>NW_025335798.1:4612053-4862775 GCF_004798865.1 Varanus komodoensis | reverse complement strand
CTCTCTCTCTCTCTCTCACACACACACACACACACACACACACACACGTATTTTTATTTGCATCTTATCTCTCTTTTATGAAAATAAATAAATAAAAGATTTTAAAAAGGCAAAAGAACTTGAGAAAGCAAAATGGACAGTTCTGTATCCCTAATGAACCACATACTGGTCCCTGGAACACTACCCAGACTCCCCAGTGCCTCTTTACTCTGGGCCAAAGCAAATCTCTCTGGCAGCCTGCAGGAAGAGTCCTGCCAGGGAAGAGTTGGACAGAACCCAGTTCATAAACCAATTAAGCTAGTAACACCTGCATGGAGCCCGGATTCCTTTGACAAGGTTCAACAGACTCATCCTTGCACTGGGCAAGAATGACAAAGCACTGCACACCTGGGTGCTGAATATCTTTAGATATTCTTCTGCCTTTTTCCCGAGCACCTGGGCACAAGGCAGTATTTCATCTTTCCCTAGTTGGAGGTGTCAGTGGTAGACAGCCAAGGGGCAGGTGAAGAGAAGTAAGAGCCGACTGCACTGAATCCTGAATTGAATTTTCCAATATGCCTTCAGCTGTGAAGGCTGAAGAACAGCTGTGAGCTTGGGCATGTCAGAGAAATCCGCCACAGATTCAAATGAGATCAGATTTCTGTGAATCCAGCTGACGGATTTCACAAAAGACTGCCTTTTCTTAGTAGTGAAGATCTGGTGGGCTCGCAGTGCCTTTTTTCTTAACTTTTGGGAGCATATGCCCAGAGGTGCACTTGCACGAGAATGCTCCAGCACGAATGTGCATCAGACAAATGAATAACATTCACTACATGAAATCCGTTTCCATGCATGAAAGGAAGGTGGAACAGAAGAGGCCTGGCAACCTGTGAAATACAAACAGAACAGATTAAATGAAATCAGTACATCCTTCCTTGACACACAGGTTTGTCTCCACCATCCTTGGATGTGGTACAGAGCACCATGGATGCAGCAAAGCAAATGTCTGTAATATGGCTGTGTCAAAACTAGCCAGTTCTAGTCTTTATTGTGTGCTAAAGCGCATCGAAAGCACCACAGAGACTTCGCATGCAGCTGAAGATCCAGCCTCCAAGAAACTCCTACTGCAGTACCTGGGTTTCTCTCTGTTGTTGACCTGTAACATTTGGCAAAATGATTTCCTTTCCCACATCTATTGCAAGGTTTTCCCATAAACCAGATAGGTTAGAGGCTAATGCTGTGTCCCACGTGTACCTTTCCATTTTAGTGGCTTGTCCTGACCTTTGCTAATAGTGGTTGTAGTCTCCCATGCACACCCTGACTGTTCTCCTTCGATAATTTATAGCACACACTGAACACCCATTTCCTCCTCCACTTAACTCTCCCGCATGTGTTCTTGTTATCTCAGCTGCTTGACAGATCGGCAGTGCAGTCTAGTCAGTGTCCAGCCGGTAGTCAGACTGACCTTTTCCTCTGAGGATACTCCTCGACATGATAGTGATTCAGCCCGATCTTCGAAACCTCCCTCTCCACCCTCAGAAAAGTGCTTGCTTATGTTGGCATGTGGGCTTCTCGTTGGCCATGTCCTTTGAGCAAAACTGATACATAGAAGGCAGCTCTGCCAGCTCTGAGCATTCGAAACGCTTGATCCAACATACACACTTCTCGAAGAATGAGATTGGCTTAAGCACACACACACGGAGTACAGTTTTATTTATAGGAGGAACAGGGAAGGGAGTATAGCAAGCAGCGCTGCTCTGCACTTGAAAGAGGGCATAGAGTCAAGCAAAATAGACGTCTCAAAAGGAGCAAATGCTCCACAGAATGTCAGTGGGTGGCAATACCGAAAACTTACTTAATGCTGGGAAGATGCTCTCTCTCCCCCAGCCAAAATGCTCAAGATGAGCTTGGGAGAGAGAATGAGATCAGGGAGATTCGCAACAGAGAAAGTGTGGTAGGAGCAAGTGATTTCACTTAGCCTTGGATAAACTGGGGTAAATGCAGGGACAGGTCACAACACAGAGATAAAACGTTTAGATACACTGCATGCCTGACTCATGTCATGGAGCAAAACAATCTAATTTCACCTGTGTATTAATAGCTCTTAATTGTCCATTCAAAATCAAACCACCCCAAAAGACTTTACACTACAACAGAAATCACTCATCACAACAATACATGATTACTGGGAAAATTTGTTTCTCCCCACAGGCACCAGGAGTTTTGTAGCTAAAGCCAAGCTAACAGTGAAGTCAAGGAGGGTGGCAGATGTTGCCATAATCCCTTCCAGCCACAAAGTCCAAGAACTGGGATCCTGCAAGACCTGGTTCCAGTCTTGTACTTCTCATGTCTCACCTTGCTTCCCCTTCTGCCTTTCACAGGTCATGATGGGATGAAATTCCATACTCCAGCTATGCTTCACACCCCAGTGAAAGCTGCAGTGACTGAACAGGAGAGGTATCTTGGGACTGCCATGGGGCACTCAAGGAAAATGTTGACACTGGGAGGGTTTGCATGACACAAGAAACCAGCCGCACTGCAGAACAAGCCACACACTGCTGCTTGGTCTCCCTGGGGCTGCAAATGCTTGACACACAATTGGCAATGTCACAGCTTGGGAGACACCTGTCTCTGCTCCTCTGAGCAGTCCTCCATTCGATATCCCAGGAGACACTGTGGGAGCACTGGGGATGCCCCCTACAGCCACCACAAGCCATTTCAGTCTGAAGCTTAACAAAATAACAAGGGGATCACAAGGGACATGTCCCAGAGCAACTTTTGCAACACCCAGTTTGGGCTGTCACAAGCTGTCCACCCCAAGTGTCCCAGGGGCTGAAGGGGCTGAAGCCTTGAAGGAGCTGCCCTTGCCCGCTCCCCACTTTTTACTGTATGTACATAAATAATTGCTGTTATTATACCCCCCTCCAAATGCCTTGTTTGCTGTAACAAAGAGGAAGGGCGAGACCTCTCCTTACTGATACCAGAGTGTGGGGCATGGTATAAACAGCTCAACTTGTGACAAACCAGATTCAGGGTAAATATCAGGAAAGTCTTCCTGTCAGTGCAATACGACAGTGGAAGCAGCTGCCTAGAGAGGTGGTGAGCTCTCTCACACTAGAGACATTCAAACAGAAACTGGACAGCCATCTGAGGGGGATGGTGTAACGTAGTGTCCTGCAACAGCAGGGGGTTGGACCTGATGGCCTTCTTCGTCCCTTCCAACCCTACTATTCTATGATTCTGGTAAAAGCTGCTGTCAGGATTAAAAAGTGAGGGGGGGCACTCTGAGGTAGGTACTGGCTATGGATAGTGACTGACAAACCCCCTACAGTGTTTAGCAACTTCAGGTACTTATTTCCCTCTTCCTTTGCTTTGCAAGGACCTGCCACATTTGACGGGGATGGACTGGGCAGCTCCTTGAGAAGTGAGAGCACGCTTTGTGGAAAGGAACTCTTTCCACCCTCCCTGTAGCATCATCTCCTTTTTCAGGGGGTGTATCAAGTGTCCATAGTTGCCCTCCAGCTTTGCCAGTGTTCCTTATGTGTGTGTGTGGTGGGGGGACCTCACAGGGTTGTTGTTGTGAGGACGCAATGGAAAGGAGGAGAACGTTGGGAGCTGTCTTGAGACAGAAATGTAATCATGAAAAAGATCCAGTTGGGTCTGCCTCATTATCTTACCTGTGCTTTATTTTGACAAGACTTCTAGTTCCCCATCCCAGGATCATGTGATGTGTATATGCATGCTTTAAGCTGGGCTATAAGGGCGACTCATTTTGACAGGCCATGGCTCAGTGGCAGAGCCCCCGCTCTGCATGGAAAAGACCCTGGCACCTCCAGGTGAGTTGGAAAATCCCCGCCTGAAACTCCAGAGACAACACCGCTTCTGATACCACATGGGGAGCTTCCTTTTGTTCCTGCCTGTTTGCTATCACAAATATTATCTATGCTCCTTTTTTCAGAAGTGAGACATCAGGTTAGCTGAGGGAACACCTACATATCTCCATATGTCCTGACCTGGTCACTGAGTCCCTCACCCAAGCACCTTCTCCAAATCCTTCCCCGCAATGAAGTAAGAGGTAAAACGACTAGGAGAAAGGCCTTTTCTGCAATAGCGCCCCACCTCCTATTGAGATCTGCCCAGCATCTTTCATCCAGACACCAATTGAAAACATTTCTTTTCCACAAAACCTTTCAGTGAGTGAGTTGGGTTGGTTTTATGATCATTTACTATATTGATTTTATGCTGCTATTGCTATGGTACAATTTTGGTCACCAGATAATTCTATTTATATGATTGCCTTAATTTGATTGCTTAAATAGTTTTGTTATTAAACAAATGCCTGTTGTTATTCTTTCATTGTATTATATTATTGATTTTCTTTGTACTGTTTTGAATGGAATTGTTTTAATTGTTGTTACGGTATGTTCTGTAAGCCTCTCAGATAGCCTCATGGCTATGGATGCAGCATATAAATGTAGTAAATAAATAAATCCCACCTTTCAGTTGGATGGTCCTCAAGCTGGCCCGCGATAGGCTAATACAAGGGTCCTCAAACTACAGCCCGTGGGCCGGATCCAGCCTGCCATGCCCATTTATCCAGCCCACCTCAGAAGTTTTGGACTCCCCCACACCCGCATCCGCTGCCGACGCCACCTGCCTTGCCAGGTGCGCGCAGTGAGGCGGCGGCTGGCTCACTCAGAGATTGCTTTGGACATGCTCAGAGAAAACAGTCTTCGAGCGAGCAAGCCGCCACCTCACCAGCCCACCCCCGCCACTGCCGCCTTTCAACTGGCCCCTTTTTGAAAATGTTTGAGGACCCTTGTGCTAAGGCATGCAGAAAAACAAGGCGCATTCAAATGCACAGAACTCAGCAGCCCTTAATCCTGGCGAATGGATGGGGCCCTCAGCCCTGCAGTCCTGGGGCCATTGGCAGCTGGACCAGGCTGCCTCTGCTGGCAGGGGCAGCTTGAGGAATCCCCCCTGCAGCTGCTGCTCCGTCAGGGGTGGAAGGAGCCAGCCTGGCATTTTCCTGTGAGGTGGAGGGGGCAGAGCTCAAGAATAAAGACGGCCTTTCCCTAGCGAGTGGGCAGGGAAGGCTCAGTACCTTTCCTCCGATTCCACCCACAGAAGTCAGCCGGCTTGTCTGAAGACCTTTGCTTCAGCACTGATGGGGAGCAGCATCCTCAGCTGCACCTGAGGGCAGCTGGATACCTGGGTGTGTGGGAAGGGAGGCAGGGCAGGCTGCTTGGGACACATGGCTCCGTCCTCCAAGGGAGGGGAATGGCTAAGGGGCTTCCCCTGGGGACTCTCAGCAGCTGCTGCCAGAGCTGACTGCCTTGTAGGACTGGCCCTTTAAATGCACCAGAGGAAGCCTTCATGCTTTATATGCCACTGTTCTGCTCTCCCTGGGAAGGCAGGAAAACGGCAGATGGATCCTTTCAGTGCAGGCTGTGAGCAAGCCCCCTCCTCACCACCGCCAGAGCACCCATCAGCTGAGGAGGGATCTCATTTGATTTGTGTTTAATTTAACTATTCCACTCATGCATCAAAAAATAATACTGGTAAATTGAATTAGGAAATTTGGAACAGATGTAGCTGGTATAGAAACTGCGATTGGTTGGAGAGAGAGAGCGTGTGTTAAATGTTGATCACCAGCAGCTTCGCTTTTGTGAAGATGGGCTTGAAGCATTACAATGTGCTATGAACCCTTTTTAGATGCAAGCATTTATATAAGCTGGAGCAGTGAGGTATACCACCAATAAAAGCATAGCTCCACTCTGTGCAGGGCAGTGTCCTTTCATGTTCTCAAATCCTAGCCAGCGGGTTAAGGGATGAAACTGGAGGAAAAATCTTCCTCTGTGCTATAAATGTTTTGTGGGAGAAGTGGCCCTTCACACTGGAGCTGAAGTAGAAAGAGGCGGGGGCTAGAGAACACCCTGGATTAGGTGAGAGGGGCCTCCCTGCATGAACAGGCGGGTGCAAGCCAGAAGGCCTGGAAGGGGCCGGGTGGGGAGAGCCAGTGATTCATAAGCAGAGCTACAGCCTTGAACATGAAAGCAGCAAGCACTAATGGGATGCTGGAGGGGGCTGCTGATGCTCTTTGTATTGGCTGGCCTTCAAGCCTCCGATCGATATCCCCCTGTGCTGCCCACCCCCATGTCTTCTGCACACTGTCGGAAAAGGCCTCATATGCTGCACAGCTGCCTTCCTTCGCAAGGGCAAAGGGGAACTGGAGAAGGTCTGCACCGTGGCCGCGTAAGCTTCCCTGTTTGTTCAGATGGCCTTTCCGTGGCAGACATTTGGGGATGATGGATGCTTGCCCCAGTCTCTGAAAGGTATCTGTTTCCTGGGATGGGTCACTCGTTTTGAGCTCCCAAGCCACTCTCTGAGCTTTGGAACAGCTGGTTCAGCATTGAGGGGGTGGGGTTTGCTTTCCTGTGTATGTATGTACGTGCGTGCCTGTGCATGCACATGTGTGCACACACGTACACAAACACACACTCACACACAGGGTCATAAGACAAGCAGCAGTAAAGCATAGCTGACTGTCCAGATCAGCTCAAGAGAGCTTCCTGGGGAGTCAAGAATCAAAGAGGGTACATTGGAATTTGGCCCTAATTGTTCAAATCCTTCTCAGTGGAAAGCGATGGCATATTTTGAATTTGGCAATTATACAAGTCAGAGACAATGTCTCAACCAGGGGTGTGGAACCATTTGTAGTGGGAGGGGCGCAAATTGCTCACTGCCCTAATCCATTCTGTCTTTCTCCATGCCTTTCAGAGCACTGAGAAAGGAACTGGGGGTGGGGGGAGAGTAGCCACTCATTCCAGCATCGACTGTCTCCTATTTTTATGTGGTTCATGTAATCCTGATGGTGATGGAGCCTACCATGTGAGGGACTGGACCAATCTTGAGAAGAATGGGATGCTGGAATCATCCTGCATAAGGTCTGCTCTCAGATCAGAGAAAAAAGCAGGGGGTCTTTCAGTCCTTGAGGCTTGAAGTCCAAGTCCCACCTCATGGGAAACCCTTTGGGGGCTCCATGAGATGGTTGTGGGACCTCTGCAGGCCGGAATAGGCCTGAGGGCTGAAGGGTCTTCATCACTGCTCTAGGCTGAAAAATAGTAATCTGAAGCTAGTTGCCATGTGGCCACCATATTGGTGGGACTACATTCATAAAACAAATGGACAGCCTCAATGATCAGCATTTCTTCATAAAAGCACTTGCGATTTAACATGTGATCAGCATACTAGGCCAGGACAACAGTCTTCCAAGGGTGGCTCTTTAGAAATGGCACCAAATGGTAGAAATCTTCCAAGTAGCACTTTTGCAGCAGTGCCTCATGTCTTACAAAAGAGCAAGAAGAATAAAGGAAGTCTGTGAAATGAACAAAGGTGTCGGGTGGTGAAGGGGAGAGATCTAATATGCTTTTGGATAGGTGTGAAGCATGCTTGAAATATGGAATATCATCCCACCATGGCCTGTGAAAGGTGGAAAGGGAAGCAAGGTGAGACATGAAGAGTAGAATAATGGAACCAGGGCTTGCAGGATCCGGTTCATGGACTTTGTGGTAAGAAGGGATTATGACATCATCTGCCACCCTCCTTGACTTTACTCTTCACCTTGGGTTTAGCTAGGAACCTCCCGGTGTCTTGGGGGAGAAACTAATTTTCTCCAGCAATTAAATATTGTTGTGACAAGTGTCTTCTGTTGAAGTGCAAAAGTATTTTGCACTGGTTCGATATTGAATGAACAATTAAAACCTATTAAGTTTACATAACTTTTGCTCCTGATGGAGATGAACATTGCTAGACCTGGCTCTAGTGACTTGGAGATAAAGTTTACATGTTGCGACAAACCATGTTTTGTTAAACTGTGGGTTGTTGTGAAGGAAGTGTGAGTGAAGAAGATTCTTGACTCCTGGCAGCTCATCTGCTCCCACTGAGCCAAATAACCCAAGGACGCCCCATCCTAGGCTGTTGGCCAAGGTATATGAACCCAAAATTGTGTGTTGTTGGGGCAGGACACATTTGCTTCCGCTCATTTGCTTCCACTCATTTGCTTCATTTGCTTCCACTCATTCATGATATGCAGGTTTGTTTAAACCCTGGGTAGCCGGCTAAAGTCCAACATGCGAACCACCATGCTACCCTTTTCCAGCTCACTCTCCTTTGATTGTCATCTGATCCTAATAAATTGGGCTGTATCTAGGTACTGCTTTGGGGAAAGGTATGTGCATAGTCTGATAGGCATGTGTGTGTGCACACGCACACGGAAAGGAATCGACACAGCTGCTTCCAATTTGGACTCTCCTTGGGTGTAGTTGTGTGTACTGTAATGATGAATGCCTGCAATTCCAAATTTACCACTACATCACTGGACATCAACCCCAGCAAGAAAAATAAATAAAAATAAAACCATGGCCCTAAGAAATCAAACAGCTGCAGAGAAGGCAAAGCGGGCAAAGTCACCCCAGGGAAGAATTCCTCTGCAACCCTATGCTTGGGGACCAAAGTATTCTATCCATCATCTGTCTCCCAGGAGAGGCAATGATGCCCCTTGCTGACACTCCATCTTCAGTGATGACCACATATAACGCCTCAACCAGAGCAGAGCTGGGCGGAGATCTTTGTTATTTGCTGCACTGCTTACTTTGGAAAGGAATACTGCGTACAACAGAACAATCATCAGAGATATAATTGAGCCAGTAATTTACTTGCAAAACATTTGCAAGATTTTTGGAAGTTTGGCATCCTAATTAAATAGCACCAATGATTGACTTTTTTTTATTACTGACTCATTAGAAGAGAAGTTGAATGTCATGTTATTATGACAACTGAACTATCTTCAGGAAGATGTTTTTCTGGCTTCTTAATGCAACACACTAAAATAGGCCACCTTGTGTTAGAGCTTAATGATGTCATAGGCTGCCCAAGTGACAACATCTCCATCCGGCACATTTCCTGGAGGCATTTGTTTGTCATGAGCTCAACATCAGTTCATCTCTGCTTCTGATAGCAACAGATGGTGACTCATGTAGAGAACCAACTCTATGACTTCAGTGTTAGTCTTCATTAATGCTCAAGAATACTGTATAATCTGTCGGACACGGATGGGATGCAAATAATATGAGATTGCATTCCCAATTTTATCTCCCCCGCAAAAGTAATTAAGAACAGTGCGATGTTGGTGCATTCTTGTTTTCCTCTCATCATTTCCAACCATCTGTAAAGGGACCCCATCTCAAATGAATGACATTCAGTTTTGTGTTGTTGCTGTTGTTGGTCTTGTCTCCTTTACCAACAGGTGACTGGTCATTGTAATATTTTCATAAAACTTTCTGGAGCCGTTCGCAACAAATCATTCACTTCGGAGGGCTGATCTAGATACCAGCCCGACGAATGGCAGAATGCAGGCAGATGTGCTGGCGTCATGTACCCTCTCCCCATCCTCAGATGATCAAATGCCTATGTGAGTGAGTGTGAGTGTGAACGAGCACGCTTCATTCCTTTCTGAAAAGGCAGATCACGTGGGTGACAACTGTCTTCCTACTTGTTTACTCACTTCAGCTCCTGGTTCGCATTAAAGGTCTGGCATGCAGCTGAGCACCAGCTGCTGTGCCCCGAGGCTGACTGCCACACGTCACCACACGGTCATCACCCACGCCAGGTCAGCATGTGGCCTGGCCCTGCTTCAGTTGCCAGAGCACTGCAAATGGATGTGCTTGTGAGCAGCGTGCCAACTCAGGGGCACAATGGCTCTGCGTGTGGTTCGGAACTGGCTAGGAAAGCAGAGGCCTTTCCAAAGCCAGTGGAGCTGCATCACAACCACCACCAAGGCCAACACAAACTGACCGCACAGTGTGGGGGGCTGAGAGTGATTTGCCATAAAGATGGAAGTTGCTGAGAGGATAATAACATTGAGAATCTGGCAAAGGAGAGGAAGTGGCAGATGTGGGAGGCCTTTAGGAGCCTCTTGTTTCAAAGGGTAGAAGCAGCTGATTCCTACCTGGTCTCTGACAGATCTGTTGCACTGTGACTTCCGTCATTCTCAGCCAGCAAGTTGCTTTCTGAAAACATGCTTTTTTCGGGTGCAATCAAATGGATAATTTGGCATGGATATGCAATAAATGCTCTGGTGAAGCATGCTTCATAGGAGACAACTGCAATAGGGATCTGTATAACATAGTTGTGTACAATCCTGAGAACGAATTTATTTTTTGAGAGGAGTGATGGATGACCTTGCCATTTTCCAGTCTTGAATTTGGCTCATTCAATTCATCCTTTCCTATCACAGTTTGATTAACTTCAGTTTTCCCAACCTTGCATTCAGCTTGATGCAAACTTTGAGAATATTGTTTCTCAAAAATCACATTCACATGAAAATGCATATGTATTTTTTGTGTGCTGACGTGCAGTTTTGTTATATTGTTAATTTGTTGTATATTTGAATGTTTTATATTTTAATTTTATGTTGTGAGCCACCCTGAGGCTTCGGCGAATGGGGCGGCATAGAAATGTTTTAGATACATACATACATACATACACACACACACACACACACACATTTCTGCAAGCAATTGTCCTAATATATTGCATAGCTGAATGTTATTTCCACAAATATACATGTTTCTGGGTGTACTTTCTGCTAATATATACAGTAGAACTTGAAAAAAATTGGAAAGTACTTATTTTGAAGGAAAGCAGAATTTTAGCTCACATAGTGGTTTGAAAGGGCAAAATTATGTTCTCATTAAAGTGCAAACTTCATCAATTTCTCCCCATTACTACCTCAGAGTTAGGATGACGCATTTAAGTTATCCCTGTTTCTGGATCTGTGTGTAAACATTTTGTAGGAATGGGGATTACAGAATGCTTGCTGCCCCAAAACCAGAGCCAGACCACTTTCTTGTAGACTGTGAGTTCTCTGACAACAACAGCTTTGTACCAGCCATTCATAAAGGATGAAGTCCTTCCTCCAAATATAGTGATCAATCAAATACTGAGCATAAGCAAAAATGATCTATCACTGACTCTTCAAACAGGGAGTTGTGACTAAACACATTGAAACCAGTGGAATGTGTTCTTAATGATTCCCATTTATTTCCGTGGGACCAATCACAGTTTGCCTAGTTGACCTAGACTGGGGCAGAGTCCTCTGTGCCAGAGGTACAGAAGTTCTTTCAGCCCAAAGGACAAATTTCATTTTGAAGATGCTCTTGGGGGTTGCATTGTCATGGAGGGCATGACTAAAAACAAAATGGATTGAGAAAAATGCAAACTTTATAAGTATATTCTAGCTTAAAATTCTTACTGCTGGTATCTAAACCTTGTGGGAGGCATTTCAGCCTTTAAGAATAGGGATGAAACAGCACAAAAGTTGAGATGATTAACAGGTGGTGGGAAAAGGGTGGATTCAGGAGGAAGGGGTATGGTCTTTCAGGGCACTGCAGGGCCAGATTAGGACCCTTAGAGAGATGCAGTTGGCCCCAAAATTCTGCAGACATCTTTGGGAAAGGGATATGCTGGTATCCCACCCAACATCTCACCTCTGTTTGTGGCAGAAGACTTTTATCAGTATGCTTCATGCAGAGCATTTGGCTCAAAGTTAACTGAGCACAGTTCGCATCTCTGGCCACCCATGAAGCCTTCTCAGTGGCTTTTGACCAGCAGTCTAACACGTGTCCTTCATGTGTCCTTGTGAGAAAAAGATACGTTACATGGAACACTCAAAACCATGTTGTTCTGACTGACTTTTCACTGAGCTTAATTTTTGGTGTGTCCCCCAGACTTCTAGAACATTGAGTTAGAACCAGTTGTTACAATGGCATCAAGGCCTGTTGGCTGATGGGAGTGGGCGAGGAGGATGACTTTAGCCAATGACCCTGCAAGAGAAGTATGTACATGAATCTGCCATGTTCAGGCTCAGCTCAGACAGGCTTTTAGCACCACACAGTTTGAACTGATTTGCCAAATCTGATGCTGCCTGAATTTAATTTTGTCCTTTTATTCATATACCTTTATTTTATACATACTATGCCAAAGAAGATAATTTTTCCCATAGCTGAAAGATTCTAGGATCGCCTAGCCTCTGGCATGTGCACAGAGGCAACTGTGAAATGAAACTCTTAGCTACTTTATGCAGGAATACAGTATGCCACTGGGCAAATCTTTCCATTTTCTTGCACCAGCTTGTGTTGCTGAAGGAGCATGCAGATGTATGAATTAACAGAGGACAGTTCATTACGCACAGTAATGAAGCTAGCTAAACCAAGGGATGCCGAAAAGTTCCATGCTGCCCGAAGAGGAAAGCATCTGTGTATCCTGGCAACTGGCACAGGTCCACGCTGCTAAAGCTGGCCCAGTAAAGATGGATGCACTCCCACTTTGCATTTTCTGAGTCACATACATCCTGATAATAACTGGGGAAAGGCTGTAGCTCAGTGCTAAAGCACCTGTTTTACCTGCAGAAGGTCCCAGGTAGGATGCCTTGAGCCTCCTGAAGGATTCCCAGCTGAAATCCTGCAGAGCCACAGCAGCAAGGATAGGATTGATCTGGGCAGACCAGTACCTGACTTGGTATAATGCATCTTCCTGTGTTCCTAAGAAAGCTTTCGCCATCCCCACTCGGGAAACTCTGGTTTTGACTTGTACATTGCTAAGGTGCTGGCATCATGCAAGAGTTTTTCTCCCCTAATTTGTTTAGATTTCTCTCCTTCTTCTTTTTGGCATTGTTTTCTTTTTTCCACACAGTGTGACCTTACTCGACTCTTGCTGTTAAGGCCGTGCCCAAACCTCTCAATCAGTTCAAGGAAAACTTAGCATAAATTGCCCCGTGCAGGAATCGTTAACTCACAGCCATCCAGCAACCGGGAGGATTTGATCTCTTTACTTGGTCTCTTCTTTTTTCCTTCTCTTGGTTAGTTCACTCCTTTTAGCCTCTTTGTAGAAGCTACTCTTCCAGGGGGGAAGTGATCACCCTGCAGGGTTGCCCCATTTCTTCATCAATGAATACACCAGCTCATCACTTGCTTATTGTTATGAAATCGATGAGCCATCCTTCCCAGCTGGCTGCCCTCCCTTCCCTCTGTATGGCTGGGAATGATGGGAGTTGCAGTCCAACACACCTGAAAGGCTTCAGGTTGCAGAAGGCTGCTATGAGCTCTTTAGCATGCAGTTCATTCTCGCACTGGAGCTGCCCAGAATCAGACTTATCATCAGAAAGACATGTTGCTGTTCTGGGCAGGACAAAGCAGGGAGCTTCTGTCAAGCATGTGCTGTCTCTATAGTAAGTGGAGAGGCCACCGTTTGTTCCATTTTTTAAAAGAAACATTCATCTTGGTAAGTTTCAGGAAAATAAGGCTTAGCACAATCCTGCATATGTCTATTTGGGAATAAACATCACTAACTCAGTGGGGTTTATTGCCAGGTAAGTCTGGGACTAGAGCCTAATTTCATCCTGTGGGCCTAGTTGACCCTTCCATGAGAGGCCTAGGGAGTGAATTTCCCCAAAAAGACAGAAATGTGGGGGATCTTGGCAGGAGAGGTGGTTTTTTGGGCCACGTCCTGAAGTGTGTACAGACCACAGTATGCCAACTTCCACTGCAGTGGCTCTATTCTATTCATTGCCTTCAAGGAAGATGCTGCAAGGTGGTGCATTTTATATCTTTCCTAGCTGGAGTTCATACACTAAATACAGTTCTGAAAAGTCTCATCAGATGCTCTATTGTATTATGCAGTTTCCTCCTCCCACTGAAACAGGGTGCAGGACTCATCCTGTTATTCAAACTTCAAATGCAGAATTCTGCTGTGAACACATGTTTGGAATTTCATCCCAGTAACTCAATGCTCAGCGGAATTATGGCTTTACAAAGAAGCTCATAAGGAATGCTACAGCAGCACTTTTCTTTGAGTGTTGACAGTGACGATGATGAAGATGATCCCGTGCCCTTCCAAATCCTTTTACGCAAATGTAACATTGGTAAGCCGCATACCAGGAAGGTTGCTCCTCCACAAATTGTAGCAATGATTCATTCTTTCATGAACTTTTCCTTTTTTATCTTTAAATATTTATTTGATGGACGTGCATACCTTCTGTAGTGCTAGACTCTTCAAGATACCATACAAGGTCCTGGAATGCACATCTCCTATGGTCAGGTTGTAAAACAAAACAAACAAACAAACAAACAAAAAACGGGTGGGAGCTGCCTTGTCCTACAGGAAATCTACCTGGCTGCACATGATGTCTCACTACTGATGCTGGATCAGATCTAACTTCGATATAGTTCTAGGCAGGAAGTCTTCTCTCTCCTCTCTCTCTGTGTCTGACAAATGCTTCTGATCTGGAGGGCACCATTAGCGGTGGGGGTCAGAGGGGGGGAGAGAGAGAGAGAGAGAGAGAGAGAGAGAGAGAGAGAGAGAGAGATTGAGCATACATGGCATAATCCTTTCTTCCCTGGCTTGGCATCTTGTTCAAATAAGCATTGAGCCAACCAGGAGCTTCCTCCTTGTTATCTCTGGCATGGATTTTGCAGGAAACGTGAATGGCATGGCACTGCCAGGCTGGTAGCAATCATGTAATGTCTGCTGTGAAGGAAATACACGTTTCTGTGAAACAGTAGCTACTCTCACAAATATCCATTACAAGGAACTATTCTTTGGAGAGCTACTAGCTCCATCCTCAGTCAGGTAGGGCCTATGTAAAATTAGCTGTGCCTAATGGTATTGATTAAAGCTTTGGATTGGGTTTAAGATACCTAGCATTAAAAATCTAGCTCTGAAGGGTTTGTGTACAGTAATCTCTTCCTGGAACTGGATCCAGAGAAGGCGTTAACGCTGCCCTTCCAACTCTGAGATCTATTGTTCAGGGCCAAAGATGCCAAGACAAGTGATGTTGGTCTAATGACCTCTTTTGGCTCTACTCATAGACATGTGCAACTGCCACATGCTAGAATGTAAAGGATATGGGGAGGTGGAAGAGTGTAAAAGAAATGCTGTGTGTAAAGGGAAGTGGATGGTTTTATAAGGTCCGTGGCGGCAGCTCTGGAACTGTCAGAAGTATAATGCTAGTCCTGAACAGGAATGAAAAAGGAACAGATGCTAGGTACCAAAACATCTGGGCCTCAGGCCTTCAGGAAGGGAAAGACACACACATTTGCATGTGCTAATTTATATATCCTTTAACACGTGCACACGTGTGTCTCCTAAGGACACCCCTATTTGTAACAAGAGATGCATGGGCAGGAGACAGGAGGACATTTGATTGCAGCAAAAAGCCTCAGGGGAGGCAGCAAGAGGTGAAGCACAAGCAAGCAAAAAGCTTGCCAGCCAGGGAGCTCAGAAGCAACGAAGAACACTGGGGCCCTGCAACTTTATTTCAGTGGGTTCCTGTGGTCAGCAGCATGTTGAGGCACACAACCACGCAGAGGTGTGGGGTTCCGAATGAAAGGTTCAGGTCTTCCAGTCTACTGGGCCACCCCGTAGCACTGCCTATGAAGAGGTATATGATGACGCCTGAGGTGGAAACCAAGCAGGTTTGACTCTGGTCTATGCCTGGGTGGGCGATGACCTCCTCCTGGAAACCTTCATGCCTGCTGTCTTGGGTTCCATGGCAGAAGATGGGAATCAGGAACTGCCAATCTGGCACCCTCCAGATATTTCAAAGTACAAATCCCAGCAACCGTGGTCATATATATCCAAAATGTCTAGAGCGCCCCAGGTTGCCTACCCCTCAAATAATTAACCCAAGATTAGGTTGCTTGTGGAGTTCCTGATGTTAGACACTCATCAGCCATGACCACTGGCCATGCTGGCTGCAGCTGATCAGAGTTTGAGTCCAACAATAGCAGGCAGGGTGCAGGTTCTACATCAGAAACACTTTTATTTATTTTATTAAAATTACTATTTATTAAAAGTTTTTATAGACTGTTCTTATAGTACAAACTCTCAGAACTGTTCAAAATCATTTGTACTTGAAACAAAATATTGAATAATTCCCCACCTTCTCTCATCTGTCCTTTTTCTTATTCTGATGATATAGAGAGGCAGGAAAATAGCAGTGATTACCTGGATTAATTACTTCAAGGTCCAGACTTCTCTGGACACCTAGGAGAAGAACACAACAGGAAGAATAGTCAGACTTTACTAGCCTATTGCTATGTCTCTGAATGACAATTCCTTCGATAGGCAGACTGCTGGTTAAGGGCCTAATAGTATACATTTATTTAACTTCTCTAGCATCCCAAAACACTCTGGGTGGGATTTAGTAAAATCAACCGTAACATTTTCTACAATACAGAATTTAACAAATGTGTAAAAATTTTAAAACATTGTAATAGCTAAAGCAGTATTTAATACAGAATAGCCGTTAAAAACACCAGACATAGTTACCTCTATCAAGTCATTAGATAACCTTAGAGATCATTAAGTATTTTAGCACACATGGCTGTCTAAACACAGTGCTGGAAGGATGGCAAAGTCGGCTTCAAGTGGACTACACTGGGGGGATTATTCCTCATTTGGGGCTGCCAGTGTGAAGGACTTCACCCTGTTGCTGCTCTCCAAGCCTCTCTTGGAGGTGGCACTCAGAGAATGGGCACAGGTTGTGAGCACAGGGTACGGAGAGATGGTGGCTGAAAGAGGCATTTGTGCTCCCAAGCCTCGTAAAGCCCGTAGGTTAGAACCAGTGCCTTGAACAGGGCTTAGGGCGATAATGCAAGTAGGCCAGAATTAGGGTTACGTGCTCAGAACTTCTGGTCCCAATTATTCGTCTGCTACATTGTTCACAAGCTGCAGCTTCTGAACAGTTTTCAAGGGTGTCCCCACATAGAATGATTGCAGTAATCTAATCTAGAGAGATCACCAGAGCATAGACTATTAAAAGCAGGCCACCCTTCTCAAAATGGGGACATAGATGACCCACTATCCAAAGCTGGTAAAAAGCACTCCATGGCACTGAGGCCACCTGAGCCTCAGGTGACAAGGAAAAGCCCACAAGCTATAGAACTTGTTCCTTCAAGGGATGCACAGCTGCAACCAGAATAGGCTGGCCACCCTCCATCTAGTTAGAAGGAAGACCTACTAAGAGCATCTCAGTCTGGCCTAGACTGAGCTTCAGTTTGTTAGTCTTCAGCCAGGCACTGGTTTAGCACATCCCAATTTACCTGAAGAAAAGGAGCAGGGTTGTGTGTCAACAGCATACTAGTGGTACTGCATTGCAAAATGCTGTTAGATCCCACTCAGGGGTTTCATGTACATGCTAAACAACAGGGGAGGTAGGACCAATCCCTGAGGAACCCAATACTGGAGAATCCAGGGTGCTGAACAAAGGTCCAAGTGCCACCTTCTGGAGCCAGTTCCATCAGGGTAGAATTGAGGGCTGGGGAATAGGAGGGGCATGGTTGCAATGGTCTGTAGGAACTCAGCGTCTCTCTCCTGCTGCTCTTACCCTTGATTACCAGCCTGGAGGTTTTGCATTTTGTGTTGTGTGTCCAGTACAAACAGGGGATTCTCCTGGTGTACTGCCCACCCCATTACCCATCAGTCTCCCTACCTGAGCTGACAGAGGTGATCTTGGATGTGAGGCTGGGAGCCCCAGGCTATTGGTTTTGGGGACTGTCAACATTTGTGCCAAGTGCACCTTGTCTGAGGCAGCTCAGGGTTCCCTGACCACCATGTCAACCCCAGGATGCTGCTGGATTTCCAAGAGCCAGACAAGTCTAATCTGCACTGGTAGTGCTCAGCCGGAGTCCAGAGGATGTTCCTGGAAGGGGAGAGAGGCAGCCGGCAGCCAGCTGTTAAAGTGGCGAAGCAGTCCTCTTCCCCAAAACATGCAAAACTTCCTTACCTGCATCAAGGGTGCAGAGTGTCCAGGCCAAGGCAGAACCTAGTCATTAGGAAGTAGCTGGCTATTTTCATGTGTGTTTGGATGCAATACTCATAAAGGCTTGGGGTGCGGGTGGCGGCTCTTTGCTGTCACATGTGCTCTCTGTCAAGAATGGGCAGCTTATGGCCTGCTAGATATTTTGGCTCACAACTCCCCCAGCCCTCACCACCCACTTTGTTGGCTAGGAGTGAAAGAATCTGTAGCACAAAACCTCCGAAGGGCCACAACGTGTCACTTTTGAATATGGCGTGGACATCAGTGTCACCCTGAACAGGAATGAGGAAGCAGATTGTGAAGAGAAGTGGAAGGGTCTGGAAGGTGGAAGTAGAATTGCGCACACTGCTGGCCCCTCGGGCAAGCCCCCCTCAGTGCTTCCCTCTCTCGGTGAGCCTAGCTTCTTATGACTGTTTGCATCCGCTTTTATCACCTATCGTTCCTTTTCTTGTAATTGATACCACTTGCCTGTGAACGGACAGACAGAGAATCAATGAGCAATGGCCTCCTCCTCAGCACTGTCATCGCCGACAGAGCAAGAGTTGGGTAACAAGCAATTACAATGGTGAAGAGAAGGGGCGACTCCAAGGAGAGCTTGTCGGGGGGCCCTGCTTGAGTGTGGGCCTCAGGAAGTCGTGCAACAGTGCCCCTCGTTGATGCTGCCCCTGATGGCCCTGAAATGAAATCAGAGTCCAAGTGTATAATTTATTTTGATTCTACGCAATCTTGAATAGGATGCGTAGGAGAAACTGAGCAGGGGAACCATACAAAACGAAACAAGAAGTCATGGTGCCATGCCTTAGGTAGGGTCTCACATACCTTTAGGTTGTCCCTGGATTTTGTAATGGATGGTTTGTTTATTTATTTATTTAAAACATTTCTGTGCCACCCCCATTGCAACGAAGCCTCGGGGTGGCTCACAGATTCACTGTGGATTTGGATATTCTCGTGGAGGAAAAACACTGAAGAATTTCAAGGGAAGGCAAAAGCACTGAGACAGGATGAGAGGCCTTTCTTTCGATTGCACTTCCCTAGTTGTGGCTAGAGCATTCCCAGTCTGAAATCAAGAGTGCCCTCCCTTTGGATGCCTGCAGGAACCTGGTTTAATGAGAGCAACCTGGTTTAATGGGCACATTTAATGAGAGCAAGATGAGAGTTAACGTAACACCCATTATGTAAAGCCATGCAGAAGGCTTCGGTCATTCCTAGTTTATGTGTTTTGCAGAAAAGCTGTTCTCTCTCATGACACACTGCGCAAGCCAAAATATTTCACCCCTCAACCAACAACTGACTTTCATTCTGTGGTTAGGAACTCCAAAGATTGTTCTGCCAGGGAGGTAGCCCTCATTGCTGGATTGGGGTGGTTTGGAAGCAGGCTGAATTTTGAGGCTGCTTTGGTATCATTCTAAAGGATTGTTTTACAAGGGGATGAGTCATGTTATTGGTGGAGCAGAAAGGGAAAAAGAAGAAAACAGAACAACTGACCCTGGGGCCTGTGTGACGAGAGAAGCATAAGCAGTGCACCACCCTCTAATAATACACAGACCCAGGCGAGGGTGAGGGCCAGCCAAAATAAATTGATTGCATCACCCCATGGATATTGTCTTATTATATCAAAGACTCCCTTCCTCTTCATAAAAGCATCTTCCTTTCACCACTTTAACTTCCACTGTCCAGCTCACACGCCTTCTGCCTGGGAGGTGGTTTGAACAGTGAGAAAAGAGGCAAAAAGGAGAATGAAGGCGAGACAAGTCTTTCCAAGAAGCCTAAAGCAACAGCTATCCTTGCACTGAAATGGGTCTTTTGTCTCCCACAGATGGGAAATGCTTCCATGTCTCAGAAAGGGGGTGGGGGGGATGCAAGAATAAAGATGTGGTGTCTGGTGATACAAGGCAGCCCTCTCCAACTTGGTGTTCTTCGGATGTTTTGGACTCCCACACCCATCAGGCGCTGCCAGTGGGGCCAGGGATGGCTGGAGTGATGGGCAAAAAATCATGCAGGCAGCAGGTTAGGGAAGGCTGAATCTGAGTCCAGGAAGGGGACAGAAGGGCCAGTCAGTTGATGCCCCCTGCAGTACACATGGGGTCCCCCAGCCCATCTCATGAAAGGTCACATGAAAATGCAAACCATATAATGAAAAGGATTGAATAGGATAACTCGGGTGGTCAGGTGCCCTCTTTTACAGAGGACTATCCTCCATTTGGAGGCATCCTCTATTTGAAGGGCCATTCTATTTACTTCAGGGTTCATAGAATCATAGAATAGCAGAGTTGGAATGGACCACGAAGCCATCGAGTCCAACCCCCATTGTTGCAGGATTCCATTACACCATCCCATTCAGATGGCTGTCCAGTCTCTTGTTGAAAGTCTCCAGTGTGGGAGAGTCCACCACCTCTCTAGGCAGCTGCTTCCACTGCCGTATTGCTCTGGCAGTGAGAATTGATGGTAAGGGACCCTTGGAACTGTTGCCCATGAACTTTTGGCATCTGGCTAGCAGACTAAGGCCACCTGGTGGGAGTCTTCCATATCATGGTAAAATGTATATTATTTCTGTTTAAATTGTAACCATTGTGTCTACATTCATATCAATATATTTGAAGCAGTCAGCAAATCCAGATGTAATGCAAATCACTGTCCTCTTTCATCCTCTTTTTTGGTGATGCATGTTCTCTCTGCTGGGAGTTCATAAGTGTCAGCCTCAAGGATAGTTGTAATTATGGTTCAGTGAAAGACATCCTTGGCTTTGGGTTTCTACTCAGCCTAGCCTAAAACAAATGGGTTGATCCGCTGTTGACTACAAGAGGCTTGATTGGACAGTCACTGAGTGAGGGCAAAAGGAAGAATAATCTATATGCATCAGAAATGAGAGGAATTTTCTTCTGGGGGGCTTGCCATGAACTGAAGAACTGTCCCCAAGTCCCCACATCCCCAAAGAATCCTTCCTCAGTTTCATCACATGCAAAGAAGATGGAACAATGTAGATTCAACACACACACACACACACACACACATTGTACAATTGTTGATGAAAGCAAAATGTTTAGCCTCTGCTCCATCTAGCCCTCTCATCTTAGCCCATCACATTCTTCCTCAGCAGCATGAAGTAAGAATATAATTTCATTCAGTATTAACCAAGTCAGAGTTACTCATGTGATAATTTTCCAAGGAGTTTTTTTCCCTATGGTTTCATAGAGAACATATAACAAAATGCCCCCATACCGCCAAACACACACACCTGAAGCCCCAGACCAGGATGACTGTTTTGGGGAGGCCAGTTTTGCTCAATTCTCGATAATGTGGGGACACATTTGCCTTTAGACTCATAATGTGTAATGCATAGTCAATGCCTGACTATCAGATACTGGCCATTTATGCTGATTTATGAGTGTGGATGCGAATTTGGAAATTAGTCTACACTTGACACAGAAATACGAGACCTCTCACCATAAGGGGGAAGCCAGTGACCAGGTGAGCTCTGCTCCTGCTTTGTTTGTTACCCAGGTGCTAATGGCGGCTGGACAGGTTCAAAGCCCCAGCTGCTCTCACATCTTATGTTCTTTACCTTTCAAGAAGGTTTAGAATTTGCAGTTCTTTGAGGATGATCCTGTAACAACCTTTCAGATAGAAGAGTGTGTTCTGTGTGAACACACATGGCCACCCTCTAACTGACCTGCAAGTAACAAAGTTCATGTGTGCAAAGATCACCCACAGCTGTTGTTTTGGTAGATTAAATGCAACAAAACGATACCGTTCTGCACAAGGAGAGATGAGTTGCTCCATGATTTTCATTAGCAAGATAAGATAAAAGCAATCTTCTGGCAAAGGAGTCCAGGAAAATATTGCTGCAAAGGAAGCAATACCAGCCAGACCTTTCCATACATGCAAACTTTTCTGACAAAATGAGGCGGAATCCACTGCCACCACCCACTGCCAAAACAAAACATAGCATGGTTGTTACAAAGAGTGTTTTGTGTGAAGTGTATGGCAGGGGGCTAGAAGTGACAATATTTTATGTGAGATGCAACATCACATTTGGAGAATTAATCATGTAGCGCATGATTAGGAAGTATCAATCAACCTGCCAATCCACCTCTTCAAGCTTCCCAAGGCTTCTTTAGCTGCACCTTCCTATCTTCTGGACCCTGCTTCCTTCCTAGCTGTGTCCACTCCCTCCTTAGCCTGCCCCCCTCCCCACACAAAACTGCCATTTCCAATGCTCTTTTGCAGGTGGGTGGGGAGCCCTGAACAGTAAGCCAGTTGCTTC
This sequence comes from Varanus komodoensis, assembly GCF_004798865.1. Classification (NCBI taxonomy): domain Eukaryota; kingdom Metazoa; phylum Chordata; class Lepidosauria; order Squamata; family Varanidae; genus Varanus; species Varanus komodoensis. The sequence continues at coordinate 4,840,654 of NW_025335798.1, read as the reverse complement.
ACCTGCTGCAATGCGTCATCGGCATGTTCCCTTAAAGGGAAGCGCAAACCTTTCATTACACAGCAACTATTTGCTTGGGCTGAGAACATTGGGAGCCTCACCCACTGGCACCATCCATTCTATATTTGAACCTCAGGTTGGCAAGGCCTGTCTGGGTAGCTCTTCAGAGTGGAGATAATTACTGTGGTCAGGTAGGCTTGAGCGACGAAGTAGCCTGTAGCATCAGGCAAGAAGAAGACAAGGAGTGCCAGGAGATGAAGGCAGCTGAAGCAAGTCTGGGCAGCTGTTCTGTTTGAAGCTTTGATCAAGCATCTCTTGGGCTGAACATAAATCTCAGGCTGACACTGAAGGAAAATTGTGCTCTTTTAAGGTGCTGATTCACTCACTGAGGCTCCGTCCTAACCCAGGGCTTCTTTCAGAAGAGCATCCTTCACAAGATCCACATTTGTTTCAGACAGGATGAAAGTCCCACAACTGGAATCACATTAAATATAAGCAACCTGCAGATGCTCTGAGATGTCATCACTGTTAAAATATTCCACAATGAATGGTTTTGTTTGGAGAGTGTGCACTGATACTCAGCAGGAATCATAAACTCTGGGAGGAAGAAATCACTTGGCTGCGCTGTTTCTCTGTTTCCTCCCTCTCTGGCCGTTCTATCTCCCCTTCTCCAGGCCGGTCCATTCAGTCCCGCATCCTCTGGCAACAACACACCATTGCCCATGCTTCACCCTCCTGCTTCCCTAACCTGTCACTTTGGGCCAATCTGAATGTGAGGGAAAAGGACATCCTCCTGGAATTATGCAACTGGCAGGAGGCTGCATGACAAAATGCTCCAAAATGCTCTAACCAACCCACCACCCACCTTTCTCCCTGTCATGGAAGTCTAGGATGTCAGGCAGAAGGGCTCTGAAACACATTTCTCCCTGATGTGCTAGTGCTTGAAATGAAGAGAGGGTTGGGCTGCCGCTGCCGCTGCCGCTGCTGCAGCTTTGCTACTGTTTTTATGCCAGGGAGGCTTCTAACATAAACTGTTACAGTCACTCCCAGGAGAGCTGTACTGTATATTTTTCTGAGCATGCATTAAATGCTGGCTGCCTGGCAGTCCTTGCCTGCACCACATACCTCCATTCCTGGAAGTGTTGTCATAACCAGCTATGATTTCTGGTCTTGCCTGTACCCACGGAGGGATCTCCAATGCCTCTCCCAGGGCCTCTGTCATGGGATCGTTGTGCTAGGGCCCTGGGGTACAGCTCCCATACAGGTGGATTTTCAGTTTTGCATGGTTGCAGTCTTTTACCATGTTCAGTGCCAGCAAAGGAGCATCTTGCTTCTACTTTTTAATGCAAGAACCGTCTGACAGACAACACAGAGAAGTGCCTTGTGGGAACTGTGTCACATATCATCAGACAAACTATTCCCACACTTTCCATTCAGCAACACAGACAACTTGTTTGGAGAAGTCAGCAACACTGTTTGCCTTTGTGGGATAAACAATTTACCCTATCCCTTTGAAATGGCCATATTTCTGGTTTTAATTGGAAGTTTACAGAAAATTCCACAGAATGCAGCAAAATAACTTGAGCAGCCCAGGCCATCGTTCTGTTTATTCTTAAAGAGGAATGTGCACCCGATGTTGACAAATTATCATCTTTCAGATCAGCTCTGTGGAAGATCAATTGTATGCTAGAAAAGGGGTGAGGGAAGACTTCAGCAGCCACCTTTTTCAATGGCAACATTCACACACAAGGCTAAGCAATGTTGTGTGGTTGCCAGCATGACTTGTCATTTTGTGCGAATTCAGCCAATGTGTAAAGTAAGGTGGATATAGCTTTTATGGTGAAATCTAGGACCCCAAACGATGTGGAGATGTTCTATAAGATTTACAATTCCCATTTCATACAGTTCTGCTTTCTCCCCTTTGTAATTTTACAACTGGCACTTACCTAAGTAAGGTCTACAGTTGATAACTGTAAAATAATACTAATAATAATCATCATCATCCTGGGAAACTCATCCTGTGGGGTATAGTATATAAGGTCTGGCAGTACCACCTGTATTATTCACATTTCAAAAACTACAGCATGGTAAAACACCAAAGAACATTAACTAACCAACTCTGTTCTTTTCTTTCAACTGGAGCTGCACTGTCTAAGTCAATCAGCTAGCTCAATTAATTACTCTACCTTCTCTCTTCAAAAAGCTTTGGAAGTTGAGATCTTTCAAGAAGGCCCTTCTTTCTGTCCAGACTACATCAGCCATTCACAAGGTGTCTGCACTGTATATCACAAAAAGAAATAAAGCCTATTTGCTTTCTTTAGAGCTATTGCTACTCTTCATACGTATTTTTTTCTAGATTTATACAGTATCATAAATGTGGTTTGTAGGTAAAATACTCCATTGATCATACTAGGACTTCTGAGTAAAAATAGATAGATTTGCACCAATTCATAAAATTAATATAGCACAGACCATTAATTGACTGCAATATCCTCAATTAAGTGGCAGCTCTAATGCACACACACCTTGCACATGTTCCTTCTATCATTTTCAACACTAACTTATTCCATATTCACCACAGACTAATTAAGAAAGCCATGAGCAATATGACTGACTGAATCAACTGATGAATAATATAAATTACCTAGAGCAAAATCTGGATAACAACCATTCAGTCCCTTCCAATGATGTGCAAGGCTCCTGGTAAGGATATCTTAGTTTTAACCAATAAGTTGTAGCAGAGAATGTCTTTGACTTTCAGTAGTCTCCTTGTCTAAGAAGGGTCTTTTTGGTGGTGGTGCCCCAACTTTGGAACATGCTCCCCAGGGAGGTTGGCCTGGCACCTTGCTTTATTCTTTTCAGCAACAGGAGAAAATCTTTTTATTTTCCCAACATTTTAACATTTAATTGGTTTTATCTTTGATTTTATCATTAATGGTTGGATGCAGTGTCTTGTTTGTTGTATGCTGCTGCTGCTGTTTGTTTTTTGTAAGCTGTCCAAAGACTCTAGTATTGGACAGCATATAAACACTTCAAACAAGCGAACAATGAAGACCTTCCTAACATACACCCTTCCCACACACACAGACACACCAAAGAATGAAAAATCCTCCACCCCAACCACATCCAAAGGCCACTTCCTTTCTGAACTGTGGGAAGAATGTTGCTCTTCTTCCCAGCCAGGGTCCTGCACTGTGTCACATCCTCCTTCTCCATGAAACAAATGCAGCAGCTGATCAGCTGGGATGCAGGGAACAGAGGACTGGGCTCACCAGAGCTCTCTGGGCAGCCCAGGCAGAAGCCAAGTGCTATACATGAGTTTGCTTTGCAGAGTTTTAAAGGGCCTGGCCAAAGCCTTCCTTTCTGGCATGCCTATGGCACTATTTAGACCATTATGAATAATTGCACCACTTTTAATATACTATACTATATATTTTTTAATTATGTTGTGATTTTATCTCGTTCTATTTTGTGATGATTTTTTCAGTTTAGAAGGCTCTATCTAATGTTATTTGTTGGCACTTATTAGTGTAATGGCCACCTGAAGAGCATGATGCTTCAAATAAATTCAATAAATACATAAAGAAATAAATATGATGCTTTGGGCCTCGGGTTGTGGGCCACACCACAGCATCAATGAAGGTAAACTGGGAATGAAGATGTTGCTTCCCGGATCATCCTAGCTACTTCGGGTTCATGCCATGAATGGGATAAATCACAGTGCTCTGTAGCCAACCAACAAGGCATCTATGTCTTAAGATTCCACAACATGACTTTCCAGGGATCCTCCAAGCACTTCCATGGTAACATCACTAAAGGCAAACAAAGCTCTGAGGGCTGGAGAAGAGAGATAGAGAGAATGAGAAAAGGAATAGGTGAATGTTTTGCAGAGGTTGGGGAAAAAGACATGCATGAAGGAGTTCCTCTTCAAGATTGGCCAAAATGGTTCAGAAAAATAAGTGAACAGTTTCCTGGAGCTGTAATTATACATAAGTAATAACACAATTTACTGATTATCACCACTACAGAAGTAAAGGAAATACTGAGACCAGTCTGCATGTGATCTTTTGTGTTTGGGGAGGGTGTGCGACAGGTGGCCTTCCAGTCATTAGTAGACGACAGCTCCAACCACCCCAGCCACTGGTCCTAAGGGCTTGAGGCTGATGAGAGTTGGATGCTGATAGCACAGCACATATGGAAGGCCAAACATTCCCCTGCCCACCCCCCAGGCTTAGGGAATCCTCTCTCTCTTTGGTTCTGTGGCTGTTTAAGAATGCATGCATACATTCTGGCTTCTGCATTGCTTTCTTCCAAGGGGAAAATACAGTCATCCCTCTTGATTTGTTATCCTCAGGAGATGCTATTTTAAAGCTCCATTTCTGTTTTGGCCTCTCCCTGCACTTCACTAGTTCTAATTCCAGGAGAGAGGAGCCCGCAAGAAGACCTGAGCACATGTTGCAGTTGGACTTCCCTCAGCTCCCACGGGGGTCAACTCCCATCAACTGTGCTGTGGAAAGGATTCCACCAAGAGACCGAGGGGTGGTCAGGTGTCTTCTTGTACAGAAGGCAGTCCTCTAGTTTGCACAGCTGGTGGAGGACAATCTTCTCTTTGAAGGCATCCTCCATTTGATGTCCAAGTCTGGTTTTAAAGTCAAAGAAGCGTAAGGAGGAAGAGTGGCTGAGGCCCTGAAGTTGCTGAGGTACTGTTGGCACCAGAACAGCTCACAGGTCATGGCGTCAGTCTTCTTTGCTTTGGTGAGAAGGTTTGCTCTCTTGCTTAAATTATTGTTCTTCCTAAATGTGTACCTATTCTTATAAAGTCGCATGTGCAAAGGTTATGCAGATGGTGTCCCAATTTGCCTTCTTTTTTGGTAATACAGATCCTCTTCTTCAGCAATATGTAGGGATATTCTAAAGTTAGATAAGGATGCTACCAGACACCCATGCCTGTACCAGCTGGACACCCTGTTTAGAGTTCCACAGGGGCCATCTCCCCTCAGTTGTCGTAAGGGATGGATCCTGATGATTTTCTTTTAAATGTGAATATAGTTTATTGCAGTTTGATTACTTCTATGTTACTTCAGAATCACCTTGGTAGGCTATCTATCCTGAAACAAACCAACAAACACCTATTTTATGGCAGTGGCCGTGTTTGAAAAGTTCTTGCAAAGCAGCCTCCAAGCTGGCCTGCTTTACTGAGGTGAGAAGCATAAACATGCAAGATTCTGTTGCTTCCCCTGAAGCAGGCCTAGTGTGTATCCTGGCCCTGTGATCATTCCTTATGGAAGGCTGCTGATTATATTCTTCTCCCTGCTTCCTGTGCAGCACACACCTACCACAATGTGGCACATGTTTGTGTATATGTGTCTTGGAAAGATCTCTGACATGGAGACCTCTGCTTAATTTCGGTTCACTCCCTCCCTGCGTCTTTTCATCAGGGATGGCTGGAGTCTTTTGGCAAACTCCTCTTTGTCAGACGGGAGGCACCTTTGCTGTGCGAGTTTTCATTTCCTCTTCGCACTTCAAAAGAGGCTTTTGACTCCTCGAGACACCTCGTAAAAGAGATTTCCACTCTCAGGACATCCAGAAAGGAAGCCTGCAGTCCGCCATAATCCCTCCATGCCTCAAGTGACGAATGGGCAGCTCTCTTGCTCAGGCCTTACGCTCTGAAGTTCTGGATGCGAAAATAGGCCAGAGAAAGCAGGGCGGGCAGGACGGACAGGAAGCAAGGGTGAGCAAATGAGCCTTGCGACACTTCAAAGATGCTGCATCTTGCTCGGGTCAACTTGGCCGCACCAGGTAGGACGGGAAGAAGGGGCTTAGCCTTCCCAGTGAGGGGTTTGTTACATGCCTCTAACATTTCCTTTCAACCGCTACAGCGGCATAGTCTTTGGTTACAAGCTGCCGTGCCCGATGTGCCCGCCAAAAGAGGCACGCTGGAATAAAAGCACAGCTGCAAAAATACAGGGCCAGGCAACTCATGCTAGCACAGAAGGAGCCAGGGAGGAGGGAGCTTTTTGCTTCAGCAACGAAAAGGCACCGTGCCAGTTGGTGTGGCCCTCCCCCACCTCTGCCTTCGGGCGAGTTCGGCTCCCCCCACTTCACTTCTCCCTCGTCCAAGGTATTTTGTTTTTGAAGTCATTTTGCCTCCAAATTCTTCCCCTGACAGTATTAATCTTCCACCTGCCAGCCCATGAATAGACCTTTCTTTTTGTGTCTGGAATAGGTTGCCAAGGGAAAGGAATCAAGGCGGGGGTGGGGGGAGAAGCCGGTGTTACAGGTGGGGCAAGGAGGTGTTGGCTGCCCTCTCCCAGAGCTATGCAAAAGTCTGCCATGACCAGCTCCCCATTGCCACGGTTACTGGCTGCAGCGAGGGCCCAGATCCCATGAAGCCACACCGTGTGGGGGTGTCCAAAGAGTTGCTCGCCAGCTTGGATACTGCTCAGCCTGACACTCCTCTTTTTGATGTATGTAATACATTGACACACACACACACACACACCAAGGGAAGGGCAATAATATTAGCATACTGAGAAGGAAGGCAACTGCTGGCTTACTGCTGCTTGCATGTTCCCCATCTACTGCTTCTGATGGACAATCACAGGTCTTGCAACCAAAGGCCACCTCAGCACCGCTGCTGAACCAAAGCAGGGTTACCTGTGCAACAGGTTGGAGCTCCTCTTTTGCTGTTTGAGTGCCTTGCTTTCCCATAGAAACTGAGCATGAGCATGAACCACGACCCTGCGGCATCCCGTTGGAGGAGAAGGTCAAGCCATCAGTGGGGCAATTGGGTGATTTTAGACCTGGGGCTTACTGGCCTTATGGAGAAGCCTTGTTGAGAAGAAGCCTATTATTTCAGTTGTGGAGCTTGACAATGGCTTTTGTGGTCTTATGTAGTATACAATGGCTCTTGCACTTGTGCAGCAGGGAGAGTAAGTTTTCTGTCCGGCGTGGGTCGTAAAATGGGAAGAGGCTGGGAAGTGTTTGCGGTTGCAGTTTGGCAAGCAGAGCACTGCCTACCAGTCTTCCATCATTGTCAATGCAGCTGGGTGCCATGTGAAGCCATCACTTTCATCCTGAAGCCTCCATGAAAGGAAGACAAAACCAATACTTGTTGATGCAAGCAGCTGGCAGCAGGAGCAAATGGGAACGGATGAAACAATAATGAGCTGGTTCTGATCTGAAAGTGGGACGCAGACTTGCTTTATGTAAAAGGAGCAAATGGGTTATGATCCAGCCCAGATGACTGCGTGTGTTCCTCTTCCCCGGGATCACATCGCCGTCTCTCTCTCTCTTGAAAATCAGAGGGTGACTTCTGGTGCCTATTTATTCATCCATTCATCCCGTGTGCAAAGTGTCCTTCCACTTCACATAGTGCTCAAGGCAGCCAACTACAAGACAAAACAAAATACAAAGTATAATGAAGACATAAAAAGCATATAAATAAAATTAAGCCACATCCATCAGCTGATCTGTTATGCAAATAACAGCAACTACAATATGCAACAACATACTAGTAGTCATTATTTTAGTAATAGCTACTTACCAAAGTGAGCACATAAATATTTTGTAACCTGATCATCTGTGACCTGGATGAATGATATGATAAATTTATCCCCTTTCTCCTCTTTCCCCAGTTTCTCACTGGGTAGAGACCTGCTGCAAACATTTATTTGCCATCCTTTGGGGTGCTGGCAATGTACCAAGTGGTGGCATGTGTGCCCTGGTGAAGTAACACCCAGTACAGTGATTGTCTAGATTTACCCAAGAACGTATCTTTCCCCATTCCACTGGAGCTCCTGCATCTCATCAGAGTTCTTCGAGTGAGACAGAGCTTCCAAGAAAGACAGCCATGACTAGATGATAGGAAGAATATAGTACAACCTTCTTATTTATCAGAAATCTGCTCTTACAAGAACATAAGCATGGTATCTGTTCAGTATGTATAATTAGAAAACATATGAAAACACAAAGCACTCCAGGATGTCTCTTTCTGTAGCTTCTATCTTGCATCTCCCATCTGTGATTTCTTATAGAAAGAGACCTGATCCACAATTTCCAGGTGAATGTGCAAATCAGAGTGTACTTATCCACCTCTTTCATTCTGTCAAATTTAGCCCAAAATCACAATTTTAAATGCATATTCTGAGAAAATACACACTCATGATTGCTTATTAGAAAATGTGCTCTAAAATCTATATTTAAATCCATTCTTAGATGCAATTTTTCATGTAGGTTTTAAGAATAAAAATAAATAGATCTCTGAGTGAGTACGAATAGAAGTGACATGGTCTGCAGTGCAAGTCAATTGATCCATGCATTGCTTACAAAACAAATGTCTTAGGTGCTCTTGAGAGGAACTTCCCATAAGAAAGTTCTATGTATGGTCATTTTAGGGACTAATTTCTGGGGTGGGGGAAGAAGTTTATGTCTGAGTCATTGTCATCTGACATGGAAGTCCTGTCTCATAATTCCAGATATATGGGGTGTACTTAAGTTTAACTGGAATCCAAGCAAATTACTTCTAAGTAAATCTGTATATATGTGAGTTGCCAATCATCATGAAGGCCAAACATTTTGGCTTAAAGGGGTTGTCATCCCGTAAACGGATACAGTCATACTCCAGGACTGATGCTCTTGCTCTTTTCCTCTCACCCCTTTTGAAAGCCAAGTTGTTTCACAAGACCCAAAGCCCTTCCCAACCAGAATATCTCCCAGTGGTTCCATTTGACATTCCTATGGTTTAAACAACAGGGAGCCTGAGTTCATTCTTCTGCTAGCAAAGGATAGAGAAAGGGGAAGGAAAGAAAGAGGAAGTTTTAGTTCAATTTCACTTGTTTGGATTACATAGCATAGACGGTATTTCACAGATCAGTTTTCTTTCTTATTTCCACCGATAATGACTAGAACTGGCCTGAAAGTTTCAGCCTTGATTTTTTTGCCTATTTGTGGGGTGGAGAAAATGAAAACAAAAACAAAATGTTCCTGAAGCTTTGGAACAGGAGATATTTCTGAGAATTTTAGGGTGGGTAGGGTATTAGCTTACCTTACAAAGTGACTTGGTGGGCATGGCATGATATACACCATGAGTGATCACCCTGGCGCCTTACCATGATACTGAACCCAGCAGAGTTACTATAGGGTGGCTTATCTTTCCATCATCAAGATAACCCATGGCTTGCTTTGTGTTGTTCAGGGCATCTTGTCATGATGCCTGAACCTGGAAGAATGGGCTCTGCATGGCTTGTTTGAAAGGACTACAGAGGCCCTGTACAAGAACAGTGAAAAACCTGACTGCCCCTTTCACTGCTCTCTGTGTACCCCTCTGGTTCCCTCTACCTCCAGCTCAGCACCTCATTTGACAGTGACTGACTTCGTCCCCTTGTAAGCCAAGTTAGCACATCTATGCATGTAGGTGCAACTGATTTACTTCTGGGTTAGCACACATTCCTTAGTTTGGAACCATGGCAATTAGGGAGGGGGATTGAAGTTTTCCTCTCCTGGTTTCATGCCCAAGTTTCCTCTACCTAACAGGAAATGCTTGAAAAAGAGGGGGAAATAGCCAAAGAAGATTTTCTCAAGAGCTGAAGAAAATGAAAACCCTCCTGAAACATTAGGTAGCCTCCTGACTTCCAAATAGTAGATGTGGTGAATGCATGTCAGTACAGATACTCCACCAGGCAAGAGAGTAGGCAGTGGAGGTGAGGGAAACACTGCATAAGCATTTGTGCTGCAAAGCTCCCTGGGATACGCCCAGCAAGACGAAGTTGAAAACAAGATATGACCAACCTTGGAGAGGCAGATGGTTTATTGGTGAAGAATTGGTGAAGAATGAACCCATGGTGGCTTTTTCTCAGGATGGTGTATCAAGTTATGTAGACCATGCCTGAGTGGATTATTTTCTCCTCTGTCTGATTTGGTGTTTTTTTTAAACAAACATCTTCAGCTGTGCCCTGGATGCATTGCCAGATCCAGAATGTCTGTGAGAAGAATATATGAAATCTGCCAACCCACTTCCAAAATTTCTTAGAAATTTCTCCCTGACCCCCGGAAGTAGTAGAATTCTCCTCCCACTTCCATGAGGGAGCAATGGTCCTGCACAAGTAGTGGCAGTAGAGCGGAAGAAAGATTTCTGGCATAGTTGCAGAGAATACCTACTAGGATTAACCCTGTTGGAGTTAAGTGACTACTGCAAGACATGGTGATGGCTATTAAGCTTAGGTAGCTTTTGGAACAAGGATTAGACTAATGGTGGGAGACAGGTCCATCAGTGGATGGCAGTGGAATGCAATATGCATGGGTTATCAATTTCAGGCTCCGGCAAGAAGCTTCCTGGAGTTGTCTGAGTGTTCGCTGGAAACAGGGTTTTGGAGAGGATAGATCCCCTGTCTGATCTGACCTGGATTTTTTTATATTCTTCTCTTATAGTTCATGGCATGAGTACAAAGCAACATGCAAAGACAACACAGAGTTTTGTGGCAGCTTAAAACAGGAGTACAGCAACTGATGCATCCTCCTGGCCCTCCTCCTGACATCACGTTCCAGCTTTCCATGGTTCCCCAGATGGCCACACCCCCCTCCTCTGGACTACCCTTTTTCTTGGACCACTGATGGACCACTAATGGTTTCCTTGCTCTTCTGCAGCTTTTCCCCCCATTCTAAAAGGCTGAAACAAAGCTTAGTAGCTGGCAGTAAAAACTTAAGCAAAAATATCTGGGTATTTTTCATTCTTCAGTCCTTCTCCTTTGGGCCTGCTAGAAATGGGGACCCCTGGACTTCTCTGACATGGAATTTGACTCTTGGGTCAAAAGAGGCACTGCACCACTGCCTTCAAGACCCACGGTTTTCTTTTGGCATAAACTCTTATAGGCATCGCCTGCTTCATCCAATGCATGAAATGTTCAGCTCAACATGCAAAGGGCACTAAACTACACCATTTAAGTTATGGGTGCCAATATAGAATAAATATATAATGACCAGACTACCCCATTCCACCTCAGATTGAGGGCGTTTTATGGAAAGGCTGGCAAATCTTTGATTTTTAGCAAGCCCAGCTGAGCATTGCTAATTGAAAATTACAATGTGAATGAGACAGAAAAAAGCCCTAATTATTATTTTCTTTCCCCATATGAAAAGTCTGCTGGAGAAACAAGGACACTTTATATATTGATTTAAACAGTAGACACTTCTAAACGGTGGTTTTAAAAGACGGCCTTTGTTTTCAAGGCCCTGGCATGATTGCATAATAACCCCACCCTGTTTCCAAAGTTCAGAAAGTTTAACTTCAGCAAAGAACAGGGTGCCTGGGAGCTCTTCCACATATTAGCACTGTTTCAAGAGTTGCAAGAATGTCCAGCGCTCAGGGAAGTTTGTTATACTGAGCAAGGGACGACTGACTTGGCCTGCAGGGGCAGAGAAGCACCTCTCACTGGCTGCTTTGCCACCCTCCATTCCTTACCTGCAGCTAGCGCTTCACAGCCAGGTGTTCCTGTGAGTCTTTGACATTTGGCTGAACTGTCCATCAGGTAGGACTAAAATGAAGCCAAACTGATTTAGAGCAGAGTTAATTCAATGGGCGGTGTCCTTTTCCAGCCTCCCCACAAGAGTGGAGCTGAAGTTTTAGGGGAACATAAAGAGCCAGTGTGGTGTAGTGGTTAAGAGCGTGGGACTGCGACTCAGGTGATCTGGGTTCTAGTCCCCACTCAGCCATGGAGCCAACTGGGTGACCTTGGGCCAGTCACTGACTCTCAGCCCAACCTACCTCACAGGGTTGTTGTCGAGGGGATAAGATGGAAGAGAAGAATGATGTAAGCTGCCTTGAGCCCTTTGTAGGAAAAAGGCAGAATATATACCACAAAATAAATAAATAAATAAATAAATATAACATATATAGGGAAAGGATGAACTCAGCAGTGAAATCTTTGTTTCTCCATTAAAACACTTGAAGGCAAGGCTATATTTATCAGCCACAACCTAGGTCAAAGTCCCATTGCCCTTGTGAGCGGGCATTTTGAGTGCACCAAGAGAAAGTCGCTGGGAGGATCTGTTTGGCGAGTGGGGATGGAAGGCAGAAGAAGCATCATACACAGTCTTCAGAGGCACTACATTTACTGCATTATTCTGTTGATGTTTATGCCACCCTATAACAAAAGTTCTCACTGATGCTCACACAATAATTGCATCTGTGTGTGATGCAGGTAGTTTAGGTGGGGACTCTATGTACATTGATGTGAAAGTCAGTAGCACCACATTCAGATCAAGGTCCTCAAGAGTCCTTCCTATAGTGGGTTCTGCACATTAATGCCTGCACAGGTTTATATTTTGCCCCTAACCCTTGTTTTTCTCCAGTGGAGCATCTGCATCTGCAGATCTGGTGGCCTGAGCTTTGTCTGCCTGGCCCAGTGCTGTAGCCACAACTCCAAGGAGAATCCAAGATTCAGTTGGCTGGGTTGGGTTGCTGCATATCAACAATCAATTCTAGCAGTTTTAATCTCCACCTGGAGTAGTTTTTTTCCATAGAAATAAATGAGTCCAATTGCCTGTTCAGGACCAAGCCATCCCCAAACACTTTACATTGCAACAAGGAGCACTTGTTGCTGGGTAAATTCTTTTTGCTCAGCTACTTTGAGGACTGCACTAGCCTCAGAGGAAAAGGGACATCCTAAGAAGGGTTGCAGATGAGATCAGCATCCCTGCCCTTTAAAATGTGCCGGCACGGCATCCCTGAGAGCCCCGGCTCCACTACACCACTAGTTTGGCCCGTTTCCCATTGTGAAGCTCATCAGACTCCTCCCCGGTCTTATCCAGGCCCTGGATTGCTTAGTAGGAGGGTTGCTGTTTCTGGCCCATTACCAAAACATAGCCCCCACTCCTTGTGTATTGGTTGGGGTCATGCAAACTTAGTGACTTCAAACAAAATGCTAAATGATCTTCCTTATCCCTAGACATCCTGCATGCATCCAGAAAGAAGGGTGATAGGCTCCAGCTAGAAAGACTAGCTAGAAAGGACCCAAGTGGTCTACAGAAGTGCTGCTAAATACATTGGAAGCTTCCCAGTGCATCTGGGGCAGAAAGTCTGAGGAAGGAAGCAAAGGGGACCCCATCTTAAGGCAGCCTGAGCCTCACACTGGTACAGAGGGAGGAGACATGGTGGAGACAACGGGGACCGTCAGATGTTCTTGAACCAGGGTGGGCAAGGGGAGAGAAGCATCCATGAACTCCTGCATACACTCCCACTCTCTTTGTTTGGAACCGTTTTTGTTTTTTTGGCTACTTGTCCCTGTTAAACCAGACGGACGGAAGTATGAGGCATGTCTTGCTCCAGAAACAGTTGTGGTGGGTGACGGCAGCAGCTTTTGATCACTGCCTTCCTCCATCCCCTGAGGAAGCACTACAGTGAAGTAAGGAAGGGCCTCGACCTAGAACCTTATGGGTCCACAATGACTGAATGGAAGAGGACCTTGCAAAGTAACAAGGAACAGATTGAAAAGATATGGAAGTCATTACCCATAATGATTATATTAGGGAGGGAAACTGGCAGAAAGTCCACACTTCCATCCCTTTCTGTTCTCCTTTTTTCCCTTCGCTCTGTGATGCTTTCATGCAACAGAGAACAATTGGAAGTCGTAACTAAGACAATTTCCCTGCAATGCCCCAGAAGCATGATATATGCGGGAGGTTGTGGGAAATGGCAGTCCCCATGTATGATGCAGCAAAATGAGGTAGAACCTGGTGATGGTAGGTAGAATGGACTGTGATCGGACTTCAGAGTACATTTCTGAATCCTCCGATATGTGGGAAAATGATCTATCTTCACAAAGGAAACAAAGTACAACAAAGAAAACCTGTACAGCAGGGAATGGACTGGGGCACATTTTCATTTTTACTTACAAAGAGAAATCAAAAAGCTATAAGGAGCATTCCAAAATCCAACCTGAAGTGGACCTTTCTCACAGTCACTAACAGCAGTTGTTCCGTTTCTTCTTTCTCCTTATTTCTCCCACTTACTTGCTTGTCAGGCAAGGAACCAGAGAGCAAATATATAGTCATAGCAGTGGGATGAACCCTATCAGAATCCATCCTACCAAGCATCAGCGGGCTCCCTGGAGTGCCTCACCTGGTCTTCCAAAGTGAGCTAAGCTGAGAAGAAGCCTGCGAATGCTTGCAGACGTCTGGTTGCACAAGCAGGAACCTTCTGCATCAGCTGTGGCAGCCCAGAAGGTGGCTGCAGATCTCATGGAAGAGAGGTGCCGCTGGTGCAGTGCCACAGCGGACTCCTTTCCTGATGAGCCCCTCGCAACCAACCTTCTTCAGCGTCAGCTGCACCTGCACTTGGCTCAGGAAAGGGGCACTCCTTGCACACTGTGTGGGGCACACTTCCTGGCATGTGCCCCATGAATGCTGGACTTGCTTCCCAGCAACTCAGGCTCTGGGATCCTGCAAAGTGGACTGGAGTCAAGGAAGCTGAGCCCAAGGAATCCAGCAGATTCCCCACACATCACTACCTGCCTTGTCTGGGCCACAGTGGGAGGCAGAGGAACAAGGGGGCTGCAATGAGGCAGAGAAGGAGTGTCTCCAGAGAGCTGTCTGCAGATGCCAGTGGGGCATGAGCCTTTGGCAGGTAGATGCTTGAGCTTGCCTAACCTTGACCCTGGGCCTGATCAGTTGAGTAGTGTCCAGGCTTGTAGGGACAGAGCAACGAGAGGGTTTTATTGGACTGGATTAGATGATATTGGCACTGTCTACTATGCTCCCTAACAATTACTTGTTTCCTCTGAGTTTAGCTTTTCCTCTTACAGTACTGGTGGTGAATGAATTTTCCCACCACCAACTTATTGTTCTCTGTTGGAAGTATTTTGGGAGAGTTGTATCATGAATGGGCAGTTAAGATTCAATGGCTTTATAAAAGACCTGAGCTTGGTGGAGAAGAAAACTGTGAGAACTGATTTGTTGATATGGAAGAACATGTTTTTCTGAACCTTTGCTCTCTCATTGGAGGCATGGCTCTGGCATGATCCAGATGAGCACCTGCACTTCCAAATTTACCTCTGTGCCACTCAGGGTTTTGAGCCTTATCCTCTGGCATGGCATTCTGGCCAGGCCCCAGTAAAGATTTCAATATGCCTTGTATTCCTGGCAACTTCCTTCTGAATTCAAATTTCCTCTTAGCCCTTTCGTTTCCTGAGGCTGCCAAGGCAGGGGCCTTTGTATGCCAGTCTCTCCAGTGCCTGCAACGCTTTTCCCCAGGATGCAAGAGGGAACACGTACCTTTCCTGCACCATTAAAAGCAAACACAAAGAAACTGTTTTGGAAAATCTGCAACTCTCTTTCTGTGTCATTTAAAACAGTGCTACCCAGGAACAGAAAACACAGTGGTTCTTTGGGGAGAGGGAATTGGGCTTTGATTATGCCAATAGGGTGGAAAGTCTAAAAGAGGTTTCCTTGGTTGATCGGAGGAGAAACCAGTGCACTTGGCCTTGGGACTAGCAAAACCTGTCTAAATTAGAGACAAGTGGAGCAAGATTAATGCTTTACTGGGTCCTTTTTTTCCACCAGGCTGCAAATGTTTGGCCAACTTGAGACATACATGATTAATTTTTTTCTAGGTGCAGGGGGTAATCGAGTTCGCAGATGTAACCGAAGTATTACAAGTCATGCTCTCAGTTACAAGAGCGGCCGTTTCTCCTGCCAGGTACATGGAACGTTTTGAATTGTATGGTTAACAAAGTACTGAAAATGGAAATGGCTGTGGGGGAATATAGTCAGGTTTGGATGGTATTGTCATCAAATTGCATTGGGTCTTTTGGACTGGGAACAGTTTAATTGAAAATCACAAATGTTAAATATTTCATGTGTCTTTCCTCAGGGGCAGCTGCGTGAGTTGCTGATGTGCATGTTACACAGCTAGCATGAAAAATGGAAGTCACTCATCCTTTCTCTGTGGCCACCTGTGTGCAATTCTGGAAGCCATCATTACAGTGAATGGATTTATAGTGAAGAACTTTTCGGATAGTCTCAGGGAGGATTCTTGCTTTTGGCTTTTGCTTTTAAGCCTGACCCTGTTTCCCAGGGTTTGGACCAGAGCAGTGGATGAATCTCTCAGCACAAAATGGAGCATATTAATGGAAGCCTGAAGCCCTGTGCAGGTATTCAGTACTCCCCTAGGGTACCAGACAGGTGCAGAGGGTAGTGGGAAGGGAGCCTTTATGAATACAGATGTATGATGGGGAGGGGGCGTGGATAGAAACCATGGTCAACTGTATGATGGCCAGGGAGCTTCTTTCCCAGAGGATAGTCTTCTGTTTGCATGGCTGTCCAAAGACCATCTTCTGTTAGAAGCCCTCCTGCCTCTGCAGGTCGGTCCTGTCCAATTCCACTTTAAAGATAATGAACCAACAGAAGTGTTGCCCTTCAGTACCTGGATATATTGAATAGCAGTCTGAAAAGGCAGAGAAACTGAGCACTGCTTACAGTCTTCCATGCTGAAGTGACAGGCAGTTTTTTAAATATAGTAATGACTTAAAATGTGCATTTTATATATGAATTAGCATATGAAAATGTTATGTAAATGTTAGCACTCCTTTGTCCTCCTTTTTTTGCTGGTGCATTTCTTCTTTCTTGGTGATTCCTTGGTGGCCACTCTAGCAAGCAGCATTCTGTCTGCATGGAAAGCGTTCTGTATGGTTGCATCTGCATTCCTGTAAGCCGTCCTTGGCCAGATGCTGAGCGCAGCCTGGCAGGGGGCATGGCTGATGTGCACTTCAGCAGCGCTAGGCTGCACACCCGCTCCCTGGTATGCACCCAAGGGTGCTGAATGCCTCATCATGGCTACCATGATCTAGCGATCAGGGCCTGTTGCATGTAAGGTGGCACTGAGTAATCTCCAGTTTGTTATTTATTTCTCCAGAAATAATTCCTGAAATCCAGTCTGGTTGGGTAAATGCTCCCTTTTTTCCATGTTGTCTTTCATGCTATTCTTTCACTGAGCGGCTGCTGTTTCAGCAACATTTCCCCCTCTAGTTACAGATGCTTCCTCCTTACTGGATTAGTCACATGGATGTTCCCAGCCAATTAAGGATCAACGGGTAAACAGGATGACATAATGAATGATGCAATGGAACTAAATCAGATTTAGCCATGTGATTATATTACCAAGGGCCAGCAGAGTCAACTGAGAGTGAAGCCAGGGCTGGCAGGGCAAACCCCCTGCCTTAAGCGTTAGTGGGGGCTGGGTAGGCTGATGAATTCAAGAGAAGGGTTCTTCATGTGCTGGCTCAGCACTCCACAATCAAAAGAGGTGAAGGGAACACTGCTGAGTTTCTGCTTTCCTACCGAAGGTAGAAGTTGCTCCTTTCCTGGCCATGGTGTGCGGGTGGGTAATAGAAGGACTCTGGTAATCAGTTCATCAAAGCAGCCTTCCCCTACATAGGCCCTCCTTATATTCCTCCGCAAACCATCCGGCCAAAGGATGCTGAGAGATGTAGCCCAACAGAGCTGGAGGGTACTGGGTTGTAGAGGGCTGCATTTAAAAAACCCTGGGGCTTAGTCTGTGACTGGGAAGGTTCCTAATTCACAACATTTCAGATAACTGGCATTTTGCTCCAGTGCTGTTTCTTTGTTGTCAAATGGAAGATAACACTATTTTCATTCAACCCATGCAGAAAGGGCTGAAATGTGGCTGGCAGGATCCCCTCTGGGTTCCCCGAGGCCTATCTTCTTTCTCACAGCAACTGATCATTTGGTGGTTTCCCAGCCTTCTGCAGCTTTTCTCCCTTTCTAAATGGCTGAAATGCCTCTGCGAAGACCTAGCCAGCTACAGTGTGTGCCTGCAGGCATGTGTGTGTGTTGAGTATTCGGCATTGTTGGTATTTTGGCTTGGCTCCTTTTGTCTTTGGTCTTACCCTATTTGCCTCCGGCCTTGCTCCTTACTGGAATGCAGCCTCTAAGAGCTTCTCCAAAGTGAAATTTGGCCCCCGAATTGAAAGAGGTTCAGCACTCCTGTTCTAAGCATTCCTCCAGCAGGGAATTTCCCAAGCCATTCCTGGACCAGAAAGCCTTCTTGAGCCACAGACAGCTGGAATCCTCCTATCCAGCTGCCGCAAATATGCTCGCTGCTGCAGACGTGTCCAAAGAGAAGACTCAGGTATATTTGAAAGGGGCGATCCTAGAAGGCAGCAGTGGAGAAAGCCGTCTATGGCACACAAGGGCCAGCAAGAGAACGAAGTTAGTAGCCAGCAACTGGTTCGCAAAGCCTTGTGCGAGTACTTGCATGCACATACATGCAGTGGCACACCTTGCTGGATTTCCAGGAAGAACAAGAAGAATAGCGAAACCAGGCCAGATTCTAACCGCACTGATATATTAATACTTACAGCTATTTCTGCAAGTGAGGTGATTGAAATGCAAGCGCCTGGATTTCTAGTGTTCTGACACCAGCAGTGTCACTTGCAGAAAAAGCCCTATTGGGACTTAGTGACTTAATCTCCTTGTACCTCAGGGTTGCTATTAACCAAGCCAGTTCTTTCCAGCCTTTCCCCATCAGCATCTTTGTACATAGAGACGGCCAAGCTTACCCTGTTAATTCCTTGGAAAGGAATGGCTTTGACCATGTAAGCTTGGACCAGAGTTTTCTTGCTTCGTGTATATGAAATGGCGTGCATGCACAATATCAACATGCCAGAGCTGGAATCACATAGCGTGTCATGGGAACGCTTGCTATTTCCCTGCGGCCTGCTTGCATGATGATGTCGAGTGATTGGAACTCAGTATTGCTGGTATGAGGTGGACCCAGCACAGACCGCCTGTTGCTCCTCCCCCTTGCAGAGTCGATGCTGCAGCAGCACTGTGGTGATGACAAAGGAAGTAGCCAATGAGACTCCTCCAAGTGAATTGGAGGATGACTGGATCACTGAAACTGGTGTGTGTGGGTGGTGGCGGTGGTGGGAAGCTTGTGTACTACTTCCGAGACATGCTCTGAGCTCAATCAATTCTGAATTTAATGCTGAATTCATAACACATTGATCCAGACTCACTGCAAAGATAAGAATTACGAATTGATGAGTTTTGACCAATGAGCCTACTCATTGTGATGTTTGGCAGGATCACTAATTGCAACATTCACCTTCCTGATCCTTTCTGTTCTCAGCTTCTACGTCAGCCCAAGCCACCTTCAGAGTTTTCATATACTTTTTTTCCTTTGAAAACCAGTGGGATTCTCTTTGGAGATCCCAGTTTTGGACTGCACCAGGGAGAGATTTATGGTTAGGCAACAAAGTAAAAGGTCTTGGCATGTGCATGAGTCTGGGAGGATTAGCAAGGCAGCCCAGGCAGTGAAACTAGATGCACAAAATCTAGGCTTAGAGAGTGACAGAGACAGGATTTGGGAATAGAACTGAACTGAGAGGCTGCCTGCGGGCAGTTTCTTTTGATTCACGTTGCAGCACTTTCTCACAGTGTACAAAACAGCCAGCCATCCATTGCTGTGCACCGAGACCGATACAGAAAGCCACAACAAGCCTTTGCTGGAAAGGCCATGTAATTTTGGAAGGTTTGTTTGTGGTGCAAGCCAAGCCCAAGCGTTCACCTCATGTGAACTGCGCTGCTAATCCAGGTCAGACGCAGTGGGAACCTGCAACATTTCGCCACATCAGTTTTGCATCTCTTACCTTGCTCGCTGCAGGTACATAGTTTGCCTTTGTCTCCTTACTAATTAGGCTCATGGCCTGTTTACCAAGAATGAAGAGAGTTTTGCAGCTACCTTACCCCTTTATTTCCCACGCAGTCACCCTTCCCATGGCCAGTGATGCACAATGATGTGAGACACACACACTTAGTCACTTCTCTAGGCAGGAAGGAGAAAGAAGCCATGGGACAGGCCACTTCTTGAAACAGCCCATTTCAGGAAATCGTTAGTGCTTGCCTTTATTATTCATTCATGCATTCACTGGGGATGATTTTCTCATGTCTTCTGCTAAGGAGCTCAGGCTGGCATGCCTATCATCCTCCCTATCCTCTGCTTGCGGAGAGAGGTCATAGTGAGAGTCACCCAGTGAGCTGTGTGACTGATGGGGACTAGAACCTGGGTCTCCTGAATCCCCATCTAAAGTTGTAACCACCACTGGCTTCCCAATGAGTTCTTGCATGCAATTTAGGCATGCAGCTTGGCATTTCAACATGAAGAGTTGTAATTAGACAGCAATCCAACTGTTTTACAAAGTACACTAAGTCGTGAAGAACCATTTGCATGCTGCTGAACCTGGAATTCCCATTCTGAGGTTTGCTTGTCCATTTACCATGGTTCCAGCAGTAAATATGACTAAATAATACAAAGCAGGACCTGGTTGATCAGGTGGTATCTCTTATCCTTGCAGGCTATGCTATGCCTTTGCCAAAAAGCTGCCTATGCTGGCAGGGCTTGATGACATTTTTGTGTTACTCTGGACAGAGAAATTCTGTCCATGTAGCCTGGGGGCAGGGGCAGATGGTGCTCTCCAGATGGTTTGGACTTCAGCTCCCAGAAGATCCTGCCAATGTGGCCAGTGGTCAGGAATGCAGGAAGTTCAAAACTAAAGCATCTGGAGATCTACTTTCTGGCCATCCCCAAAATATGACAGCCTTCCTGCACTGGTGCCCTCCACATTTTTTAGATTGCAAGTCCCGTATGAGCATTGGCATTAGGAAGGTTGGGGCAAGATGATGAATGGTGTGACCTATAATGCTGGAAAAACCTTATGGGCATTCAGCAAAACCTGCTGGGTTTTAGTAAGTCCAAGTTCTACTATGTCTAGGCATAATTCCAGATTGGATAACTAGAATGCATGCAGCCACAAGTCTAGTCCTGAATTCCAGTGTGAATTCAGCAGTTTTCCTAATACAGTGGACAACTAATGTGGAAACAGATACTGCACTGGTGGGCAAAAGCAATTTTCCATCATCCTGATTCAAAACAGCCTTTGAAGAAAGACTTCTGGTGCACAAGGAAATCGTTTTCCACCATTTGGTAAGACTACAAGCATCTACCTGTTGGCACTCCACAACCTGTCCAATGGCCAGTAAGAGAATTGCAGATGGCGCAATTCCTAAGCCCTCCCATACCACCACCCTGGACATGCAAGTCTGCGCAAAGATAAGCCAGTTTTCTTCTGCCTTGACAAATAACATGCTGAACGACTGGGACACATCAAATGCCAGAACCGCTTGGGAAAGCGTTTCCAGTTGGAAGGCACACTCCTTCTTGGACATGGTGAGTAGGCACCGTGCAGGTTTCCATTGCCCAGCCCTTTCTTGAAGCCACACAAACGTGCCTATTCTTCTCAGCAGCAAGCCCTGTGCAAACAACTCAAACAGAGCTCTGCTTTAACGAAATAGTTTGAGGAGATCTCCTGTTGTGGCTGCACTCGGAGTGGGGAAAAAGTCACATTTTAATGCAAACCAATTGAATTTGCCTTGCCTGAACTAATACAGCAAGGGCCAAATCCATCCATTCAGGGTTCCTCACATAGCCACACCCCTGGCCTTTGCCATTTCCCCTAAATACCAAACCCAGAGTTGCTGCCTGGCTTTTGTACAGCATTTTTCCCATCCTAAAAGAGTGCAATGCCTCTCCTTAGTCTTTGTGCAGTAAGAGATTTAAGGTGCAATCAACTGGTATTTTTGGATTTGGCATTTCGCTGCATATCTAGATTTTTTCCATCATTGCCTTCAAATGTTTTATATAAACATAATAAGCCATGAAATAGCCAGCCATTCTTGATGCTTACAGGGGACGCTAGGAAATAAGCTCTGAAAAACAAATCTCAGAATGCCTTCCCGGAATTTCCTTGAATACATCAAAGCAAAGTTCACAAATTACTGCATAAGATTTTGAGTTCTTCGGAATTCTTTCTTAGGCAAATGGGTGAAAAAGCAAAGCCAGGGAGGAAAAATGAATGCCGTTCAAGCTGCAGAGTCTTTAGATGGATGCTGGGAGGGACCTGCAGACATCCAATTTGGGTTCTACCAGGTATTGGGATAGTTTCTGCTTGCATCTAGAACCCCACCCTCAACCCAAGGTTTGCTGGGAGGAAGACCATAGATGGTAGATTCCTCCGTTATTGAAAATATAAAATGCAGATGTTTATTCAAAATTACTTCATCTTCAAGCAAAAGGCACAGCTTCCTTGCCAGGTGGAAAGAGAAGCAAAGATAAACCAGAGAGTTTTAATAGTGGAAATGATGTCAAATGGTGTACTAGAGGGGTGGGGGTGGTTGGACTAGTGGTTGGAGGACATGCGCCTTCAGAGAATGAAGCCCCAGGGTTTGGGTGGTATTTTCCTCCAGTGAAGGATCCTGCAGTTGAACAGAAAAATGCAGCATCCTCCAGATCACACAGAAAACAAGCACGCTGGGTGACTCTGGGCCAGTCACAGACTCTCAGCCCAACCTACCTCACAGGGTTGTTGTTGTGGGGACAAGATGGAGGAGGAGAATGATGTAAGCTGCCTTGGGCCCTTTGTCAGAAAAGGGCAGGATATAAATCCAAAAATAAATAAATAAAATAAATAAGTGGAATTGATTCATTTCTGAGAAACAGGAAAAGTGATGATAGCTGTGTTGGTCATATGAAAAATGCAAATATGGATATTTTTCTTGTCTAACTTTTCTTGTTGACAACATGGCTTTGCTTTGCTTTTTGTTTTTCAGAAGTGGATCAGTTAGGTTTGAAAAATATTTGAAAGTGACAGTTTGGACAAATGGATCCCCTTCTATCCCTTATACTTCATAATGAGATCAGTGAAGTAATATGTCAGGACCTTGCCTGAGATAACTCTGTGGCAATTTCTAGAACTGAAAACATAAATTTATCTAGCTGGGAGGTTGGTAATGTGGAGCCCAAGAGCATCAATGCACCCCATACATGTTTTTTTGGCACTTGCTCTACCCCTCCCATTTATAAAGCTTCCTTACCAGCTTCTGGGATGTTTTCATTGCTGCTGAAAACTCTGCATTGATAGGAGTTGTTTAGTGTACCAGACCCCACCTATTTCTCATATCATTTTGAACATGTTATTGGCCTTTGCCATGCCTTCCATGGCAGCCATTTTGTGGTGGAGCCCGGGCAGTTTCCCAAGTTGACCAAAGTAGCCAAAGCCCTGCTGCTGCTCTGGCTTTATGGGTCAGAATCATGTCGCCCACGTGAAGTGCTGATGTCTTTGAATACTTCCAACCTTCTCAAAGAAGTCTTGCTCACCTCATTATTTCTTAGAATGAAATGCCCGATGACTGTCACACAAGCGATTATATACATATGTGTTGCACTTCAACTCCCATCCCAACTCCTATCATCTGCAAGATGGAAACTGTAGTCCGTCACATCTAGAGGGGCCAGGCTGGGGTCGGCTGATGCTAAGTAAAGGGACGCACACATGGCAGTCTTTCCCCACGTTCTGATTTTGTTCATGCGGAGCTCTCAGCAGCACTGGGGGATTTGCAAGGAGCTCTCCTCCCTGGGTGGACAGGAAGAAAGGAAGGCAACCAGACACACTCAGATCCAGAGCTTAGTCCAGCACTTCTGTAGGTCCACCTCTGGCTGATCATTTGAGACACCAATCCTCAGCCTGGCCAAAGAGACTTGAAGACGAAACGGAGCCTGTTTGAAGACTCAGCCGTATGGCATTGACAGGCCCAGTGAGAATTGCAACTGCATCTCTCTGATGTTTTTTCTCGCTGGAGCCCACTTCCTAAATACCTTCTCATCCAAACACAGCATCGAGTAGCTAGCTTTCTTTTTTTTTAAAGGGAAGATGTCATTACATTGAAGGGCAGCGAAGGGGGGGGGGTTGCCTGGCACAGAGCAGCCTGCAGCTGTTTCATGTAAAATGTAGAGAAGGATGGAAGGATGTGAACTTTTGGCTAAAATGGAAAAAGTTAACAGACCATGTGCGTGAAGCACAGCTTTCTGGAGGGTGGGGCGGGGTCTACATGGGCCAGAAATATAGGCTCTTAATCTGCGTTGGGAAGCTTGGAAATCACATTCATAATTGATCAAACATGCCTCTGTTTCTCCCTTAGCCAAAGAACAGTATTAGGCACCTGTGCTTTGCAGAGGAGGGGGAAGGAGCGAGCTGTTGCCGTTCTCTCATCATCAGGAAAAGTACAGAACTGATGTTGAGATGTGTGGTAAGCAGAGGTCCTGCCTGGGGAAGGAACAGGCAGGAAAGTGGGCAGGCTGCTCCTCCATGAAGTGCAAGGTGTGGATGGCCGGTTCCTCGCAGGCGCCCTGCATCACACTGAGCCAGCTGCTTGAACTTCATGGCGCAGTGGTTGTAGCTTAGCATCCATCGTGGAAGTGAAGGTGTGTTTCCAGCCCTTCCAAAAATCTTCCCATGCATAGTTAGGAGGGCTTGACAAATTGTGGAAAGGGCAACATAGAAACATAGAAACAGAGTGAGTCAGAAGGGGTCTCCTGGGACATCTAGTCTGACCCCCTGCTCCAGCTGGCTCTGCTCACATCATGCCTCCCATATGCATGTCCAGCCTATGCTTGAACATCCTCACTGATGGGGCCTCAACCACCTCCCAGGGAAGCCCATTCTAGACCCTTCAGGTCCTGACTGTCAGGAAGTGCTTCCTGGCATCCAAATGGAACCTTGGTTCCCTGAGCTTGGCTCCGTTGGAGCGATTCCTGCCTTCCTCTGTGGGGAGAACAGGTCTCTACTCACCTCAGTGTGACATCCCCTCACATACCTGTATGTCGCCAACATATCCCCTCTGAGTCTCCTCTTCTCCAGGCTGAAGAGACCTAGTTCCCTCTGTCTTGCCTCATATGGCTTTCCCAGCAAACCAGCCACCAACCTTGTGGCCCTGCACTGCATTGGCTCTAACCTGGCTATATCCTTCCAGTAATGTGGAGCCCAGAACTGGACGAACCCTTCCTTACTTTACAGATGGCAATCTTAAGTGAAGGATCAGTCCAGGCAGGGGGTGGATGTGTGCCAATCCAGTTGTTTCATCCACCTCTCACAGTCCCCGTGCAGCCCCCACCTCTCTGTGCTCTGGAAGGTTGTAGTACCCACCGATTTTGGCAAGTGCAGGGAGCGTGGAGGAAAATAGGACAGAAAAAGTTTTGTTTTGTGAGCAGCCATGTGCTCCAGTGAGATTTGGTATAGCTCAGGAGATTCCTCACACACATTAAGATTTCTAGCTGTACAGCTTAATTTTGTGGTAAAGGTGTTAATTGGTATATTAAAATAAATACCCAGGGTGAGCACACAAGGGGAAATACAGGACTAAAGTGGCAACCCTGCAGAAAGATAGTCTACAGGGTGTGATTAGAAGCAAAAACAAAAACAGTGCTCCTGGAATGCGATATACCTATGGCTATAATACCAGGCTGTGGGTGGAAGGATTCTAAAAACATGGGAAGTCCCTAAGGGCAAAGATAGATGCCATCATCAGAGGCCAATCTCGTTCTTGAAGTGGTGGAAGCTGACAATAGCTTCTGGGAAGAATCAGTATTCCAGAGCCCTGAGGCTTTAAAAGAATCAGGAAACTTGCAAGATCTCCGCAGGATGGGATGTATGAGTAGTAGAGACCATGCCTAGCATAGATTGCCATGGATTCCTAATGGAAGCACCCCAGGCCTTTCTCTGGGAGAGAATATGCTTTGTGAAATTGGAAAAGAGGAATCTGGGCCATGCACTCTCCATGATCTGAGACTTATCTTGGGTTGGGGAAACATAACGGTGGGAATTTTCCTGGAGTGGGGGGGTCCATCATGGAAGTCATGAAGAGGGTGTGACAGTGACCCGATGCAACATCTAACGAACTACTGCAGGGCATTCAGGTGCCAAGCAACCAATATGGAGGCAATCAAAGGCTAAGCAAGGCTTCCTAAGATCCATGTTCATGTTTCAATGGTTTAAAAATAAAACACAAACAAACAAACAAACAAACAAACAGAGCAATGGTTCTAGGAGCAAAATAAAACTGCAGGTGAAATCTTCACATTTGGCAAAATCAGGCTTAGGGATATCTGTCATAATATTTTGCTTTTTCTCCTTTCAATAAGCAAAGGAGGGGGGCATAAAAAACCCAACAAAAAAGGTCTCCATATTATGTAACTTGCAAAAATGTGTTTCCACTTAGAGGCTAATTGACATCTCCCACATCAGACAGTCAGCACTGTGTTGTCAAGTGGATTACCCCTGATCTGCGCTTTGTCTCAGCTGTGGATTAAGGAGTGTAATGTTATCCCATTTAATATTTTAACCGTATGGGCTGTAATTTCACAGGCAATTATATGACAAGGGAAGACTCCAGCCAGCCAATCACAGCCCAGATAAGGGTTATTTTCTCACAGAACACTGCAGTGATGTGATAGGCAGTGAGTGCCATCACCCTGCTGTTCTCCAAGTCTGACTTCCACACAGGAGCTCGCCATCTCACCCAGCTGCACCCCTAACGTCGTTCTTGGTAGCGACTCACTCCCTTCTTCTTGGAAGGCTTGCTTCGCCATCAAACTCTGCTTTTAGGAAAGTGGAAGGGCTCCTTCTGATGAGGCCACAAGGGCTGGGGACCACCACAGCAAGGGCTCTGCCCCACACCTCTCTGGCCATGTTGGAAAAATCCAGGCCTTAAGTGGAGAGGCCGCTGCTCCTTCCCAGATCAAGAGCTGCTCTTGCAAGAAATGAGAGGGAAGCTGGCATGGGAAGGGAGGCTCGCCACGCACTCTACCTTACACAGGATGGTCCTCCATTTGAAGAGTTTCCAGAGGACAGCCCCAGTGGTGCAGTGGTCAATTTGGAAGTGGCGGTCCCCACAGACATGCCCCACAGAGAGCCAAAAAGATTAGGCAGCTGTCAGTAAGTCTATTCTAGCAGTTTGCCTCTTCATCAAAAACGAATGGTCTTAATTCCCCTTTCAGGGACAAGTCACCCCCTCATACTGCAAAAGCACATAGCATGTTGTTCCTAGAGAAGCCATTCCCCCTGTTCCAGCTCCAAAGGTGCATCTATCCCTACGCTCCTTGTGCAAATCACACCCTCTTTTGTCCTCTTGTTTGGTGATGCATTTCCTCTCCTTTGGGAGATCCTCTGATACTATTGCTCAGTGCTTTTTTTGTAAAAAAAAAAAGGTGCCGGAACTCACATCTTGAGGTCACACAAAGCCAGTCACTCTACACATACATAAACATAGTGGTCGCTGCCAGCAGAAAACACTCACTCACTATCAGCACAGACACACAAGCAGCCCGCAGGCACTATGTTAATGATGTTTGCTGCTGATCTGCTATGCCCGACAGGCGATTCAAAATCACTTCATAAAATCCATTGGAAAAAAAGGTGCCGGAACGTAGTTCCAGTGTGTTCTGTGACAAAAAAAGCCCTGCTATTGCTGTATCCCAAGAGAAGCAACATGACTAGCAGTGAGTAGACAATCACATGTCCCTGGCCAGCCCTGGTCTAACCACCTGCCATAGTTCTCCTCCTGAAATCAGTGGACTTCAAAATGTTTCAGTCCTCTAGATGTGGAAGGTCCCGTGGCATATGCAGGTCAGGTGTATGTTACTAGGACAGAGCCAAACAGAGGGCTGAGAGAAAGAAGGTACAGTGCCTATTTTATTTTCCTTTGGGGAATTCTTTCCAGGGTGGCTGCTGAGAGATCTTGTGCCACCACTATGGATATACAGATTTCACTAAATTTGTTCCATTTGAGTTTAATGGATTGTCAGGCATCTTTCACTCCATTTTCCACTTGCTGATGGAATCCTATTTCTTTTTAGAGATCTATGATAACGCCTCTCCACTTTTGCTGCAATGTATTAGTGTTCATGCACATTTGCACACATGCAAATTTGTGCAAATCTCCCCAAAAGTAAAAATAACCAACCTGCACCGAGTCCACAGAAGCTGTGGTGGTTGGGAAAAGCCAGTCTTCTGTGGAATCCACAGGTTGACAAGACAGAGATCCAACCTGTTGTTGATTCCTCTGACATTCCTAGCCACCACCCAAGGTATCCAGGCAATCCTTGCCTCTCTGGAATTCTGGCAGCAGTAGCGCTCACAGATGAGCACTGAGATTGCTCCAATTGGCTACAGCTTCTGCATTTTTTGATTCTTTCAAAAATAGCTTTTCTTCTTAGTATGGATGAAATCACCGCAGAACCAATCAGAACCCAAATGAAGCTAGCTTAGAGTGAAGGTAACTCCAAACAGGCTTTTTCACCCTCAGTGTAACTGATTAGCTGATTGGCTGCATGACAACCTCATTGTTTCTACATAGAAAGACTTTTTCCCCCTCCAAACAGGAATTGGCACTGAAGGAATCGTCAATCCGAGCTGCAAACAGCTGTAGAGAACTAATATGATAAAATAAGGCTTTTTGGGTAACCTTTTGGTATTGCCAAAATCCACCTTACTGAAGAATAATTGGCATAGCTGAATATGTTACCTCCCACACCCTTCATCCTGTCCCAAGGAACTGTGAAATAAACTCAGCATTTTAAACCCACCTGGGAACTCACCCCAGCATATTTCAAAGCTGAATATTTAAAACTGGATATTATTTGGTAGGGAAATTCCAACATCTACATGAGGAGCTGGCTTTTTCCCACTGAAAGACCATATATTTGATATATCATATAGAGCTTCACATTGCTCAAGGAATGGATCCAATCATCTGTCTACTCAGGAATGTCTGGCCTGGAACCTTTGGAGCGAACGATGTTCATCAAATGCTTAAACTGGAGTGCATTTGCTGCAGCTCTGTTTTCCTTTCAGATTTTGAGTGGGATGAAGGACAGGAAGCCCTTCAAGCCTGAGAGGGAAGGATTGTGTCAACACATGGATTCTTTCCTCCCAACTGCAGTCTTGGGTCACAAATTAGAATGATCAATAATGCAGACATGATTTCAGCTGATGAAGTCTGTCCATTACCCTTGCACAGAGTTTTGTAGAATTAAAGTAGGACACAATGTCCCCATGTTAAATGGGGAATGTATTGGCACACACAGAGCCTTTGGCTTTATAGCTGTACAAATAAACTTGAAATTGAAGATAAGGCAACTTTGATCTCCCGGCTGCCACCTGCAGGCTCACAAATCAGCCGAGATAAACCAGCAGAAAGGAAAGGTATGCCAGCCCCAAACTTGACAATCTTGGTGATGTGCAATGATCAAGGCCAAGCAGGACTCTTGGAAGTGGGGAAGAGAACAGGAGCAATAAAGGGTACAGTTATATGGGGAAGCTGAATTTTATATAGGGCCCAGCAATGGAGTAGCTCTGCAAGGGGCACTGGGCAATCAGTCACTGGCCATTGCACTGCTGTGTCACATCCAAATGGCTCACTACTGACGCTATCACTCACCCTAACCAGAAAAACAGAACTCTGATAAGTGTCATTTAGAAGCTGGTTCATTCTGTTAGCCATATGAGAATGAAGTAAGTGGTGCCGAGAAACTATATGCTCCATCCTGGAACAATAGGGTGATTACTCTGCAGTAAATTCTTCTGAGTTCAGTGCCAATTTCTCCCAAAGAAGAGTACATTCATAGGACTACTGCTCAGAGAGGAATGAACACTCCTTCTGGAAGACAGAAGCAAAATTCAGTGATCTTGATAGGCTGGGCTGAAAGCATCAGCATGACATTTAATAGGGAAAATGGCCAAGTTCCACACTGATAAAAAGGGAACCAAATGCACAGTTGCAAAGCGGGGGATACTTGACTCAACAATACTGCAAGTGAGAAGGATTTTGGAATAGGTGCAGATCACAAGCTGAATGTGAGTCAACCATGTGATGTGGCTGCAAAAAGGGCAAATGCTTTTTTAGGCTGCATCAACAGAAGTATCAGTTCTGAATCTTGTGGAATGCTAGTTCCCCTTTACCCAGCACTGGTTAGGCCTCAGCTGAAGTACTGTTGATGTCCAAGTCTGGGTACCACAGTTTAAGAAAGATGCAGACAAGCTGGAAGGCAAAAAGGATGATCCTGAGACTAGAAACAAAGCCCTATGGGAAGAACTGGGCATGTTTAGCCTTGGGAAGACTGAGGGGAGATATGAGAGCAATTTTCAGATACTTGAAATGTTGTCCACAGAGGAAGGCTGGGATCTTTTCTCGATCATGCCAGAGTACAGGGCAAGGAATAATGGGCTCAAATTATAGGAAGCCAATTATGACTGGGCATCAGGAAGAACTTTCCGATTGTCAGAGCAATACTGCAATGGAACCATTTACCTAGGGAGGTCCTGAGCTCTCCCACACTAGAGGTAATTGAGATGCAGCTGGACAGTCATCTGCCAAAGATGCTTTAACTTGGAGTCCTTATAGGCCCCTTCTAACATGGCTGTTGGAAATTGCATGAAGCAAGCAGGAATGTCAACTTGCTGACTACAGTCTTCAATTCAGGAATAGTAAAGCAGGGGTTGGACTTCCTGTGGTTTTCCAGAGTTTACAGATAGGGTGGGAATTTCTGGATTACCAAAAAAGTGGAAACACATCACCACCAAATAGGACAAAGGATTCCAGCTTGCATAAGATGCGACCATGATAATTTTTGTTAGAGTTGTGAATGTGGGAAAAATTATAATTTGTACTATAATGTGGAAGATGTAGCCAGGTGAATTTGTTCAGTTTGGAGTCCATGCACTGTTGATTGAGCAACTTGAAAACCCAGCTCTTCTTTCTGATGGTTGTGTATCTTTAAACCTGTCTTGGATTGAATAGCCCTTCAAACTCAGAACAAGTTCACAACAGAGGGCAGTCTTCCTGCAGTCCTTCAAATAGAGGACTAATCTTTGTAAAACTGGACACATGACCTTCCAACCTTCAACTTCCATCAGCCCTAGCCAGCAAAACCAATGGTGGGAGATGACAAGATGTGGAGACCAAAACTTCGGGAGAATGAAAAACTGCCCACATCTGCTTTACATGCAGAAGTTCCCGGGTTCAATTGCTGTAATTTCCCCTTAAAATAGTTGCGTAGCAGACGATGGGAAAACTCTCTGACTGAAACTCTAGAGAGCCACTGTTGGACAGAATGCACAACAGTTGCTAGGACAAACAGTCTGACCCTGTGTAAGGCACAGTGCTGCAGGGAAGGGTGCAGTGGACAGTTCGATAGTTCCTTTCAAACAATGTGCTTTTTGAAAGAGAGAGAGAGAGAGAGCAAAACCAATCCATTTTTAATCTATGCTTTTGCCTCACCTTGGCTTCCCTTTAAATCTGATTTTATATACCCTTCCTTAAAGGCAGTCTTGGGCTGAAAGCAGATGATTTCTTCATGGAAAATGGGCGATCGTGTGCAAAGCCACACTCTTAACAATCGGTGGTTTCAAGCTGTTTGTTTTTCAAATACTTTAATTGCATGGTCTACCCATAAGTGATCAGTTCTGAAAATTATATCTCCAAACTAACTGCAACCAGATGGATGGGAAAAATAAACCATTTGTTAAAAAGAGCCAATTCTTTCCTCTATAAGAATAAAACAAACAAACAAACAAACACGCATGTGCTCTAGCTCCATTGTTTGTCTGGCTTGGCGTCAATTTCATCAATGTTTCCTCTCTAGATGAGGAAGCAAAATGTTGATTTATATTCCTGTTAGGAATGTATAGAGATTATGAAGTCCATACTCTCTGAATTTCATTGAATGGCACTTTTCATTCCATCATTCACACACTGATAGGATCCAATTATTTGCACATGTCTTTGCATGTGTCTTTACAATGTCTTTGTAAAGTGTGCACAAATTTACACTCCTGAAAACATCCCCCCCCCACACACACACATATACAAATCCATGAAAAAATCATATTTTTATCCCTTAGTCTATAGAGAAAATGCACATTTTGGGGTGAAGGTTTAATGTATTTTTCTATTACTGAATTTGAATAAAATG
The DNA here is from genome assembly GCF_004798865.1 of Varanus komodoensis. Lineage (NCBI taxonomy): Eukaryota > Metazoa > Chordata > Lepidosauria > Squamata > Varanidae > Varanus > Varanus komodoensis. Next base: position 4,808,778 of record NW_025335798.1, on the reverse strand, counting down.
ACATAGAATTATAGACAAACAGTCCACAAGTGTGCAGAATCCACAGAGATTGGGAAAATCTGGGAAGTGATCCATGGTTCAGATTCAAAGGAAATTCAAAGTCTGTTTGAATCCTTAACTGACGGATTAGGAGGAGATGGAGACAGTTCCATATACAACACTTTCTATGTTTTGAAAGACAATTCATGTTTGTCATGAAGCCTTAGAAAAATAAGAAGAGCTGTGCTGAATCAGAAGGATCCATCTGATTGATCATTTTGCTGTCACGATGACCAACCAGCTGTCCACAGGAAAACCAAAAGCAGGACAAGAACTCAACAGCCCCTCCTGCCCAAATTCTTTAGCAGCTGATGCTAAATAGAAATACTTGTACTGGAGGCAGCTCCGAGCCATCAGGACTAGCACCCTCAATAGCTTTCTCCTCTCTGAGTTTGTCTAATCCCCTTTCAAGGCCATCTAAATTAGTGGCCATCACAACATCTAGCACTAGAAGCTGCTTCCTGTACCAGATGGGTTTCTGAACTCATGTACAGGCAGCAGTTCTAGCTTCTTTGAAGACACATATTTGAGGAGCCCAGAATCAAATGCAGAGTTTTCTTTGGTTACATAGTTGCGGCAGGCACTAAGTTTTCATTAGCAACTCCACCTCCACAAAGACAGTGATTCCTCTTGTGTCCTGTTCATTCTTAATTGAATCACAATACCTGTTTGCATAATCTGAAGACTAATGCAGGGATATGAGGTACCATATGTGACAATTCTTGCAGGAGAAAGACACACAGTGCCATATACTGGTCTGAAGTGGAATATAACCCAGCAGGAGGAAAAAAAAAAAAAAAAAAGCAAAAGCTGATTTTAATCCTTAGGAAGTTCCTTAGCAGCCAGGGGCATATCATCTTGTTCTTGTTATCTTGTATAGTCCTATCAACTTTTTGAAGATGCAAATGATAGGTGGTATTGCCAGGTAGTACTCCACAAAGATTTAAGCAGAATGGGATTTTAATTATTTTGGGATTCTGCTGAACTGTCAAGAGTGGATCCAGAAATTCCAAAATACTCAGCCAGCTTCCCACATCAGAAAGGTTTCATTAGAACAGGATTTTGAATTGGGATCGAGGGTTTCTAGAATGGCTTTTCTGGACTCTGCCTGCAGCATCTAGACTTTTTTTGCATATTTGCAAGGACTTTTAGAAGACAGGGCTATGGAAAGAAACTTCCAAGATGTTTCTAGTCCTCCTCATCTAGAAAGATGACTTTAATGCTTGCCCAGCTAGGGTCCTGAGAAAGGAACAGAACTCATCCTGTGCACCACATTTGGAATGACAAGTTTTCCCACTACACCTAGAATATACAGCAGTCATTCAGACCTTTTTGATGTGCTGTTAGAGAAGGTTATCCACAGGGCAGTAGGATTTCTCAGCAATGTATGATCTTGTGGTTTAGAAGCTGAGTAAGGATGGAAAATGCTCAGACCACAGGTCAAATCTGGCCCATCAGCTCAACCAATCTGGCCTCTGAGGCCTCTAATAGGCTTTCCCCTTCTCTGATCCCCAACACCTCCCAAAACTCCAACCCGTCCAGAAAGTATCCTGCTCCTCATCCTGACTGTGTGGGAAGGCACTCTGACTACCACACCCCAAGCAAATCCCCACCTCTGAAGTGCAGTGGTTTGTTTCTTTATTTGACACATAAATGGGACCCTGCTGCATTATTTCAGGTACCTTATTGTGCAACAATGTGAATAGCATGTTTGATCAATAATAAAGACCTGCAAGTTCCCTGAGTGGTTTGCTAAATTAGTAAATTGATTAAAAACGATTGTATAATAATTCAAGAACACCAGATACTGGGTCACAGTCAGTAGCACCATTGGATTGGCTACCCTTTATCCTTTATGCACACAGCTCTGTATAGTAATGTTGGCACGAGGGCAGACTGATAATCAGTAACTGCATCAACATAAAGTTTACATATAAATGTCTTTGGAAAAATCTGCAGCACCTGCTCTTCTGCAGCCTCTCTCCAGATGCCCCCAGGCAGGTGATCCATTGTGGGTGGTTACTAGGAAAAAGGGCTTTTTAGTGATGGCACCCCACTTTTGAAATGCTCTCTTCCTACCTGGGACCTGCTTTGATATCACTGGGGTGCCAAGTGAAGATCTTTATAATTTCCCAGGTATTTAATCTGTTTAACCTTCAAAAGTGACTTATCCCCTCTACGTCATTTTGTGCTGCCTTTCTGTGTTTGTCATTTGTTTATATATAAACAAATGCTCACTTTATTCTTGCTTTAGGCCACCCTATGAACTTAGTTATATGGGAGATATAAATCTTTAGAATGAATGAACAAATGAATATTCAATTTTCCCATCCCTGCCTTCCTAAATGAATTTAATAATCCTTTCTTGGGCAAGATACTGGTAAATGTCCAGTGGATATTCTTGAATTAGACTGATCCATCATCTGGATCCATCGCCAAAACTGATTCTCTGCATCCATTTCAATATAGTTCCATACCTGAATTTAGTTCATAGTCTGCTTGGGCTGCCCTGATGGGTGACCTATTTCAGGAGGTCAGGGCGACTGTGTGGTTGCTGATTCCCATGTAGCTTTTGATGCCATCAGCCACAGTATCTATCACGAGGCAGGCTTCCTCTGTCCCAGCATTCTCACCAGCAACAAGCCATTTCCTGACAAAACTTTCTTTATAGTTTCTACATATAAATCATCCAGCTATGTCTCTGAGCATGCACAAAGTGGTTAGTTGACCCCAGTCTAGCAATCACTCCCCAAAATTCACCTTACAGGTGTGCTTGTGTTCTAATCCTTTTATTTTATATTGTATATTTGTAATTTATTTTAATGTATATATTTTAAAATGTTATGACAATTTAATTTATTTGTTGTAAGCCGCCCCGAGGCTTCGGCGAATGGGGCGGCATAAAAATGTTTTAATAAACAAACAAATAAATAAATAATCCTCAGGAAAAGTGTACATGCCTCCATTCTATGCACTTCTCATCCAATTGCACGTCTCACTTCTGCTGCCACCCAGCCGGGGGACCCGGCTCACAAGGAAGTGGGCAGTCCCCATTCAGACTGTCTCCATCCTCAGCAGTCCCTCCTGCTGGCTGAATCTCTTCCATTCTCTTGGCCTGGCAGCAACTTCTCCATGTCCTGGGCTAGTTCTAATCTCATCTACTTCCATGCCCTCCTGTTAGTTCCCAAGATCTTGAACAGTCTCCTGCTGCTCAGACCCAAACGAAACATCCCGTTTCTTTTTCTGACTCTGAATCAGCAAAACTGGCATGACTAGTGACCCCTGGGAATGCTTGCCCAGACCACCCATCGTGCTTGCTCACGCAGTATCCTTCTGGATCACTTCTCAGGTTGGGCATCTGGAAAACGGTGCACCTTGAAGGTTGATTCCATTAGGTTCTGCTTGGCCCCATGATTTCTATGGTTTGGGGGGCATTTTATCCACATTTACATGAAACAACTGAGAGAGGGATTTAGAGTGACAGTATTCTATCTCTTTTTATCAATAGATTCAGTGAGACAGTGAAAATGGTGACCCGGTGTCTGGACTCAGCAATGGTTTCAATAAGGGCCTATAAGCCAATATCCCGACAGAATTGTCTGTCTAGGAAGATGTTCTAGATGGAATTCTAACCCCCCCCCCCCACACACCTCCAGAAGCCCAGTTTCATAAACTGGGGGTATTCTTATGCCCAGTTTTGTCAGTGGAGGTGTGGGTTGCCACTGTGACATACATTTATTTATTTATGTATTTATTTGATGAAAATAAGTGTATTTCATCAATTTAAACTGGCTCATATCTAGGATTGCCTATTGTACTGACTTTTACATGCGCCTGCCCTTGAAGAATGCTTTGAAACCTCAGTTCGTTCAACATACAACTAGCAGGGAATAGTGGAACATAAGTTTAGCACTTTACCAGTTCCAACCCATTTCTAAGCACAATTCAAATATATGTGTTTATTTTCAGTTTTTCTAGACCACTGTTCATTCAAACAATGGATTCCAGGGTGGAATATAAAGATAAACATCCCAGCCATCAATATAACATTTGAACAGGAACAATAATTACACATCGCATAAAATTGCTGATGCTTATTTTTTTCAAGCCACTTATGGTTTAGTAATATGGAAGGATGAATCGGTCAATTGCAGTTTTGGAGGTCAACATTCTGTTCCCTTTCCACTTGAGCTAGCATTTTTATATTTATTTTTAATTCATATAAAAATTGCATCCTTTATTGTCATTGATGCATTAATGAAAACAATTCTGTATACATTTCAAAATGCATGTATTGCCTACATGCATTGCCTAAAGTGTGTTTGTGCACAGTTTGGAAATGCAAGAATGCAATCCATGTTGCCAAACATGTTTTCTTCTGATTTGCAAAGAAATGTATGGATTTCTGACCACAAATTCCATCTGAGTCTGCATTTTCATTTGGATTGGCAGTATCCCATTTGTAGAATTCCTACCCCAGAGAGACCTGCCTGATATCAGCATTGTTTCTCCTTGAGGAGTAACAAATGCATTTCTATTCTTCCTGGCTTTCTAACGTAAAGTAAAGCATTTTTGTTCTTTTAAAAATGTGCTTTGTCTGTTCTCTCCTGCTCTCTGTCTCTCAGTTTCCCTCCCCTTTGGTCTTTTTTCTTTTGAGTAGAAATGCATACAATTTAGGTCTAGTGCAATAGGACAGTACAATAGGATTGTACCCTAAGCTGCATGTTTATCTGGTCACGCTTCCCATTCTCCAAATACCGAATTTTCCCAGTTTTTGAAAAGTGACTTTGAACTTCCCTTGTCCTGCATTGAAAGGCATAAGAGCTCCTGCACAGGTGGAATGGAGGTATTAAGGTAAGAAAAACCCAGTTTGGGCCCTTTGCAATAAAAAGACCTTCTCTGTCCCAAATGTTTCCCTTTCTACTCTTCCCTTTACCTTCCTTCCTTCCTTCCTTCCTTCCTTCCTTCCTTCCTTCCTTCCTTCCTTTCTGAAAAGCATTTGCTTGAAACTCCCAGACCTTTCTATTAACTTATTTATTTCCCTTTTGGAAAGAGCTTTGAGTGTTTGGGTTGCTTGTTTTACAAGGCAATGCCTCATCTCTTCTCATTGCTGTTAATTAAGCAGTGCAATATTTTCCATGTGAAGTCACAGGACTTGAAACGAACACATTTTCAGCATCAGCGACATTTCTTCTCATGTGAAAGGTCCAGCTGCACTTTAAGTACTATTTCTATGATGGTAACGAGCCAGTCCCTACCACGGCTGGCTTGGAGTGAGCTTTACCCTGCGCCTACTTGAAAATGATTATAAATATGTGGAACACTCTCTCTTCTCTCTCACATGCTTTTTTCCCTTTCCCAGAAACTATGTTGGATAAAAATGTACTGGATTTAAAGACATAAAATAGGCTGGCAACATCAAGTCGGATGTTATTCTTGGTGATCACTTTATTTCTCCCCCTGTTTTTCTTGGATTCACCCCTATTTGCTTTGCATCCATCGAAAGTGTAAGTTGCTCCTTTGAACAGCCTTTTGAGTCGGGGAGGAAGCAGGGATGGTGCTTGGCATCTTTCTCCTTGCAGAAGTCTATCATCACCATCATCATCATCATCATCATCATCATCATCATCCCACAGCAGAGGTTTAGAAAGCAAAACAATCTTTTCTGATAGACGATGGAAGCAAAAGGGTCAGGAAAGAAAAATGAGGTTCAGAAAGAACTGGCTAGCCTCAAGAAGGATTAAGCAAAGCCAGCTTGGATAGAAGAAGAAGGGCTCAAACGTGAAACAGCATTCAACCCCAATCAACCCAACACTAATTTCTAAAATAATAGAAAGTCCCTCTCCTATAATGTTGCCATATATATAGCTCATCCTCTTTACCTCTCCTTCCCCTTGGCTGTAAATTATGATTCCTTCCCTATTACGTGCTAGTTCCAAAGCTGGCTTGGAAGATGTGCCACTAAGATATCAAATACTTGACTATATTTATTATCAGTAATAGTATTTGTGTTGAGAATACACAGTGGGAGTACATAAAGGGGTAGTCTAGGGCAGTCTTTCCCACCAATTACACTCTCAGTTGCTGTGCTGTGTGGGAACGATGGGAATTATAGACCAACAAATTGGGAGGGCTCAGCATTTTTGGGAGTGGGGAGCTTGACTCATAGGGTTTAATTGTTATTTGAGGAAAAATGGGGATTCTACTATTTGGGAAGTAAGAGTCTCTGGATCATGTGCAATCTATTAAGTTGAGTCCTTCACCACCTTTCCTCAATCTATCTTTCACATTAATTTTGGTATGATATATTATGATATATTCTGTACTGGAAGAGAGCTGTATGCCTATTCTTTGTATTTTTGTGTTGGGATACTGCACTTAGCTTGTCAAGATTTGTTCTTGAAATATATAATTGCACTCTGATATCAAGAATATTCTAACTATGAAAGCACCACTTTGCCCTCCTGAACAGCTTCAGGGTTAAGAACTTTAACTTAACCCTGATGCAGATTAATTTCACTTTTAAAATGAAATGAAATGGAGGAATGGGGCTAGGTGAGCCTAGAATTTACATCCTTATCAAAGCCACTGACCTAGTGTGTCCCCCTGAAAGGAGCATAGAATATTCCTGCAATACTGACATAACATCATGGCTTGGAACTTTGTGCTGGCACAACAGTAAATATGCACAAGCTTCTGAAGCACTTAATGGTTCCTTCAAGGAATCCCATGAACAGGAAATACTTCTGTATTAGAAGTTGTTTTGATATGGATCCAGAGCTAAAAGCCATTATTAGAACATACATTTTTTAAGTAAATAGGTCAATGAACTCCCACTCTACTTCCAAGTATGTCCAATTTGTTTTCTAGGGACCAAATTCTTCTCAAGAGGACTCCAGACAGCTAAGACAGACATCTAGTGGCTAAGTGATGCATTGCAAATTAAGGACAGTTGGCAGACTCTAGAGAAGTTGCAGTATTTTGAAGTTCCTTCTTTGGTTTGTCTTTGGAAATCAAGCACGTATATATATGGATACCCAACCACTAACCAAGTAAGTTCCTCTAACTTCTTTTTGGGCATGCTTCTGTCTACAGTGTTGAACGATCAACTATCCAACCGATAGAAGAATTGATAGGAATGATGAACTGAGGAAGCCGACCAAATCCCGGATCCTATGGCATGCTATCCAGGGACAGTAGAATATGTCTCTGACAAATATTTGTAGATGTCTTCTTCTTGTTGGGGTAGCTTGACTAGTAAATCACCATTCAACTTACATTCCAGTGACTATAAATAGCTGCAGCCACTTGTTCTGAGAGGAAAGGCTCAGCTTTCTACCAATTTGTTTAATTTGCTTTTCCGGATGAGATGACGGCAGATATAATTTTGCTTGGCATGCCATTGGTGATACTTGCCAGTATCGTCTTGTGTTATTTTTGGTAATGATGATGAGAAAATGCTTTGCCAATTGGCCATTGTGGCAAGTCTCCCCACACCCAATATCTGGAACATCTGAGAAATTCTGTCTGGCAAAATACTACCTGTGCAAAACTACTTTTTCATTCATCCTGCCAGCATGGCAGTATCAGCAATCTGTGTGGTTCAACACCTGCTGGTATTTGTGCACTTGCAGTGGGCCTGCTGCCAGCTACATCCCATCTCCAAAACCCTGACCAGTCTGATGTCACCCCTGCTTATATTGCTCAGGCCCATGTGATTTGCCGTGGCTTCTGTGAATTGTCCCAAAGAGGAGATGCATCCTCCAAAAAGAAGATAGAAAGGACAGTGGTTTGCATGTAGGCATAGGTGCAAATTTAGACACGTTTAGTAAAATTTCAATAGAAATGCACCATGTGTCAGTCACCATAGCATGGAAGTGTGGCTTGGTGGTTTCTGTGGTGGTGCTGCATTCTACATACAGTCCCTCCACTTCTTTAGCACTAATCACACTCCAAAAGGGCTGCTGTTGCTGCTGTACAGTGCCTTAAAACCTCTCCTGAAACATTTCTCCTTTTGGTGTTGTTAGTCGCAAAGCTGTGCACAACCCTCCAGGCTCTCCTGTCCTCCACCATCCCCTGGAGGCCACCCAAGCCCACACCCACTGCCCAGTGACTCCATCCAGCCACCTCATCCCCTTCCTTCCCCTTCTCCTTTTGCCATCAATCGTTCCCAGCATCAGGGTCTCCTCCAGGGAGTTGTTCCTTCTCATTAGGTACTCAAGCCCCTTCGCCATGGCAAGGCAGTGATCCATGAAGGGGATTTCTCCTTTAAATAACTTTAAAAATAGTGCTTCAAATTCACATTGCTGTTACACAGCCTATTTGTGACAGTGCAAATCTCCCAGGTCCAACTTTGGATTCCATGTAGCCACCATATTTGCCTGGATTACTTAGCTAGCGACACCTTTAGGATTTGATACCAGACTGGAACTGTTGTAGAATACAGAACCTCTTCCAGGTATTTGGGAGCAGGGGTCTAATCAGGGAACCTTTCAAGCACACTGCTCCCACAAAAGTAGTAGCAAGGGAGGTCTTGCACAATGCCGTGCCTGTCTCTCCTTGCTTTCCCCTTCCCTCAGATACATCTGTCCTCTACATTGTGAAATGAACCGACGGATGCTTGAAAATGCTAACACAAAATTAAGGAGGAAGGAAAATGCACAAAGAGCTAAGAATATTCAGCATCACCAACATTTCCTCAATGGACCTGCATTCTAGACCCATGACCCCTCTTTCTTCCTTAGTACTTAATAACACTCTAAATCTTCCCACTGTCTAAAATTCAACTTACAAGCTGAAAAGTGGATGCAAGCAAGAGAAGCATGAATGGATGGAAATTTTTCAAAGGCAGTGGCCAAGGTCATCCCAGTTCCTGAATCTCACACATTCTTTGCCTTAATTTATTTTTATCAGACTACTTAATTGCAGTGGAGTTTGTTTATTGGTGGGAGAGCCAGAACTTCAACATGAGTATGTCGCAAATGCAATTAAAGGAAAGCCGAAACATCCCAGAAGAAGTGAGTGCTGGAAAGTGTTTCAGGATGGAATTTTCACAGGGGAAGTGTGGGCTGTGCATTCGTACTAATCTTTCAGTGGAATTTTATTCACCAAATGTGCAGCGCAAGAAGTATCAACTCTTCACCCCTGTCCTCCCCGTCAGCTTCCTGATTCCCAGGACTTCAAAAGACAGCCACAAAGGCTGACGAGATACTTGCACCTCTTTGGGATAGAATGCATCTCAGAGCAAATTCTTGTAAAGCAGCCATGAGGCTGAAAACTGAGCTGCACAGCCTGAATCCTGATGCAAGTCAACCGGTGACAAGAAAGGGAAGGGCAGAAATCAGCTTTCACATCAGTGTCATGTGGAAGAAGAAAAGCAATGAATGGAAAAGAAAGGTGATAGATGTATACCGGAGGGGGGGGGGGCTTCAGTGGCTGAGAGGCTCCACTGGGAGCCAGGAAATTCCTGATTCAATTCTCCCTGTGCATGGGAACTCACTAGGTAAGCTGGAGAAGCATCCTCCCCTCCCTCTCTGCCTGTTTCACATCTGCAGCATGGAGAGAAGCCTGCTGCAATTTACAGGATTGTGGAAAGGTTCGCTGCAATAATATGCGAGCAGGCTAGATAGATACACGAGCAACAACAAGCACAGCATGGGATCCCATAGGGAAGAACGAGGAGTACTGTCCTTTCTCCATCAGGGGTGCCATGGCAGAGATTAAAAAGAGGATCAGGTGAGAGAATGCTGGGTCTGAGAGATAGAAAGATCTTCTGAGATCTCGCTTGTCTCGCATCCTTGCAATAGAGAGGGAAACCAGTCACCAGTCATTGCACCATAGCAACAAACAGCCCATGAAGAGAACCCATGGCTTGTTGTTGGGCTGCACACCGTGGGTTGTTTGTGGTTGACATGTCATGGTTTCTTAGCATGGCTGAGTTCAGACAACTTGATAGTCCATGTTTCCACAACCCGCTCTCAACCAATAATCTGCCCTTGAATGTGGTTTATATTGCCTGAACCCAGTCGGTATAGGGCAGTTTTGAAATTCATGTTGCATCACTTAAGAACCCCAAAGGAAGCAGAGAGGAGGTTCTCCTAGGGCCATAACACAAGGCAGAGTTTGAAACAGGGACTTCTGAATTTCACACTTGGGTCAACAATATCACCACCACCTCACAGGACAATAACAGGAATAAAATGAAGCAAGGACTGGGAAGCAGCAACAGGGTAGTGCTTACTGGATGAGAGAAGGAAAGCATTTCAACTCCCCCCCCACCCCCCCCCACCTCTGCCACCGCCCAACAAGGCTCTGGGGGTGGTTGGGATAGGCAATCCAACCCAATAGTGGAAGAGAGAGTCGTAAGCAGCCATTATTAAGGTACGCTGGAATTTAGAGAAGCAGTTCTTCTAAAATCCAGTCATGTATATAATTTGGGGCAGACACCTTTCATAAAAACAGCTGCTTTCTAGACGGGTTGTTTTCAATTTCTTTTGAGACAGGAGTGTGGGAGGCTGCATTCTCGACGTGCCATTTCCTTCTCTCTCCGATGAGGCACTAGCCCATTGCAGAAATCAGGAAACATCCTTTTCCTGTGGAATACTTGGTCAGATTAGCATAGATTCAACATAATTCAGTGCTTTGGTCAATTGACGCCAACCATGTTGGACCACAGCCCATGGGATGGATGCAATGACATGGAATTTTCCTAGGCTGCTGGTGTGTTTCTGGGTGCATTTGCACATTAACTTTGCAAACAAGGACAGGGGAAGGAACGGGGGAAACAAATCCTCCCTTCCCCAGGAAGTAATGTTGCCTTTCTTCTTCCCCTGGCTCAAACGAGCGCAAGACAAAAATCACTCAGGAACTTGAGCCTCTCTAAGATCTACCCTTTTGGCCTTCCAGATGTGTTGCCACCTCTGCCTTAGGTTGTTCAAGAAAGACTAGATGCCCCAATCCCTGAGCGGGCTTGTATCCTATGACTCTCCTTATTATAACTAAAACCTTCATATTTTGAATGGCCTTGCCTGTTGTCCTTCATGCAGATGAATGAACTTCAAAAGCATTTTGGAAGATCTTCATGTTCTCAAAAGGGCTTTACCTGTACCCTACCTAATTCTCCTCTACATTCCAGAATTTAGCCTAAACAGGTACATATATGCACGTGTGTAGGTGTATGGGGTTGCACACTCTGGCCCCACACCTTCTGCCCTAGTGTACTCTGCCCCATTGGCTCTGTTCTGATGAGCAATGTCTGAACAGGAGTTTCACTGGCATTCAGAACTCTGGGCCGGGGTCTAGGATAAGGCAGGGGCGTGTGGAGTCGTGCCTGCATTCAGGTGCCTGGGAGCTGAATTCCTTCTTGGACCGTGTTGCTCCGAGTGATAAAATCATAAATGAGGGCACTGGCCAGCACACACCGGGATGCAGGGGGCAGGGCTGGCATGCACCTCTGTTCCTGCACATGTGTTCATATAACTTGGCCAGCTGTTGCTAAGATGTGCATTTTCTAATGCAGTCTGTGCCATCTATGGAGTCTGCATGCATACCATCACTGCACTGGAAGAGACTTCAGTGCAGGAAATCCACTAGTCCTATCAGTGCAGGAAATCCACTATTACAGCAACCCTGCTAAGTGCTCACAGGACTCAAGTATGGGTGTGGAGGCAGGAGCAGACTTTACTGGGGTGTATTGATCCTGGAAGACTCAGACCATACACACAGCCTGAGCAACCAGATACATTGATTTCTCCCGAGTTTACCTAGCTACATGCTTCCATCAAAGAAAGACAGATGTTTACTTGGCAGGGGTGGGGAATTATATATGACTCTTAGGATTCTCGGTGATTCTTGACCCTGAATTCTGAGAGATGGCTTGTGTAGATTAACCCTGTATATTACCACTAATCTCTGGCCTGAGGAAGAAACTATACAATAATTGATCTGACCTTGAGAACCTCCAGAAGTTTGGTCTGAGTGACATGTAAACCCTGAAACAACTATTCCTGGATTATTTCACTCATTGGCTCACTGTCCCTCTTCCTCACTACCACCATCCTGACTCAGCTATCCTTTTCTCACTTATGGCCCAAAAGATGAACAATGCATATTAAATATATATGGCAGCCAGCAAGGAGCATCTTGGTTTTGCTGGCTGCCTGGGACCTCCCAACCAAGGTCCTGAAGGGCTGGAAGGTCAAACTCATTCTTCAGGTCTCACTAAAAGAAACTCCTATTGGCCCTGGTTTCCCACTGAGGAATTACACCCAGACAAACTGCTTGGAGACAGAAGATTGCTTCCATGTGAAGACCCAAAGTCCTGTGGCCTGCTTAAAGGCTAAGGGTGCTTCCACTCAGTTTCAGAGTACCCCGAAGGTACAAGACTGGAAGAGTGAGGGCAGAGTTCAAGGGAGGCAGCATCTTACAAGACCACTCACAGACGATTTCTCCACGTTGTCAGGAATTGCTTCTACAGTGCTTCTCACACTGCCAGTTTCCTTCTGAGAGGCTAACATCCCAGTCTATATGAGTGGGTCTATCAGCAACTTGTCTGTTTTTTCTTTAATTTTTTAAAAAGTAAAGCAAAATAAAGCTGATTTCAGAGGGGTGAAGAAAGAAAGAAGGAAAGACAGACAGGGAGGGCCTCATCACTTTTAATACACATTGTTTTTCTAGTCTATTTTCCTTCCTCCAAAAATGGCTTCCTTCCAGGATTAAAAATGCATATTTGTAAGAAAACACACACCTCTAAACCCATAGGGGAAAATTTGGTGTGACAAAAGAAGAGTTAAACTCCTTTCCACCATCCACCAATTTCCTGCTCTCTTTCCAGTAGCACCGCTCATATCCCATACTGAGCAGCTCAGGGTACCATGAAATACATCAGTAGGACATGGGACAAAACCAGAGTGGTTAGGTGGTCAGAGTATTGGACTGGAACCTGGGAAGTCCATGCTGTAGTCCCCACATGGGCCTGAAGTACTTTGGGTGATTTTGGATCAGCCACTGACTCTTTGCCCAATCTACTTCACAGGGTTGTTGTGAGAATAAATGGAGGCCCTGTGGGTTCCTTGCAAGAGTAAAGGTGGGATGGATGGATGGATGGATGGATGGATGGATGGATGATAGGTAGGTAGGTAGATGATACATAGATAGACCTCTGCAGTTTGCTTCTAAGACAAAGCAGAAGCAATGAATGAATTTGCCATGCAGGCATGCCAATCATCCCTTGCCTTTGCACAGGCCTTCGCTTATAGTAGGAGATGCATATGACCCTGAGTTGCGATACCACAGAGGCTAAAATGACCTTAAAAGGTAGGAAGTGAAGATAATAGGAATGCAAACCTCCCTTAGACTAGCTGGGTCATGTATGGCATGAGGAAGAGAAGGGAATGCGGGCAAGGGTTTTCCAGTGTCTCGTCATCCATATGGTTAAACCACAACCACTGCCCCATCGTTCTGCTGGAACGCCACCACTGCCAGGCCACAAAGCCCTGCAGTGGAGGAATCCGGCAACAAAGAGCGGCACTTCCTCTTCTGCCCTTGTGCTCCAGCAGAGGTCAGCTGGTTAAAGGGAGGTCCCCTCTCCTGGTTGCCCGTCTCCTGCACAGCTGCTTTCTCATTGGGGGTCCTTTGTTCCACACAGTGTCCCCTCCACGACCCCTTAGCATGTTGGGGGAGTGAAAAGAAAAGGTATGTTAAGGGCTTTTCTGTTTCCATCAGACCACCCAAAAGCACAACCAGGAGGCTGGATAGCGGAATGATTTCTTACTTTCTTTTCCTCTCGTCCTGCCAAGAAACTCGGAAAGCAGCACTCCTCTCCCCCTCAGCACCACCACATCAGTGAGCTTGCCTCCTTCCTTCTTCTTCCTTTGCCTTATTCTAGAATGATCTACTAACTAAAGGGTGGTGTTTCCCAAGAGGAAAGCACAATTACTTTTATCTGTTGGCAGAGTTTCTTCTTTTTAAAAAGGAAGGGGGGATTCATTGACAAAAGTTCTCATGATCTCATCATTTCAGATGCAAATTCTAGGGAGGGGTTTGAGTTGTAGCCCCTCGACCGCCAAGCAGCGGAAGTCATTTGTCAGCTTCGGTGCCATTACCTCTAAGCAAAAAGAGGGTGGCTATAAAATGTGGTGACACTCCCAGCCTGAGATGAAACACTTTTCTGAAAGGGACGTTTCATTCAAATACAGCCTTAATAGGTGAGGTCTCACTACAGCAAGATATGAGGAGGGGGCTTTGATTGGCTGGAACTGGATGCAGGGATTTAGACTGAATGATTGTAGCCTGGTGATTTTGAAATAATGTTTGTGTGGAACTGGAGGAAGTCGGACTAAAAAGAATCTCTGTGTATAAAGATTCCCATCCATCCATGCCACTTCATTATGTCACACAATGAATATTCAATCATCTGGTGAATGTAGATGTTCACATCTTGTGGATGCTGACAATACTGGATGAATATCCAAAATTAGACTTGTATGGCCCACTTTTTCTGACCCATACAAAGGAATGTTAACACACAATTTAGAGATATCAGTACTTATGGGGAATATCTTTTAGGGAGTCTTCAGACATGCACAACATTTGCTCAGAATTGATTTCTGTATGGGTAGCAATAGTTACCAAATCTCAGACATTTATTGCAACGTATTTTACAGGTTACATGGCCATAAAGGACTCTATTGATATTACAACCTAATGGATCTAGGAGAACATCTGCACATGGGTGAAATGCCTCATAATTAACTGGCCACCTTCCTTTTCATACACCAAAATCTTCTGAAAAGACCTTACTGGGCATTCCATAAGCAACCAAATGGTGTCAGGAAGCCGTACATAAACCGGCCTTCTTGATAGTACATGCTCTGCTGTGCGTGGTTTGAGAGATGGAGACAGTCCCAAGCTTCAAATGTCTCTTGGAAAGGCATTTGTTTGCTCAGCTTTTCCCTGACCTGTAACTGCTTTTGTTGTAATATTTTTAAGATTTTGCTCATTCGCCTGTTTTTCTACTGTATTGTATTTTATGTAAATTGCTCAGAAATCTTGTAATGTAAGCTTAAATTAAAAAAAAAATGAATATTTGGCCTGTGCCCAAAGACAGTAGTCCTCCTGAGATGAGCTTCAAGGGGCTGCTTGGGAAGCTAGTCACAATCAAGACAATTGTTGAAAAGTGTACAGCAGCCTCATCCTCATCCCGGTAACCATTTGGTGTGTTGCACTACATTTTCCATAATCCCCAGCCAGCATGCCCAATGGGCAGATTGGGGAAGGATGCCTAGCAGAGAGGCAAGCCAAGTAAATGTCTATTTTTAACCACTGGGCAAGATATATATAGAGTAATTAAACAAGTATTTGCCTACAGAAGAGAACAGAAAAGAACAGGAGTTGGAAAGGGTCTGTAAGGCCATTGAGTCCAATCCCCTGCTGCTTCCACATGTGGTCACCCACACGGCTGCAGGCCCACACCTTTTCCGTTCAATAAAGGTTGACGTGACGTGCTGGCTCAATGTGTAACTCCGAAGGCAGCGGGATGAAAAATCTCTGTGCCAGATTTCCCCAACTTACCCCCCTCCCCAATACGTTGGACTACCGCCCCTATCACAGCCAGCCAGAAGTTTATTAGCCACGCTGCGTTGGATTATGGGAATCACAGTCTGACACTTCTGAAGGCAAGAAGGATGGCTGCCCTGTGCACATGTCTACTGTGAAAAAGAGAGGTGGGTGTGTAGTCAAAATCAACAAACAGAAGCATTAAAATCCAGTCATTTTTCTGGCACTCTCTAGCATCCAATTAGAATGCTTATGGCATGTGCCCTCTGTGTAGACCTTTGAGTGGGACTAGGACACAGTCCCCAGGCCAGCCTGTGAGTTCCAATGCTGAACTCATCTGAACTAGGTTTTCCAAGTCTGATGTAATTTGTGCTTTAAACTCTCATGCCAGTTCACTAGCCAGTCCATCACGATTTTCTGGCCCAGAAAAACTAGTAGCATCATTAGGGTGTGGTGGCATGGTTCTTAACCAAGCTCACAGCAGTAGTCTACCTCACGACTCAGACCATTCAGAATTGGCATCTGGACTCACTTGTCACAGGAGGCTTTGAAGCATCCTGAGATGTGGCCACAGCAAATGTCCATCATAGCTTCACACTATTGCACTGAGTTGTATAGTACAGTCATGGAAATCAAGGAGTAGGAAGAACCATTCCTTTTTCTTCTGCCATCAACTATGCTTTCTGCATGGCTTCCCAGGCACAACTTGCATTAATCTTTGCTATCTTCTAGATCTCATCAATTGCTTTGTCTGCCTTTCTGTATCCTGCCTTAATGCACCACCTCTTTTTTCTTTCAGACTGTCTCCTTGTCCACCTCTCTCCTTTCCCTGTCCCTGTCCCTTTCCATTTCCCCCTTTTTCCCTTTCCCCCTTTCCCTTTCTCATCACAGTCAATCAGCAATAACTATCTCAAGTCTCATGATTTTGAATTCTATAAGTGGACAACATACAGAGACACTTGACTAAGAGCAGCTGCTCTTATTGTGATCAGACAGTCTTCCCCACCAGTAAGGATGGGTAGATGAGCGATGTTCAAGACTGCCAGGTTCTACAAGTGTTGTCTTATCATTCGTCTTGTACTTGATTCCCATTTGCAATCTTTGCTTATACTATACAAACAGGAAATTTGCCCAAACTGAGCAGCAGCTGAACAGGAGATTTGCCCAAATCTCTTCAAATGTGTGCAAAGGCCTCCACATTTGCTCAGTAGACTAGAGCAGGGCTAAATGGAAATTTGTGCAAGTTACAAAAGGTGTACGAATTGGCCTAAGAATCAGGAATGAGACTAATGCAATCACATATTCAACCATTTGTGAATATGCTCATGTTCAGAACTTCAGATGCGGCACACTGGCATGATCTTTTTAAGCAAGGCTGAAATTCTCATACAAGTTTTCCCATTAGATTTCTGTTAATTGCATCACAGCTACTGGGGTGCCTCACTGGTCAACAATACAGGAAGCTCCTTGTATTGTAGGGGTGTGCCACCTATTCAGTCTTGAGGTCCATATCTGGTGTCCACTAGCCACCAGAGAGCAGAGATTTGATACACACAACATTGCAGCTTTGGCTACCCAGAAAGCAGAATGCTAATAGGGCAGTGTCCATACTAATTTAGCAAGCAAATAAATAAATTCACAGTCATACATATTTCTCTCTCTCTCTCTCTCTCTCTCTCTCTCTCTCTCTCTCTCTCTCTCTCTCTCACACACACACACACACACACACACGTACCACTCAACACATTCCCATGCACTCCACTCTCTCTCACACACATCCTTAAAGCATTCACACATGACGAGACTCACTCTGGCAGTAAGAGATTGGGGACTTGCAGACACATCTTCTGTTTCATATCTCAGCATGAAGGTGCTGAGCTCCCCTCCCAAGAGACAGATGCTGCAGGAAAAGGCTCTGAGAAGTCCTGTTTCTTGAGCATCCCTGCAGTTCCCTTGGAAGTTTTCAGGAAGCTTCAAGCACTGCTTCCTAGGACTGCTCCAGGAACATTCCAGAAAAGGCACAAGCAGAGATAGGAACCAGAGATGCTGTTTCTAGGGTGTTTCCCCTCATCACCCTGAGAACCCCCATTACATTGAGTCAGATTATCATTTATCCATCTAGCTCAGTATTCTCTTCACTGATTGGCAGCAGCTCTGCAGTATTCCAGGTTGGAGTCTTTCTCAGCTGAACCTGGTGATCCCAGGGAACATACCTGAGGATTTCCTGTATGCAAAGTGTCCTACCACTGAGCTATGGTCCATCCCGTACACCAGGTGACCACATCTGAAAAAGCAGTGTCGTTGCTTTGTAACTGTAGAGTTGACTAAAGACTTGTGGTAACCTCGGGATAGACAATTTGTTGCCCACAGGGAATGATACAAGTTGGGGCACTTTTTTTTAGCACTCTCAGAGTTATCGGATCATCTCACTTCTTGCTTTGCTTTGCTTTGAATCAACAAATTATCTCACCCGGGATTGTTGTGGGATACCTTGTGTCAGTACTGAAAATTGTGGGTTCAAGTTAATTGCGCAGCACTTTGGGACTCAGACCCACACCCCCACCATGTATCCAGCTGTTTGGCAGATTACTCATCATTGGCCACATGTCCTGTGGCAAACATTTTTCGGTGGCGCACCAGACAATGTGTCAAATGTGCTGCTTGCCCCTAGATGTTGCTCACTTCTGCTGCCATCCCGAAAGAAAGTTTTCCACAAGCACTGCCACCTGCTGGCTGAACTCAAGGCAAGGGAATGCAAATTGTTTTCATAAACAAAGGTGACGGTCGGAATGAGAAAGGTTAGGCTTCTGGGATCTTTTCACAGAGAAGTCCAGAAAGCTCAGACTTAACCCATATGTCTCTTATGTGTTTCATGTAATTTACTACACACATGGTAGAAATATATCTGACAAGAGTATAAAACATTTCTGTTAAACAACAACCCCCCAAAAAGAGAATAAACGAAAGAAGAAAAGAATGAAAAGAAAAGAATTGGCCCATTGTCCTGCTGTTTAAAATATGAGACACCACAGTGTAGACTTTAAAATTAATAGAATAGGCTAGAAATATATTATGTGTCATCCTGTATAATGTATTTGAAAAAGCATGGCAGAGGCCCTGGACTGTAATACTTTCCAGCTATATTCTAAATGCTGGTGTAATATATTTTGTGCAGCATGTGGCATACCAATTATATGTGCATAGAGACAGAGAGATAGTGAGAGCGAGAGCGAGCACTGCACAATGGAGGAAAAAAACAACCCTCTATAGTGCAGCCGACTGATTATGATCAAGAAGACTGTGAATAAAACCACCACAATAAATGTTGCACCCTTGGAATGCATTTGATTTGTGTATGCCACAAACCCATATGGGGACTGAGCGGGTTATGCATGTGTGGCTTGCTGAAGTTTATCCACAGAGCATATGTGAGCCTGCCAGAGGCCATCTAGAATTGAGGGGGGGGGGGGGGGCACTTTTATATGCTGAAATAAGTCTCCAATTTATAATCTGAATGAAGCATGCAAATCAACAGAGATTAATGTAGGGTTTCAAATACTCTAAAGTCTTCAAATACTTATAAAGTCTTCTGGTAGGAAGATGAATGGATGCATTCTTAAATTTGTCAAAAATATGGGCATGGTGGAATTATGATGTGCAGTGAGAGAAAAAAGTGGAATCCTGGTTATAGAAAGACAGGAAGACTGCAAAGCAAGAGTTGCTGCAATTTAGCAGTGAGACAACAGTGGCAACCATGTACTAGGAGCAGGATGTGTTGACTTCGCTGTGATTACTGAAGCCTTCCAATACGCCACGGGTGGATGATGGAAGTTGAGGTCTAAGATCCATGTCTACCTTTAGAACAGCCAATAGATGGGCAGCTGGAATGCTGCTCACAGGCACCGATATACCAGCAGATACCTTCTTTGGGACCCACCCAGGTGTTCCCTATCCCTGGTTTGGCACCAAAATCATCACCAGCATCATCCATGTTCATGTTGGCAGCTGGGATGGCTGTGAAATAGGCCTCTGTTGGCGCTGCAAACTGACACTCCAAAGGAATTGCTTTATGCGTTGGGGCTTAGACCTCACCTCCGTTTTGTATTCTGTCACTTGGGCAGGTTACACCATGGCAGCCACTTCGGGCTGGTGGCCAGGGTAGATTTTTCAAATGTGCCCAAGGCACACATTTAGCAAATACTGCCCATAACATCTGATGCAGCTCAATGGGCAGTAAAGACACACAACCCTAGGAAGCAGAGACTTCCCAAAGCCTCCAGGTCCTGTGCTGGTAGATGCCATGTGGTAATGTGCCTGATCCATGCAGATCAGCTTCCTGCCTGAGTTCCCGATCAAGAGTTTAAAAGGATGGGTGGAGAACAATGGGGATGATTTGTAAACTGCTATCAAAGCCACATAGGAAAGCATGAAGCTGCGTTATACAAAATCAGATGTTTGGTCCATCCAGTCCAGTGCTGACCATTCTGATGGGCAGAGGCTCCCCAAAGCTTTTCATCTGGTTGGTCTCTGCTCTGGTCTTTCAAACTAGATATGCCCTGGACTGAACCTGGGACTTTCTGTATCCAAAGCACTGATCTACCATGGAAGTATGAAAAGACGGCTACACTCTTTCTAATAATGCTCTAATAATGCATTAGAGAATTATTAATAATGCTCTAATAATGATCACATCTTATGCAATGTTACATGGAAGTAATCCCTCAGTTAATTATGCTTACTCCCAGACAGGTGTGTACAGGATTGTGGCCTAAGGCTTTGTTCTCACAAACATCTGAAGATAAACCTGTTTCTCAAGTATACCAGTTCAGACAGCAGGACAGGCTGATCTGCAAGTATGGCCCTCCACACTCAAGTCAATAAATACTCCCTTTTCATAGTTTCTTTTAGCTTGCTATTTATATTTTTTTTCTAGTAAAATGATAGCTCAAGCAACTTTTTAAAAGTTCAGTTTTATAAAAAAAAAACAAACAAACAAAGGGAACAAAATGATACATCAGTGGAAAAGCTAGACTAGAAGTTTTCTGCTTGATGTCTGCTTTCTTACACGTGCCCTCACACCAGGTGCTCACTCACTTTTTATGGAGTATTCCTATGGTACCATCATGCCATCATGGAGAGTATGTGTTTTCCCTGAAATTCTTCTGCCTTTTCTCAGGCTGCAGAAAGTCCAAATTTGTTTAGAAGAATGGAAAAGTAGTGCACAGGTGTACATACATGTCTGCTTTATGACTTTGGCTTTTTAAAGGTGAGGGTTTTAACATGGGCCATGATGTGATCAGGAAAGTGAAAGTATCACAGTTTGGCATACATTCATGATCCTCTTTGAGTGGGTACTATTTCATTATTAAATTCTTTAAAGGAGCTTTCAATACCACTGAAATGGCATTCTGCTTCTCTTTTTTTAATTGAAAGCAGAGTGTGGTGCTATACTTTAACACTATCAAGTTATTTTTAAAAACAGTGAGATAAGCATTTTCAGTCACTGCCAATTGAACCCCTTTGCCAAAATGGAAGCAACTGCAAAGCTTTGTTTGTTTTTGTGCTAGGGGCTACTCATATGGATGCACCCTTTATGCAGGGTTATTCATTTTCACTCATTTCTGGAAAGGGACTTTCAGTCCTGTTATCCCTCTCCAGCAATGTAGTCTAGAAACAGGCTTGCTAGACTTTAACGTTGATGGTGGGTAGGGCAAGAAAGAGGAGCAGGGGAAAGGGGAAGAAGAGTAACTATAGCAGAAGGGAAAGGAGGCAAGCACAGCACTGGGGAAATATGCGCAAGGAGAGTGGTGCAGCCTTAGGCTCGGCTTTTATCTGGGTTAAGAAATAAAGGGTGAAGCCATTACCTTAGGGTGGCCTATTTTACTGAGGGCAGTCACCTGTTTTAGAGATCTGGCAGAGCGCAATCCAGTCTTGAACATGACATCTACTTAATGGGCTGCCCAGTCCAAATCTCTTCAGAGACTCCTAAGGACAGAAAGTAGCAAGAGCCTTGAAGTTCCCATCTCTTGGTGGCCCCTAAGCTACAGGATGAGCAGGTATCTAGTGCACCTGGTCTGCCTTGTCTACTTTGGGGAGATAGATCATAGTTACTTGGTTATCATTTCTAAATTGGCACCCATTCATGTGCATTTAGCCATGCAGACATGATGCAAAGTGTTTCTCTCCCTTGCCATCTTTTCTCCCTGATGCATTTTCCCTTTTTACTTTATTTTGTTTGTTTGTTTGTTTGTTTGTTTGTTTGTTTTAACAATGGGGGAATAACCAGGCTGAGGGCCTGGGCAGGTGCTGAAGATGGCTTGGAAGCAAACATAGGTGTCTACAGAGGGTTTTCCAGAGATAAGGAGCAGCAGCAAGAAAAAAATCACTGGTCTGGTTTCAGATGTCAACAAACATTTGGATGGCTGAGGCTGCGACATCTGCAACAGCAAAGTCCATGTTAGCCGCTTGTAGTCTCAGGCCTCATTCCAATGTTCATTTTCAATATGGCAATGACGCTCTGATGTTTTTCATCATCAGTTACACATGACAAATATTTCTTATGAATACGCTTCCTGTATGGGGACAGCTGGTATTTACATCATGTCACTAGAAAAGCATGAGGACTAGCAAGCTCAGAGATGCAGTAAATATTGACTGTCACCATGTGAAAGTGATGAGATAAAGTGATCTTGTGAAGACTTTACTGGGTCAGAAGTAAATCATGCCTTAAGTGCAGCTATCGTGACCAAGCTTAGTAGAATTTGGAGGCAAATTCAAGTTGGAATATTTGGCATACGGCTGTGAATGGTGTGTGAATTTCTCTGACATCTGAATTCCAAGCTTCGGATGATCATAGTTATAGTTATATAATGCAAAAAGAATTGGAGAAGGGCTGTAGCTTAGTGGGAGAGCATCTATTCTGTGTGAAGAAGGTCCCCTGTTCCATCTCTGGCATCTCCAGTTAGGACTGGGAAGGAACCCTGTCTGAAACCCCCAGGAAGCTGCTGCCAGTCCCTGAAGACAACACAGAGCTATGGACGAATGGTCCAACTCAGGATGAAGCGGCCCCATATGTGGGCATGCAGTGTCCTGGCACAGTGTGCTGATCACTTCGTGCCACTCTGGATGTGGGCACTGGCTGCCCACTCGAGGAGACATCTTCGTGCCCAGCCTATCTGCAACTTTTGTTGTTGCATCACACATCCCAGCTGCTTGGAAAATAGACATGGGGAGGCTGCTGCTCTTGTTTCCACATTCAAAGCAATGTTTAAAGGTCCTGTTTTTATGACAAGCATTTCTCCCCACGTTGATGCATTAATGGGGAAAACAATCAAGGCAACTCATTTGTTCTAAGGCATTTTAAAGGATCCTGACTTTGAGCAAACAAGCAACAACAAATGCTCTTTTGCAAAATGGCGAAAGGGTTTTTTTGTGAAAAGGAAAAATGCTAGTGAGCAAGCGGCTTCTTATTTTTTAAAGGTTGCTGGCCAAAACCCAAAGAAAGATACAATTAATCTAAAAACATAAGGAGTGGAGGGACTACACTTGTTTTTCCGAAACAGCAAACCCTTCTGCTGCATAGGAAACTATTCTGGGGGCTAATAGGAGATTCAAATATGGCAGTCTGATACAACAAGGAAGTAGCTGTTTGAATTTGGGCCAAACCCGATGCACATCAGAAAGGAAATATTTCAAATATGTCCAGCAATTTCATTTTGAATCTGTTTTATGCAGTGCAGGAGAATGATGTCTAAGCATGACATGAACTGTAGGTGTCAAGAGGGGCCACTCAATTTTGACAGAAGTGCATCTGCAGAAAGCTTCTTTTGCTTTTCCAGGGGGTGGCACAATCAGAGGTGTGATGTTACATAGGTGGGGGGATTGGTCTGGCATATAGATGAATGAAGGACATTCCCAGTTGACTCTCCTTACTCACAGATTCATGAAGTGTCCGGGGGACTACAGTGCCCAGCCAAATCACTTCCAGATGCATCCTTTACCCCAACAGCCAGAGCCGTGCTGTCTTCTGGGTGCATCAGGCCACCTTCCCATCGGTGCGGAGGGAGAGGAGATGAGGGCAGAGCTCCTCAAGCCTCATCCATCTTCTTGCCATCAGGCCTGGCAATCAAAGCCAGACTGTGCTAGGGTGAACTCATGATGAACTAGCTGTGCTTCACCTGATTTGCAGGCACAGCACAGCTCATAAAACCAAATAAAAATCAGGTCTGATTGGGAAGCATCGCTTTTGCAGAGATGGTTTCCTGGAATCCAGGAACCTTTTCAGGAAAACACAGCAACATCTTTCCTTGTAAGGGTGTGTGTTGCCGATGGCTTTCACTTTGGGATTCTCAAACTCTGGCAGGACAGAGAGGGTTGGCTCTAAACATCGCTCAAACAGCAAACCCCAGAGCAAAATGTGGAGGAGTTGGCTCAGGCCGAATATTCCTAACAATGCCGAGAGAGTACGCTTTCACAGGGCAATTTTTCAATAGAGTCCAAAGTGCAACTCAGATGAAACACAGAACAGATGATTCAAATGGTATAGTCCTCTCTTCTTGTCAGCTTTTGGGCAAAAAATGGAAAGAAGATGGATGACCTGGGATAGTGTGAGATGATGCCAGGGCTTCCCCAACTGTCCTGAGTTGCTGGACACATTTGCAAATTTTGAGAAAGTGTTGTGATTTTTCTCACAAAATGGCTGCCATAGGGGACTTGCCTATTCAGGAAATGGCTACTATGGCACGTGTGGCTAGTCACAAAATACTTGTTTCTAGTACACAAACCAGTGAGACTAAAAGAAAAGTACGTTGCCCAAAAATCTGAACTCTCAAACTCAGAACACTCTTCTGAGCCAAAGGTAGTACTCTGTACCATGCCTGCATCCCAGGTAATTAAAGAAATCCTATAAATAGTGGGGGTAGGGAGTCTAATGGGTACCATGATACATTTGTGTCCATGTACTTCATGATGGAAATCCCAGGACTATACCAGCTTTCAGGACCATTGTTTAGCATCATTTTAAGGATCTATTCCTAAGAAATCTACAGGCTTGTGAGGGGTGATTTCATCCGCCCTGGTAATCATATGCCACATTTTGTGGTGTGTGGATGTTATGCTGCAAGCCTAACCGAAGCACTCATTGGTTGTCATCAGGGTGTGGTGTTGAGATCAAATGCACAGGGTGAAGAGAGTGGTTGTATGTAAACCTCTGAGTTCAGAAGCTTACAGGCAATGAGTGAGGATACAATAAGATTGTGCCTGTAGGTTGCTTTATTCACTTACCTAGGAATAAGTGCCATTGAATTCAGTGGGACTGACTTATAAAGAGAGCTAATGTGGCGTAGTGGTTAAAAGCATGGGACTGGGACTCAGGCAATCTGGGTTCTAGTCCCCACTCGGCCATGGAGCCAACTGGGTGACTTTGGGCCAGTCACAGACTCTCAGTCCAACCTACCTCACAGGGTTGTTGTTGTGGGGATAAGATGGAGGAGGAGATGTAAGCTGCCCTGAGCCCTTTGTAGGAAAAGGGCAGGATATAAATCAAAATCAAAAAATAAATAAAAAGACCTGTCTACTCAGAGTGCAAGAGAACAGTTCTGAACAAATTTTCTCCCTGCTGCAAGGCTTTTTGTGTGAACAGTTGTAATGCTAGTGCTGTCGGATTGGGGCTGGGGCAATGGCAGCCTTTTGGAGAAAGGGGTGCCCACCGTCCATCATCTGCACCGGCCTCACGCTGTCTTCTGTGGGAACGTGAACCTGGCCCCTCTGTGCAGACCGTGATAGGCATTTCGTTTCCCTACTGCTGGGGACACCCAGTTGTTGCAGAGAGTCACGCCACGTGTTAGAAATAATGCTGCTGCCTATGGAGCATGGGGTGCCTAAAAGGATCCCAGAACAGTGATCTAAAATCCAGCATTCCTTCCACGTAGAAATGACCTCTGACATTAATGCTGTTCTTGTGGTTTATCCAGGCTTGTACAGGAAAGGCGTTCCTCCACCCTTAGCTACTTTTCTCTTGTTTCACCTTCATTTCCCCCCACTCCTTTTTTTCTCAGTGACCCACAGTGGGGATGTGGATACCACAAAGGCTCAGGACTTTGGGATCAGCATCAGTGCTGAACTTCAAACCCCCATGTGAAATCATTTTTGGATGGCAGCTTAGCAATACATCTGATTTCTTGAGCTGAATAGCTGAAATGATTACCATATCATAAATCAAATCAAAATATTATTGCAGTACTATTAGGGCATTTCAGAAGGTTTCTTTGCTCACAACAGTATATACTCGTATGGGTCTTATTAGCCAATGTTTCTAACTATTGGGTAGGAAGGTGCTCGCTTGGATTTCAGCCAGTTGCAATGGTTTGTGACCCGGAAAATTATTGGAGATTCGTTTACAGGTTTGCAAGGTCCTAGAGGCAAGACACAGCCTGCCTTTGAGTTTCCCCTGTAATATTTGGGCTACACAAAAGTTTTCTACAGGACCAGAAAGCAGAGGAAAGAGACTGAGTGTGCAATCTGCCTGAGGACCATTTTTAAGTCTCTGGTGTGGAAATGCTCTGCCATTGCCTTGGAGTATGAGAAGGACCCTGACTCTGGAAGCAAGAGTCTCTCTATTTTAATCTCTCCCTGTTTAGGTGAACATCCTCCCCTTTATGTCTGCCATGAAGGTTTTACAGCCTGCTTGCCAAACACCTCTCCGTTTTCCTTCAGCACAGCAACTGAAGTGCAAGTCCAAGGCTTTTAACACTCCTCGATCTATTTTAGTATCAAACAGTTGGGTCCCTGTGGTTTCGTGTGCCTAAAATTAGAAGAGATTAAAATAATAAATGTAGAGACTGCTAAAGACTAAGACAAAATAGCCTTGTGTGGTAATTGATACCAAACAAAAGCAACAAATACATTTGAGCTCAAATGCTGTTTAGATTACAATTTATTCATGCCTCACCTTGAAAGGAGAACATGCAGCCCTTTACAGAAAGGGAGTCTAAGTTTGTGCCTTGATCTGATAGTGGCTGTTTGCTGTTGAAGGAGAACATTGCTGATTTAAGAGCACAAAGCCATTATCTCATATCCAAATAGCATATTTAGGCTTCTTAGTCAGCCACTCCCCCAAATCAGTACTTCACACATCTGATCACACCAAGTACTTTCAGATCCAGGTGTCCCGACCCTTCAACCCCAGTTTTAAAAGCCAATACATTCAGTCTCAGCAGCCAGGCATGCTGAACTCTCGTGGCCAATTCAAAACACTGCTGGGGTCAGTTTCAGCTCCTCTTGGCAGGCTGAGCTCTGATGTTAACAGGACAACTTCATGGGAGCCTGGAAGGGGAGTCACACTGCTCATGAGCAATGATGCGCTACACAATGCGCTACACACTGCCCAGCAGAGGCCTTTGAGACTTCCACAAATGCATCCTATGAGGGGTTCGAAATTGTCATGGGTGGAGGTCGGAGGAAGAGCATTCCAGTTGGAGCACTCGAAAACAAGTCCTGGAACAGAAGTGCTTCCTTGAAAGCAGATGTCTGGAACGTGTGCAACAAGTGAGGAAGAGCTGAACATCTGTTACACTGTCACTGGATCGTCCGGAGAAAGCAAGATTGACGTGCTCCTAGGCAGAGCCCACACCACAGTTTCTTCTGGGCTCAGTACAGACCTGCCGCATGGGCCTCTTCCAGCACAAACGGCACAAAATGGATCCCCGCCCAGCCATTCTGTCACACCAGCAACGGAAGGAATGCTTCTTCCAATTCTGAAATTATACCATGGCCCACACCGGCACTTTTCCACAGTGCCCCAAACACTCCTTTTGCTGTTTAGATTTATTTACCATAACATCCAGCCTAAATGAGAGTCATACAATTGTGAGTTTTCCTATTTTGTAACTATTCAGTTGGCATTACCTTCTAATAATTGTTTTGGTTGTTTTATTATTCCAATAGACCAGCCTGGTTTCAAACTGTGAACTCATTATTTTCTTGCTTTTTTCACTGCAAAGTGATGAACTATCCCTCTAAAGTCAAACACTCTTGTACATTCACACTCAAGAGACAGAACAACAAGGCCTTAACGCTATCCTTGTTTAGACAAAGCAAAGTCCAACAACTCTCAGCATCCCCAGCCAGCATGAGGCATGCCGGGACATGCTGGGACTCGGGGGACTTAGTTCCGTCTAAACTTGCCCAGGACTGTGGCCTTTGGTGCCTTAACTCTTCTTGACCGCTGATATAGTATCTGCAATATTTTATAGGCGTTAGCTTGTTCAGACTTCATTCGGCTTCAGCAGACTCACCGCCAGTGTGCTTACAGTTTGCAGAGGTATGTGTACTTTGCTGAAATTTATTGCAGGTTGGTTGGTTAGTTTTTGGTAAAGTTCCAAGTGGGGAAAGTCCTATTCTTTCCAACAGTAGATAGAAAGATGCCCCCTCCCATGGTGCACAGCATTTCACAACATTATAGCCAAGCAGCAGAGTATGGCTACGAGGTGGGGTGGGGGGGGTGCATGCACACATATAGATGAACTGGGGGCGAGGGAAAATTTATTCCCTGAATAGTCTTATGACCCTTATACTGCGACTCCCAGCTATGAGCTTGGAAAATCTCTTTGACCTTAGAGTTGGGGATACATGCATGGATCCGTTTCCCCTTCGCAGCTGATATGCAAAGAATCATGCCAGCTGCTTCTCTGAGTCTTGGCTCAGCTCGCTTTCTCTGTCAGGGCCAAGCATAAGAAGTCATCCATGAACTGTAGAGGAAGGGATTCTGTGGGGCTTTGTCGCAACACTAAGTTACAGGCATTCCTATCAGACTGTGTCCTAAACTGGCTTTTTAGTGAGAACTTATTTGATTTGGAACACTTGGACCAAACCATGAAATTAAATTTATTATCATATGAAATTTACCCTTCTTCAAATTTTGTAATAAAATTACAACACGTGTGCATTGCCATACATTTGGCTATGGAGTAGCACAGAAATAAAGACTGCCGTAATAGAAAAACTGCCTGCAAAAATGTGTACATTGAGGAAAATGGCATACAAAATACATGCATCATGAGAAGTCAGCACACAAAGTGTATGAATTTTTGTGTGAACTTAAAACCTCTTAAGATTTGGGAAAACTGAATTTAAGATTGGAAAAATATTCAAAGTTTGCCGTGAACCAAATATAAGGCTGGAAAAATGAGAAAACAGCTGGGAATTGGAGTTCTGGCCCATTCTTGTGCTCTCTCTCTCAAATCTGAGAAGGGTAAAAGAGAACAAGACTGGAGTAGCCAGGATAGAAGCCCTCCTGAAACTGCTCCAGTTTCCTACCCTGCCCCTCCCATGTACCCTAAGTAGGGTGGGAGGATGGGGAGCCGAGGATTGCCTCCACTGCAATTCCTCCTCTGGATGCCGGTAAACCTCTGGTATTGTGTGACTATATTTAGATACATTTTAATTTGCCTGTTGCTGTGTTGTTTGCGATTTTGTCCTAAATTTCATACTTTTAACAGCTTATAATGTATTCTTTTCTTTCAACTGCTCTTTTTACCTGTCTAGACAATATTGATTATTGGGCAGATTAAAAATATAATAATAAATGTGGTAATGGGGTTTGAGAATGTCAAGGAAGCTGAGGGCTAAGCTGTCAGGAGACCAGAATAGTCTTACTAGGGTTGCCCAAGGAGGAATCATCAAGGCTGAGACACCTAAGATGCATCCACCCTCTTTAGGAGTAACAGCTACCTCAACAAAGAGAATGGTTGTCATGGATGGTGATGGGGCAGCTATTGGGCAGCAATAGGAGTCGAGGGCAACCCTGGTGGAGGACCTTTTGCAGACAGTGGCAATGACATACAAGCTACTGTGGTTAGTACTGTGCAGAAGGTGGCAATGGTAAACCATGTTCAAATCTCCTTGCCTTGAAAACCCTTTGATGAAACAGTCCTAAGAGAAACAAGATATAGTGCCAGAATATGAGAGCCCCATGTTGGAAGGCACTGCATAAACGACAGGGAAGGGCAAAGGACAAATACAAGCAGTACTGATGCTCAATAAGATAAAACCCAAAAGGAAGTCTAGGGGCTGACATGAATAGAGGTGGAAGGAAAGTTCAGTGCTGCATGGCACACACAATTGGGACATGGAATGTGAGAAGACAAAGTGGAAATTGTAAAGCAAGAAACGGAAAGAATGAACATCACAGTACTTGGTGTGAATGAACTAAAGTGGAAAGGAAGGGAACATTTCCAATAAGACAAATACAAAGTGTTTTAATATGGAAATGACAGAAGAAATGGAATGATTCAAATACTTAGTACATGCAGTAAGAGGCTATAATGCAAAATCTGGCTGAATAATACCAGTTAGAATTAGTGGAAAACCTATCAACATAATCATCATTTGAGTCTATGCTCCAACAGATGCCGAAGAAGACGAAATGGAAAACTTTATGCAGGTGTTCAAGAAGAAATTGATAACAGTCCAAAACAAGACATGTTGCTAATCCCATGTGACTGGAATGAAAATGTAGGAGACAAAACAGAATCAAGTGTGGTCAGACAATTTACCCTCCAGAAGAATGAAACAGTAGAATGACTTACAGAATTTTGTGAAGCCAACAACCTTTTCATTGCAAATGCACAATTCAAGCAACTGCTCAGAAAACTGTATACATGGACTTGACCAGATGACCAACACAGAAATCAAATAGATTATGTCAATGGAAACAGTAGATGGAGAAGCTGTTTTCTTGCTGCCAAAACAAGACCAGAAGAAGCAATGACCATCAGCTCTTGGTTTCAAAAATCAGAGTCAAGCTAAAAGAGATCATCAATAGAAACATATTGCCAAAATATAACTTAAGTAATATCCCTGAAGAATTTAAAATCTACATAAAGAACAGGTTTGCACTGCCCAGCTTAACTGGTCGCAAACTGGAAGAACTATGGACTGAAATCAGAGGCATTAGGGAAGAATGCCAAAAGACATTATTTTGAAGCATCAAGAAATAAAAAGCCTGTATGGATGACAGAAGAAATACTCACAGTTGCAAAGGACAGGCAAGAAGCAAAAGGTGACAGAAACAGAGTCAGAATCCTCAACACAACATTTCAGTGACTATCATGTAGAGAAAAAAAAACTATTAAAATGACCAGTGCAAAGAAATAGAAGATAACAACAAAAGGTAGAAAAAACAAGTGGCCTCTTCCAGAAGAACCAATAAATCAAAGGGAAATTGAAACCTAGACTGGAATTCGAAAAGACCAACAGGAGAACACACTATTAGACCAGGAGAAAATAAAGAGAAGGTGGGAAGAATACACAGAAGAACAGACAAAAGGATGCCAGTCCTACAAAGAAGAGTCTGCAATATTAGAAAGCAAAGAGAACGCTGCTCTGAAAGCACTTGCAAAGAATAAAGTACCTGGAGTAGATAGGACACCAGTGGAAATACTCCAAGCTGCATAAAACAAATTGTAACAAAACCTAGCAAAGATATGTCAACAAATATGGAAAACAAAACAACGACCCACAGAATGGAACATATGGAAATGTTCAATATACATTCCAATCTCTAAGAAAGGAGATGCAAAAGTGCGCATCAAGCACAGAACCATTAAATTAATCTCCCATGCAAGCAAAGTAATGCTCAAAGTGTTGCAACAAAAATACTACCCTACATGGAGTGAGAAATGCCATACGGCCAAGCTGGGTGCTGAAAAGGAAGAGGCGCCAGAGATCATATCGCACATATTACTGTTAATAGTATTTATTTATTTTATTCTTTGGCCAGGGTGACTTAATTTATACTGTTAATTTAAATTATTTTAATGAAGTTCATTTATGTTTGTGAGCCGCCCCGAGGCTTCGGCAAATGGGGCGGCATAGAAATTTCCTAAATAAATAAATAAATAAATAAAAATATACATTGGCTCCTGGAACACACCAAAGAATTTCAGAAAAAGGCTCAGGAGAAGAAATGGGTGTGCCTCTGCACTTGATTTTCCTGATGCGTAACCTGTATCATGGGCAAGGAGCTACAGTTAGGACAGAATATGGAGGAACAGGATGGTTTCCCATAGGCATACTTGTCAGACAAGGCCGTATTTTACCTTGCAGAGCATATCATAAGGAAAGCTGGATTAGACTCCAAGAAAGGAGTGACACTTGGAAGAAGAAACATCACTAATTCAAGATAGGCAGATGATACTGTACTACTCGCAGGAAGCAACAATGACTTGCAATGACTCCTGATAAAAGTGAAGAAAGAAACTACAAAGCAGGAGTACAGCTGAGTATTAAGAAAACAAAAATCACTTGCACAGAAGAATTACAGAACTTTACTATTAATAATGAAGAAATAAAAACTGTAAAATATTCCAAATATTCAGCTCAGTCATCAATCGAAAGGGAGATTGTATTCAAGAAACCTGAATAAAACTAAGTCTTGGAAGGGCAGCAACGAGCTAAAATCAAGTGTAAGGATGTTTCACTAGAGACTGAGAGTATTCAAACCATTGTATTCCCAGTCAACGTATGGGTGTGAAAGCTGGACAGTGAAGAAAGCCGACAGGAAGCAAATTGATGCATTCAAAACATGGTGCTGGACGAGAGTTTTGCAAATCCCTGGACAAACAGAAAGATGAACGAGTGAGTCAAATCAAGCCAGAGCTTTCCCTAGAAGCAAAAATGGCAAAGCAGAGGCTGTCATACTTCAGACACACCACGTGAAGGCAAGACTCCCTGGAGAAGACCATCATGTTAGGGAAAGTCAAAGGTAGATTATGACAGGCAAGACCAGATAGCAGACGGTTTGCATCTGTAAAGGAAGCCACAACCTTGGACTTGGGAGAGCTGAGTAGAGCTGTTGTGGACAGGATATTTTGGAGGCTTTCATTCACAGGGTCACTGTGGGTCTGAGATGACTTGATGGCACATAATAACAACTTACATTCAGAGCAACAACCCCCAGGCCTCATATTCCCATAGTCCTCATTACTGATTCCTTTAAACTCCATTGTGCAGAGTTTATACAATTTTACTATACTGGTTTGATTTGCGTTGAATGCATTTCTCGTATTATGCCTTCTATAAAATTTTATTAGTGATTTAAGTTGCTTTGAATGCCATTTCTGGTGGAAAGGTAGTGCACATGTCAAATAAATAAACGTGAATTTCAGGGCTGAGCAGGCAAGGATGGGGAGCGGCAAAGTATCTCTAAAGGATAATAAGGACTGATTTGTGGTGGTCCTTACTGATCTTATGTGAGGCACCATGAGGGCCCCTTGTCAGCTGGAGACAGGAGTAAAGGACAAATTGTTAGAGCAGGGTTATTTGTTAAAAAGTAAAAGCTGCAACCCACAGACAGCTTTGCTTTCTTTCTGTGGTAGGAAAATACTGATCAGAAGGGAGTCATCTTTGCCCCTTCCACTCCCATTGATCATTCTTTTTTGTCTCTAGGGAGCAGACAACAAGTTGCTGATCTTACTGTCAGGGCATTTTTGGTTCCTCCAAAAATGTTTCTGGTGACATTGTGCCACAGCTCATCACGGAGGCCGGCCTCATCCTCTCTCCAGCAGTGGTCACCGGCCAGCATGGGATGAATCACAGGCCTGGAAAGAGCTCTCTTTTTCCCTTCTGGCTTCCAGGAGCCGCACCAGTGCTGCACGCCTAGCAGCTCTGCGCTCTCCAGCTGCGCCACTTCACACTCCATCTGTCTCAGAACAAGCCTCCCGGCAACGTGGTCCCTGGAAGCGGCCAAAGGCTGGCTGAGCAATGCAGCCGCCATGTCCCCAGCTTCCACCCAACTGCACAAGTGTGATTGCAGGTGCTCTCCTGGTGCTGGTGACCACACGGAGCAGTCCCAGCATGGGATCCGATTCTAGGTAGAGAGGCACACGTCGCCTCTCATGTCCCTTCCCCTTGGCTTGAGCTTGAAGGAACGGTGAGAGGACAGGAATACCCTGGTGCAGCTTAACATGCCATGTCCTCTTTATTTTTTTACGAAAAAAACAAAAACAAAGGGAAGCCATTAAGATGGGACTAGCTCTTAGAGGGCATGACATAGATTCTCTACCAACCTGGACAATCATTTCCTTATTCCATATGATCTGACAGATGATCTCCCACCTATCCACCTTTCACATACTTATATCCTTGTTAAGCCCTAAGATAATCAGCCCTAACAAGATTAATGATCTGCGAGGCGGTTGTGGACCATGGTTCAAACAATGAAGCTGTTGAACACCCCTCCCTTTGCCTTCTTTCTCCATGGATGCAGTAGCCTCTTGGTCCATTTTTTTATTTCTTAAATTGAAAGTCTCACTTATTCTAAAGCTGAATTTGGCAGGCAGCCCAGGGCCAGATGGAACTGAAACTGCTTTCTAAGAAAAATGTGAGCTAGGGAATTGCAGTTGGATGCTGTAATTTCTTCGCCAGGGCATTAATTTCCTTGCACGCACTTACTCCACCACCCCCACCTCCTGTTTTTCTCTCATCTGTAAATTTGTGTGCAAAAGCCAAGGAAACTATCAAGCTTTTTCAAAAATTAAAATAAAATGACAGCTGTGTTTTAAGGTTGGAGAAAGAAGACATAACTGGCAGAGGGAGAAAATAAAATATCTGCTGTGTAGTCATGGCACAAGAAGAAAGTGTGTCTCAGTCCATCATTTTGCTTCATGGATTTGAATTAGCATGGCTAAAATATTTGTGTCTGAAAACTGGGGAAGCCAGCTTGACCCAGTCTCTCGTGCTGCCAACACAGGGAGGTTCTATACCCAAACCAATCTCTGGGGTGAAAGAAATGTCATCAAATTTAACTTGCATTGATATCTAGTACTAATTTTAACAGCCTGTGCAGGTGAAATACCTGAAGAATTCCTAGAGAAGATGAGAGTTTTGCTATGGGGAGGAGAGGGGGTGCCTATCCTCATCCTGAGTTTTCACTGAATTTAGCCACAAGCAAGATGTGAAGAGAACACCACCAATGAACATGGGGCTTTATGACTCTATGCAGCACTGAAAGGCAAGAGGTGGCTCTGCAGCTCCCTAAATGGGAGGTTACTTCCCCAACTGAAGAGAAAGACTAGAACTTAGGAACAAGTTAATACAAACTGAAAAGAAACACCTACCTCACCCTAACTGGAGCTGCAATGGTTAATGCCTGTGTTCAGAATGGCCTTTCTCCATTGACATTTTCCATAGGAAAGTCAAAATGTTCAGGCTGCTTTGCTCATCTATACCCATTGTAGCTCTGCCTATGTCCATCAGGAGAAACTAATAAGAAGGGACATGCAAGGAATCTGTCTTCCATGGAAAATCAGCCTGGCACGGTTGTTTTGTCTTCCTGGCCTTGGGCCTGCTTTGCAGTAGCTCAGAATCTGAGTTCCTGGTGAGTGGACCCAGGTTTGTGGAGGGTTTGCTAGGAAATGAGCTGGCAGCAGTGAGTGGGGAAGGGGGTAGTCACCGGGAAAGGTGGCTGGTGAAGGTTGCTGGGGGCAGAACCAGAGGTCTGGGAGCTTTTGGGATCCTTCTCTCAGCTCGGCTCATTTTGTAGCACTGGGTTGAACATGAGAGGAAATCCATGGATTTTGGAGGGATGGATTCCAAAAGGGTTCATTCCAAGATACAGTCACTTCCCCTCTCCCTGCAATATTTGTAGGATAACAGGGAAAAATATAGCTGCTGGGACAATTCAGTTCCTCCAGCTACTGTTAAAACGGCTGTTAAGCTCAGAGAGGACATGGTGGCAGAGGGCACCAAGGTGACTGTTTATGCTAAAAACTGCTACCAGTGCTTTCCTGTAGACCTGACTGGACCACACCATGGGTCCTGTCCCTACTGGGGGACAACAAAATGGGTTGCTAATGGGAATTGATTAGGAACATTAGGGTAATCCATCAAGGACTCAAATAAGTGGAAAGCAGCACTTGTGAAAGGGACCTCGGAGTATTAGTTGACTGTAGGCTAAATATGAGTCAGCAGTATGATGCAGTGGTCAAGAGGGCGAACGCCACCCTTGGTTGCATAGTCAGAAGTGTGGCTTCTCATTCTAGAGAGGTATTGTTGCCACTCTATATGACTCTGGTGTGCCCGCAACTGGAGTATTGTGCTCAGTGTTGGGCCCCTCATTACAGGAAGGATATAGCCAGGTTAGAGTCAGTGCAGCGTAGGGCCACAAGGTTGGTGGCCAGTTAGCAGGGGATGGGGTATGAGGCGAGACTGAGGGAACTGGGTCTCTTCAGCCTGGAGAAGAGGAGACTCAGAGGGGAGATGTTGGCGACATACAGGTATGTGAGGGGATGTCACATGGAGGTGGGTAGAGACCTGTTCTCCCCTGCAGAGGAGGGCAGAATGCGCTCCAATGGAGCGATACTCAGGGAACCCAGTTCCATTTAGATGCCAGGAAGCACTTCCTGACAGTTAGGACCCTGAGGGTGTGGAATGGGCTTCCATGGGAGGTGGTTGAGGCCCCATCAGTGAGGGTGTTCAAAGATAGACTGGACATGTACATGCATGTACATGGTGGGCATGATGTGAGCGGAGCCGGCTGGAGCCGGGGGTCAGACTAGATGGCCCAGGAGACCCCTTCTGACTCGCTCTGTTTCTATGTTTCTATAAGCTTGACATTACAAGAAACCAAACCATGGACTCTACAGCTGACCAGCTTTCAGCATTTTGAATGGGTTCTGTGTACTGCAGCTTTCCTTGTAATTTGACACCAATTTTGACATGGAATAATATGAGAAAATAAAACTTACTATAATGTGCATTTTTCTCATAGGCCAAAGAGTGAAAATATACATTGTGTGCATTTTCAAATGTGCAAATTTGAGAAAATGTATAAACAGAGAAACAGAGTGAGTCAGAAGGGGTCTTCTGGGCCATCTAGTCTGACCCCCAGCTCCAGCTGGCTCTGTTCATGACATGCCTACCATGTGCATGTCCGGGCTATCTTATAATGTCAACATTTGTAACATCTGCAATATCTATAAATCCCTAGAACTGGTGAGTGCCATTGTATAATGTCTGAAGGGTAATGGAAATTTCTGTTCATACAAGAAATCATTGTGAAATGGCAGGGCACATGTTATCTCAGCACCAAGCAAGAGTACAGCTGTGACCTGCCCCGTCATCCACACTGATGTCAGCAGCCCATAAGCAACCTTGGGCTGGCACGATGCTGATTGAAATGCCCTCTGCCTCAGCACCAGATGATGATGATGATGATGATGATGATGATGATGATGATGATGCACTTGGGCAAATTCCCCCCTCCCCCATATTTTAACCATTGTTCAATTTCATCAAGCTTTTTAGATAGACTTTACTGGCTCTTGGTGCTTGATATCATTCACATATATGTGTGTGGGGGTTTTTTTGAGGGGGTGGGATGCAAAACCTCAGGTCTGGGAGCCTTGCTAGAATCCCAACTTGAACAGATGTGTGAAGAATCCAGTAAGGGTAAAAATCTGATGGATTTCTACAATTCACTCCCTGGATTCTGGTTTGTTAGCCCTTGGCTGGCATTGACTCAATATGGTGTAATTTGAATCAATGCAATTTGAAGCTTGGGGATTCCATTTATAGGGTAGACCACAATTTCCACAGTTTTTAAACTCCTAATGAAATTGGTACAAAATGCTGTGGCTCTAGTGTGATTTGTGGAGGATCAACTGATGTGCACAAATTGTAAATTACAAGAATTACAATTTTATAGAAACCAGGCAAATCTGAACTGATCACAGTAGAGCTGTATGGTTTTCAGACACTTATTTGTGCAAATCTGAGCTTTTTTAATGAACAAATTGCAAACTGCTTTAGAGAAGTGGGTCTGTGAAGGAAAACCCAGCTCAGCTCGCATGTGGTCATCAGATTGGCAAAGGGCAAGAAATTCAACAAGTTCAAACACGACGGATTTTCTTGTTTTGGTACCTCATCTCTAATCTGAAACTTAACTGCAACCCTAACAACCAGGGATAATTCCTATACATTAAGTGATGTCCAAAGGCATCACTTAAATTGTTACTGTTGACCACTCTCATTGCTTGCTAAAGACATTTGTAGGTCCCAGGTACACATAGAAACCCAGTTTTTCCTAACTCTAACCTAATACTCAGATATAGTAGCTATATATTAAAAACAAAAACAGGCAAATTGGGAGTGCTGAGGAAGTTTGTTCTGATCACTCACTTTCTATTTTCATTGATCGCTTCATCATGGGCACACAAAGGGCCCAATATTTTGCAAACCCTATTCCAAACTTAAAGCTGAACCTTAGGCCTAACATGCTGGTATAATCCCTATATTTTCAGACATGATTCAGAAAAAGAGCATGAAGGCTCTTCCTGTTCACTACTTACTCTCCTTGCACAGTAGGAGCTAGTTCCAGATTCCTGCACATGACCAAGAAACCAATTTTCCTAAGTCTTAGCCTTCAGCAAAATTTAACCTCACTCCCATTTTTGTGCTCATGGGGCACTCACCAAGAATGAGCCCCTCTCCCATTTGGGCAGCTGCACCTGACACCAGAAAAGGTTGCTGGTTGTGCACTGGAGGTTTATGGGATTCTGCAGACTTACTCGTATCTCAGCTTTCTTTGGAAATCTGGGCTGGGCACAAAAGAAAACCTGAGAATACTTGTAGGGACAGATTTGGATCCGGTTCATCCCAACCAGTGAGCATATAGTCACATCTCATTAGCAAGATAATGTTGTCACAAGCCAATAAAGAGTGAGGGTAATGCTTCCTGCCATCACTCTGAAGTAGTTTAATGACATCACCATGTCAATAAACACTGGATATGTAGAGTTGTGAAATCACTGTATATGATGTCTGATTGGATGAGATCCCTCAGAAAATGACACTGAAGTAGCAACAGAAAGGAGTACAAGAGCTACAAACCATCAGAAACAAAATACACTTACATTTGGGGTTTGCAGGGGGATTCCATGTCTTCTCTAAGTGTCACTTTGATGTTCTTGGTACATCCCTAGAATTTGCCCCTAAAATGCCATGCTATGGTGTCTTGACTGACCTCAACCAAGATAAAAGGCAGATTCCACAAACTAATCAGAACCTAACAGAACGATTATTTTGTGGAAGCACACAAGGAAGCAAGAAATATCATGTAATTTAGATCCCAGGTGGATAGCCTCACACTTATATATGTATTATTGCTACAGTTCCCTCAGGAGCAGTTCTGTTGATACAGTCAGGTGATGCTTTCTTCTTTGTTTTGTATAGTTGCCTTGAACTGCTGATTTCAGTGAAGTGTATTTTGAAGGCATGCCTCCTGACCTGGATTGTCCTGAATGATCTGGCAAACAAATATTTCAGTACACTCTTAATGTAAATCTGCGGTTTCAAATGGATCAGATGAATATAATGGAATAAAAATCTATGCCTCTGCATTCAAGGAACAAATGCCTACAGAATCTCTAATCATGCTGTGAAAAAACAGTTATGTCGTCCCCTATGCAAAGCATCTTTTCTCTATATTCCTTAGAAGTAGCGTCCACCATCCAGGTAGCCATATGCCTCGTTTATTACCTATATGCTAATATTTGTAAAGTCATAACCTGGATGTACGATAATCCAGGCTTATGGCTTTTATAAGGAGAAAAATAAAAATAGGCTTCTTTTCCAAAGTTTCCTTTACATTCCTTAAAAACCTGAGGAAAGATGTAACAGTGAAGGCTGAATTTTGGGGGCAAATCACTGCTTTTTCCCATTGCACTACTGCTGTTGTACAAACATTGGTTTACATTACTGCAATATCAGTAACCCTCGTCCCGAGACACCATTAGATGTCTGCATGTTAGTCAAACAACCCACTGCATGAGTAAGGGCAGCCTTCAGAGAAAGAAGGCAAAGAAGTACATAAACCCTAGTTTCCAACTTAGTATATGCATTATTATGAAGATGATTTAATAGAGTCACATGCCCCTTATAATATTTAAAATGTTTCTCCAAGCAGTTCACAAGAAGATGTAAATTGACTAAAAGACATTGTGATATACATTGAAATGCAGTTAAATTGCATAATTAGCCATATGTCTAATGGGATGGGTTAGAAATCTAATGACTAAATAGATAATTTCAAAAGCAGGTAAAATAAGTTGATGAAACATTAAAAGCAACACAACACTGTCATTAGGCAATAAACTGGGCAGCACCCTGGCTTAGGGAGGGCCCCTGGATAAAGAGATGGGTCTTTAATGGGAGACTAAATCTTGCTAGGCTTGGTACCTTCTGCATTAAAGAACTCAGTGGACAGGAGCTACAAAACATGCATCAGGGTCCTCAGAGCAGTTCCCAGGGAAGGTCTCTGGGAATGCCATACTTTGGCCGGTCACTTTAGGAGCCAATGGAAGTTTATTTCACAAACACATTTTTATGGGATTGGACAGTTCCCAGAGTGGGGTGTTGAAACTTAACTTACCTATCAGTAGGGACTGGACTGGCTACTCCCAAAGTGCAACATTCCAAAGAACATATCTCAGGTTCTGAAACTGAACCAGAAGAAAAAGTGGGGTGGGAATTCTGAGCTGAAACACCATGGCCACTGAGCTTCAAGATAATCCAAGCAGCTGGTCTGAACCACATTACCACTTGTTTTGGGGAGACACTGTACAACAAAGAGTATTGAAGAGAGAGGGGTGTGATTTGATTGGCCAATTGTTCAACCCCACCTCAGGAGAGCTAGTTGATGTAGTAATGTCTGGCATTCCTGCTTTCTGGCCCATAAGTAGTGAGACCCTCCCTGAGGGTGGAACTAACTCCATGTGGTAGAGAAGACAGGAGGTGGAATCAGTTTGAAATCAGCTTCTAGCATGGGCAAAACTCAGCCCTCAAGTAGCAGGCTCATCCAGGCTCATTCACCTGATTGCAGCTTCTTGCTAATGCGTTTCACATTACCCTCTTTGTATCACAGAGCCAGCACTGATGTAAGACTGAGCTAGAAGCCTCTCATCTTAATCTGCTGGGAAGGCAAAAGGAGAGAAGCTATGGGAAGGCAGACCAGCTCAGCACAGCATCAATAGCCTGGGAGGCCCTCATGGTGTATTGTCCAGGTGATTCCTGAAGTGGAGCCAAGCCTGGGGGATGGGAGAATCATGCTAGAATGTACAGAAATGCAGAATTTGCCCCTGGACATGTGCACATGATCCATGTTTGCCATGATTGCTAGGAAGGGCAGTGGAGGGCTGAGATCATGACACACATCCACCTGGACTCTACCCAGAGCACAGTCATGCCAACTCAGGGGGTGTGTGCAGTGTGATATGGCTCGCATCTAGAAACCTACAGCCTGACCAAGATAGATCAGGCTTTCACAGCCACTGCTACTGGGGAAGTGGAGAAAAAAAGACAGAGGGGTTCCTGCTGAAAGCTTGCCTGTACATGGCCAGATCATACCCTCTACACTGGTGGGACATACGCAAGCAAGCAAGCAAGCTGGGAATTATCTCACAGCACAGGAGAATTCAAAGCCCATCAAACTGTGGTCTGTTGGAGACAGATCAAGCCTTCTCCTCCTGGCTGCGATGAGGGTCAGGGTAGGAGTGGTGCTCCTTCCATAGCTTCCTATGCCCAACATTGAGCTAGCCTTCCAACCACCACCGTCTTTCACTGCTGAGCAAAGAGCCAGGGGAAGCAGGAGGACAGCTGAGGCTGAAAGAGAGACCGGCTTGCACCATTCCAACACATGTGCTGATCTGCCTGGAGCACTCCATCAGCTTGCTTCAGCTCAGACTTCCACGTGCAGATGAAAGGAGGGCTCCTGTACACTTCAGAGTTGTGCAGAAGAAAGGATTCCTGCTAGATTCAGCTCCTTGTCATGCAGGGTTGAAAAAAGCTGCTTTGTTGAAATCCTGTCTTCTGCAGAACCACTGCAAGGCTCGGAGAGCTGGTTTCCTTTGCCTCTGGGTGTGAATCAGTGATGTGTATCTCAGCCTTGTTCTTTTTTGTGTTGCCTTGCTCACTAATCTTGGCCTTTCCTTCCTGCCCAGACCCTTACTCTCCTCTGGGAAGGGTTTGCAATTACAAGGGCAGGTGCTACTTTGGCTCCTCTGTAATGAAACTTTTTAATGGTTTCCTTCCACACCTGTCAGGAAATCTGGAAGTGTGATATTCCCTCTGTCAAAGCCAATCAGCGCTGCTCGCTGCCTTCTTTACGCTGCCACTTTGCTCTACCAGGACAATTGCCAAAGACTTGCTTAGTCTTTCTCCTTGGCCTGACCTGCATCTGTGCTAGGAGTGGACTTTCTCAAACCGCCTCACTGCCTTCTCTTTTCCCCTGCCTCTTGCTCTGTGCTGCCACAACTTGCTTTCTTCATATGGAGAATTTCAAGCTACTGCTTGTAGCTTTGTGGGGTCATGTGCTCTTTCTGCGGAGGATTCCCCCCCCCCCCCCTTCTCTCTCTCTCTCTCTCTCTCTCTTCTCTTTAGTGCAGGGTAGAGTTGCTACAGCAAAATGAAGTGCAAGGCAGGTTGGTGGGTGGAGGGGGGCTCTCCATAGACAAATCACTGCAGGAATTTTGAAGGAGCTGAAAGCATTTCAGCAGGAGAAGCAAACTGTCTTGAGGTACAGATTTATACACACTTATCTGAGAGTAGGGATGGCAGATTCTGTCAGTGTCATTTTCTCTCAGGATACAATCCCATGTGTGTTCAGACAGAAAAAAAGGCCTAAAACTCCTAGTGTGCTCCAGTAAGAGCTGTGAGACTTTTAAACTATTAAAGATACATAATCTTTGTTGTTTTCGCCATTGTTTTCTCATGTTTTCACCTTCATGTTTCATTCGTCCTGTAGTAGAGATTTTTTAAATGTTTGCCTGGAAATGTTTGGGAACATTTGGCCTAACAAATGCATTTACGGTGCACATTTTGGAAGTTATTTCTCCGATAAAATGCATTTTCTAGCATTATCTTCATTAATACCAGATGTCTTACAGCTGTCCTCTCTTCTGCTTCTTCCCGCAAACAGATGCCAAGCAGTTGTATCAAGCTGCCCTCAGGCTTGGTGCTGCTGCTGTCAAATGCCAGGTCAGCCCAGAATAAACATCCCTCACCCATGATTTAATAGTGGATGAGGGGGCTGACCTGGTGTGCACCACGGAGACCTGGTGAGGGAACTAGGAAGGCGTTATGCTTACCCAGCTGTGCCCACCCAGGTATTGGGTGCAGCACCAGCCTTGCCTTGAGGATCAGGGAGCGGGTATGGCTATAGTCTATAAGGAAACTCTCTCTCTGTGTGTCTCTCAGCTTCCTGTCCACTCAAAGATGGGTCTAAAGCAGTGATGGCGAACCTTTTAGAGACCGAGTGTCCAAACTGCAACCCAAAACTCACTTATTTATCGCAAGGTGCCAGCACTGCAATAAAACCTGAATACTGAGGTTTTAGTTTAGAAAAAACAACTAAATATGATACCAAAGATTCAAATATGCCAGGGGGACAGCACAACATTAAAAGAATCTCTTAATTAGAACATATCTTTACTAAATCTTAGATATTAAATTTCAAATTTTCATAAGAAAACTCAAAGCTAAAATCTTGTGTTAAAAACGAATTTATTAAAACTCACAGCCAGTCCAGGCAAATATCTATCTATATCTATATATGTATATATCTTCTTGGCTCTGCACTAACCGGCCATGCAAAAGCTCATATGAGTTGCGGAATGAGTTGCAGCACGTGACATCATTGCCTGGTGCCACGACTCCTTTCTGAGCATGCGCATGGTCCCCATGTGCACTGTTATCCGATGCTCGGCTGCTGGGGTGACTTGGCTCGCATGCCAACAGAGAGGGCTCTGCGTGCCTCTGCGGCACGTGTGTCATAGGTTTGCCACCACTG
Organism: Varanus komodoensis; assembly: GCF_004798865.1. Lineage (NCBI taxonomy): Eukaryota > Metazoa > Chordata > Lepidosauria > Squamata > Varanidae > Varanus > Varanus komodoensis. The sequence continues at coordinate 4,765,343 of NW_025335798.1, read as the reverse complement.
CTCGAGAGTGTTTGCACCTTGTGTTGGGTAATTGAGATAGACTAGAGATTCTTTTGGTGTACTGTGCACCCTGCTTGAACTATGGAAACAGAATATGGAAATAGTCTTGGATGTGGTGTTGACAGTCCCCAGAATGTTAGTTTTGGGGGACTTCAACATCCACACCAAAGCTGTTTTATCCAGGGTGACTCAGGGCTGCAATGGCAACCATGGGGCTGTCTCAGCATGTCATCAGCCCAACACATGAGAAAGGTCACACTGTCAACCTGTCCCCCCTGCCCCCAACTGGGCAGGAGGATGGTGAGCTGGAGGTGAGGGGACAGACATTGACCTCTTTGTCATGGCCAGTTCACTTCCTTTTGAGACTTTGACCTCTTTCCTCCTCTGCAAGGGTGGGAGACCTAGTAAAATGGTCTACACTTGGAACCTGATGGATCCTGATGGATTTCAGAGGACTCTAGGGGATATGGCTGGTGCTCCTGTCAATGCCTAAGGTCACTCTGTGGAATGCAGAAATGATCCAGGTGGTGGACATGATTGCACCCAAATACCCGCTCCCTCCAGGCAGAACCCGTGCTGACCATGGCATACATCTAATGGGTGATGAAGCAGGCTGGGAGATGGCTAGAGCACAGGTGTGCTGAATCTGACCGAACACTGCTTAGAGCTCATTATTGAGCCTATGCTGGGGCGGTGAGGCCGGAGAGAGGAAATTCTTTTCTGCCTCCACTGCATCCTCACAGTGTCATCCAGCAGAGCTCTTTTGAGTGGGTCAGGGCCTTATACATTTATGAGTCTAGGATGGATCCTATTTGAACCCTCAGTGACCAGCTGTGATGAATTTGCACAGTTAATAGCGTTCCTGTAGTGAAGGTGTCTAGAGTACTGTCTTGTCGGATAAGTTTCAATTACTGTGGCCTGAGGATGTGGACACGGTGCTTGGATAAGCTCAACTCACCACCTGTATACTCTGCCCTTGCCCTTCATGGCTGATCACCAGAGCCAAGGATGGGACACATACCTGGGTCCAGGAAGTTATAAATGCCTCTCTGAGCAGGGGTGGTCCCCACTCCCTTGAAGGAGGCAGTCATCAGACCTCTCCTAAAGAAAGCAAACCTGGACCCAGAAGGCGCCACTGATATCCCATTTGTGGGCAAGGTGCTCAGAAGGGTGGTAGCTGGACAATTCCAGGCACTCTTGGAGAAAACTGACCATCTGGATGCAGTCTGGTTTTAGGCCTGGTTTTGGGACAGAAACTGCCTTGATTGCCCTGTGGGATACCATTTCCCAGGAAAAGGATAGGGCAAGTATGTCCCTGTTGGTTCTTAGTGGCTTTTGATACAATTGAGCATGGTATCATTTTGGATATGTTGGCTGAGTTGGGGTTGAAGACACTGTTTTGCAGTGGCTCTGGTCCTACTTGTCTGGCCGTTTCCAGAAGGAGGTGCTGGGGGATTAATGTCATGGCAGTTATGCCATGGAGTTCTGCAGGGTTCAATTATATTCCACATCCAGAGGCCTGGGCCGAAATGTCACCAGTACTCTGATGACAACAAGCCCTACTTCTCTTTTTCATCTAATCCAGGTGAGGTAGCGACTGTTCTGAATCAGTGCCTGGACGATGTGATGATCTGGATGAGGGCCAATAAATTGAGACTTGGCCCAGATAAGACAGAGGCTCTGTTGTTGGATGGTTCAGCTGCCCTGGTGAGTGACATTCACCCTGTTCTGGATGGGGTTGCACTTCCCCTAAGACACAGGAGGCATAGTCTGGGAGTGCCCTTTACCCAGAGTTCTCTGTGGAATCCCAAGTGACTGCTATGACAAGAAGCTCTTTCCATCAGCTTTGGCCGGTCTGTCAACTACGCCCTTACCTAGATGGGCAGAGCCTAGCATCCATGCTCTGGTAATCTCCCCCTTGGACTATTGTAATGTGCTCTACACAGGGCTACCCCCAAAGACAGTCTGGATACTTCAGTTGGTATTGTTGTTAGTCGCGAAGTCGTGTCCGACCCATTGCAACCCCATGGACAACATTCCTCCAGGACCTCCTGTCCTCCACCATCTCCCGGAGTCCACCCAAGCTCACACCAACTGCTTCAGTGACTCCATCTAGCCACCTCATCCTCTGCCTTCCCCTTCTTCTTTTGTCATCTATTGTTCCCAGCATTAGACTCTTCTCCAGGGAGTCCTTCCTTCTCATTAGGTGGCCAAAGTATTTGAGTTTCATCTTCAGGATCTGGCCTTCTAAAGAGCAGTCAGGGTTGATCTCCTCTAGGACTGAGCGGTTTGATCGCCTTGCTGTCCAAGGGGCTCGCAGGCGTCTCCTCCAGCACCACAATTCAAAGGCCTCAATCCTTTTGTGCTCAGCCTTCCTTATGGTCCAGCTTTCACAGCCATACATTGCAACTGGGAAAACCATAGCCTTGACTATACGCACTTTTGTTGGCAGGGTGATGTCTCTGCTTTTTAGTATGCTGTCTAGATTTGCCATAGCTTTCCTCCCCAGAAGCAAGCATCTTTTAATTTCTTGGCTGCAGTCCCCGTCTGCAGTGATCTTGGAGCCCAGGAAAATAAAATCTGTCACTACCTCCATTTCTTCCCCATCTATTTGCCAGGAAGTGAGAGGACCGGATGCCATGATCTTAGTTTTCTTAATGTTGCGTTTCAAGCCAACTTTTGCGCTCTCCTCCTTCACCCACATCAAGAGGCTCTTGAGTTCCTCTTCACTTTCTGCCATGAGAGTGGTATCATCTGCATATCTGAGGTTGTTGATATTTCTCCCAGCAATCTTAATTCCAATTGGTGATTCATCTAGCCCTGCCTTTCTCATGATGTGCTCTGCATATAAGTTAAATAGGCAGGGCAACAGTATACAACCTTACTGAACTCCTTTCTCAATTTTGAACCAATCAGTGGTTCCGTGTCCAGTTCTCACTGTTGCTTCTTGACCCGCATATAGGTTTCTCAAGAGACAAATAAGATGGTCTGGTACTCCCATCTCTTTAAGAACTTGCCACAGTTTGTTGTGATCCACACAATCAAAGGCTTTAGCATAGTCAATGAAGCAAAAGTAGATGTTTTTCTGGAACTCCCTAGCTTTCTCCATGATCCAGCGTATGTTGGCAATTTGATCTCTAGTTCCTCTGCCTCTTCGAAATCCTGCCTGTACTTCTGGTAGTTCTTGGTCCACATACTGCTGGAGCCTAGCTTGTAGGATTTTGAGCATAACTTTGCTAGCATGTGAAATGAGTGCAATGGTGCGGTAGTTTGAACATTCTTTGGCATTGCCCTTCTTTGGGCTCAGAATGTAAACTGACCTTTTCCAATCCTGTGGCCACTGTTGAGTTTTCCAAATTTGCTGGCATATTGAGTGTAGCACTTTTACTGCACCGTCTTTTAGGATTTTGAATAGCTCAACTGGAATACTGTCACCTCCACTAGCTTTGTTGTTGCTCAGACATTCCTAAGGCCCATTCCAGGATGTCTGGCTCGAGGTCAGTGACCACCCCATTGTGGTTATCAGGGACGTTAAGCTATTTCTTGTATAGTTCTTCTGTGTAATCTTGCCACCTCTTCTTAATCTCTTCTGCCTCTGTTAGGTCCCTGCCATTTTGGTCCTTTATCATGCCCATCTTTGCATGAAATGTTCCCTTCATATCTCCAATTTTCTTGAAGAGATCTCTGGTCCTCCCTATTCTATTGTTTTCTTCTATTTCTTTGCACTGTTCATTTAAGAAGGCATTCTTATCTCTTTTAGCTGTTCTCTGGAATTCTGCATTCAATTGTTTTTATCTTTCTCTTTCTCCCTTGTCTTTCGCTTTCTTTCTTTCCTCAGCTATTTGTAAAGCTTCCTCAGACAGCCATTTTGCTTTCTTGCATTTCTTTTTCTTTGGGATGGTTTTAGTTGCTACCTCTTGTACAATGTTGCGAACCTCCATCCATAGTTCTTCAGGCACTCTGTCAGAGCTAATTCCTTAAATCTATTTGTCACCTCTACTGTATATTCATCAGGGATATGATTTAGGTCATACCTGAGTGGCCTAGTGCTTTTCCCTACTTTCTTCAACTTAAGCCTAAATTTTGCAACAGCAGCTCATGATCTGAGCCACAGTCAGCTCCTGGTCTAGTCTTTACTGACTGTACAGAGCTTCTCCATCTTTGGCTGCAGAGCACATAGTCAATCTGATTTCTGTGTTGACCATCTGGTGATGTCCATGTGTAGAGTTGTCCCTTGGGTTGTTGGAAAAGAGTGTTTGCTATGACCAGCGTATTCTCTTGACAAAATTCTACCAGCCTGTGCCCTGCTTCATTTTGTACTCCAAGGCCAAACTTGCCTGTTATTCCGGTTATCTTTTGGCTTCCTACTTTAGCATTCCAATCCCCCATGATGATAAGGACATTATTTTTTGGTGTTAATTCTAGAAGGTGTTGTAGGCCTTCATAGAACTGGTCAACTTCAGCCTCTTCGGCACCAGTGGTTGGGGCATAGACTTGGACTATTGTGATGTTGAATGGTTTGCCTTGGATTTGAACTGAGATCATTCTGTCATTTTGGAGATTGTATCTGAGTACTGCTTTTCCTACTCTTTTATTGACTATGAAGGCTACTCCATTTCTTCTGAGGGATTCTTGCCTGCAGTAGTATACCTGATGGTCATCTGAATTAAATTCACCCATTCCTGTCCATTTTAGTTCTCTGATTCCTAAGATGTCGATGTTCAGTCTTGTCATCTCTTGTTTGACCACATCCAGCTTGCCTTGATTCATGGATCTTACATTCCAGGTTCCTATGAAGTATAGATCTTTGCAGCATCGGACTCTCCTTTAACCACCAGATACATCGGCAACTGAGTGTCCTTTCGGCTTTGACCCAGATGCTTCATTCTTTCTGGCGCTACTAGTACTAGCCCTCCACTCTTCCCCAGTAGCATATTGGACACCTTCCGACTGAGGGGCTCATCTTCCGGCGTCATATCTTTTTGCCTTTTGGTACTGTCCATGGGGTTTTCATGGCAAAGATACTGGGGTGGGTTGCCATTTTCCTTCTCCAGTGGATCACGTTTTGTCAGAGCTCTCTGCTATGACCTGTCCGTCTTGGGTGGCCCTGCATGGCATAGCTCATAGCTTCATTGAGCTATGCAAGCCCCTTCACCACGACAAGGCAGTGATCCATGAAGGAGTCAGTTGGTAGAGAGATACAAAAGTGCTCACTAGGACTGCCAGTTGTGACTACATAAAACCTATCCTATATCATCTTCATTGGCTACCATTTGAAGTCTAGGCCCAATTTAAGTTATTTAATTTTGATATATAAAACTAAACTGGATGTTTGAAGGGACACCTTCCATATACACCTGTCCAAACACTAAAATCTTCCACTGAGGTTCTTCTTCAGGAGCCCTTTCTGAAGGAGGCTAGAAGAGTGGCTACCCAGGGAAGGGACTTTTCTGTGGTAGCACCCCGTCTTTGGAACTTGTTCCTCAGAAAGTTGTGCCTGGTGCTGATGCTTTATTCTTTTCCGTGCCAGGTCAGAACCTTTTCAGTTACAGAATATTTTAAGAGTTGAATGTTTTATCATGTAATTGGAATTACTGTATATTTTTATATATTGTATTTGTATTTTAATGTGCTATTATGTTTCTGATTTGTACGCTGTCTTGAGATCCATTTCAGAGAAAAAAAGAATAGAAATGTTTTAAATAAATAAATAAAATGCCAGCCTTTTTGTACACATATTTTGAGCAGGGATCTGTATTGCAAAATTTGATGAAGGCTGACAATTTCAGTTCTCGTAGAGGTAAAAAAGTATGAAATTTTCCCTCATCTGTTCCTGAGATGTTTCATACTTTCCCTAAAACTAGGATCGCTAACTGGAGCCAAGTTAAGAGGTGCAACGGTTTACACACACACTCACTCACAGGTGTGTTCCTATAGAACAGGGATTCCACCAAGCTGCCACGGAGCTGCCCAAGCAGTCAGACACAACCAATTAATTAATTTAACCAGTTCATATTTTGCAGGTTGTGAACAGTGAGGTTCAAAGATAATGTGCGCAAGATCAGTTTTGGCAGAGATCCTCACGAATAGCCTTCAGATTCTCCAGGGGTCTATCAGTGTCCAGCAGGCCCCACTGTACCTTCCGCCCACCAGTAGACAGCAAGTCTCCTGCACTGATGCCACCATGCACAATGCTAACAGGGGCATTAGCGCCGCAGTACCAACGCCACCTTTCCAACCAGGTTCATGAGGTGTCGCTTTACGAGTGGCCTACTGTGCGGGAATTAGCTCTGGGCCTTCTAATGGGAAGGAGAGAAACATGATCATCCTCTGACTGCTGCAGATCAAGGTGTCATTGAAGCCACGATTACAGGGGCAATTTGAAAAACGGAAAAATTCTTTTCCAGGGTGAGTGTCATGGACCAACCAATACCTGCAATGGACAAAATACTCCTTCTGCGGCTTACCTTGTCTTTTCCTGCTCTCTTCTATCCCCCAGTGCTGTCCAGAGAGAGGGAATAAGTCATGGTAAATATATATCCTGTCCAATAAGTAGGGGGAGATAGTATATTTTGAGTGGGAAAGAGCAATCCAATTAATAATCCCTTTGCTGTTTCCTCCAAAGACCATGACCTGAGACTTCAAAGTATCTCCTTAATAAAGGCCAGCAGGAAGTTCTGGAGTTCAACCTGCATTTTCAAAATGTAATGACACGATTGGTTGGTTTCCAGGAATTAGCTCATGTTGATCCTGCCACACACATCTCCACACTGTGTTCAGATAACAGGATCAAGCCAAATAAATGAAAACCACCTTTCTTTCACTATCACTGCTCACATCTTAATTATAATGGCAGAGCCTTCGACTTGCCAGTGCTTGTCATTATCTGATATCCAAGCAGGAATACAGTTCAAAAGGATGGCCCTGGGCCATGTTCTCTGTATGTTTTGCAAGCTAATTGCTAATCACTGTCGCTCATTATTCCTGTTAGTTAATTTCATCCCAGTGCGTTAGCCTAGGAAAACCATATTGACAGATTATTCATTTCTCCTGCAGAAGAATGAAAATAGCATCAGGGTGGGGAATGTATCCCTGTTTCTGCCAAATGGTTTGCATTTGGTCAGTGTTATTATATTAGGTAATGCAGCTCAAGGATATGATTGAAAGTTGCCTTCTTGGTCTCACCACCATGTAGGTCACCAGTTCAAATGCAGACCTTTTAATTGGTGGCTCAATTGCCTCCTCCAGAAGAGGCAAACTTAGAAGGAAAAGCCTGTGATCAGCCTGGTGCAGTGAAGGGCCATAAGGGTGGTGGCTGGTCTGCAGGGTAAGCCGTATGAGGAGAGGCTGAGGGAACTGGGTCTTTTCAGCCTTGAGAAGGGGAGGCTCTGAGGGGATCTGTTAGTGACATACAGGTATGTGAGGAAGTGCCACATGAAGGTGGGTCATGTCCTTTTTCCCCATCGTGGAGGGCAGGACTCGTTCCAATGGAGCAAAGATCAGGGAACCAAGTGCAATCTAGATGCTGGGAAGTACTTCCTGACAGTTAGGACCCCCAGGGTATGGAATGGGCTTCCACAGGAGGTGGTTGAAGCTTCATCGGTGAGGGTGTTTAAGGATAGGCTGGACATGCACATGGTAGGCAAAGCTGGCTAGAGCCGGGGGTCAGACTAGATGGCCCAGGAGGCTCCTTCTGACTTGCTCTGTTTCTATGTTCTATGAACATCTTAAAGGAGGCCATGGCTGCAAGAGATGCAGTTATTGTACAGGTTAAAGAAGCATTAATTTATAGTTCCTTCAGAATGGAGTGCATATTTAGATGAAAGCTAATCAAGAATTCCAAAAATTCCTAACCGTTGGCCATGCTGCCTGGAGCCAACGGCAGTTGAAGTTTAAAATAGATGCCGGGAACCAGTTTGGGGAAGCCTAGTATAAACCCTCTGTATGCTCTGCCAGTGCAGTGTGGAGGTTTGAGCATTGAGCCGGGGATGTGGGAGGTCTGGCTTCCAGCCATCAACTCTCGCTTGGCCAGGGAGCTCTCCGGAAGACTTTGGGTCTGGTCCCTCGCTCACTCTTAGCCTACCTCATGGGTCTGTTGCTGTGAAGGTAAAATGGAGTAGAGGGGTACTATAAAAGCCATCCTGGGGTCCTCACAAGAGGAAAAAGGCCAGGATAGAAATGTAATAGTAATACATTGTTATTATTATTACATAATCCCCAAAGCAAATCAAACAGTTACAGTTATATTCATTAAGCTTCAATTGTAGTATGTCTCCAAGATTATAGGGCTTTATAACTGAGTAGGCACAATAACAAAAATGCTTTTCCTGCATGCCCTTCCTGATTGAATCTGGCACTTTGACAGTATTCCTGCACTGGATTCCTGCATTATACTGCAGAGGGCATCTTTTTGTCCCATTCTCAAAAACATCATGGCACGGAATGGAGAAAGTAGCCTCAGTGGTATAACAGCAAATTAGGATGTGGTTGGTCAAAACATGCACCTTCAGTGTTATCTAGGAAGATGCTAGAGCACCAGGGCACCATGCAGCACGGGCCTGTATGAATTGTCCGCCGCATTATGAACTAGGTGAGGCTTCACTGAGGAAAGTGACACACAGGACTCAATGGCTGAAAAGAGGTGGCAAATGCCCCTCGCCATTGCTACAACCCAGCCTTCAAGAAAAAGCAGCAGATCCAGGTACATTTAGGTTGAGATAGATTAGCAACTCTGATAAAGATATTAGGGAGGGTATGGTTTTATTTGGGCTGCTGCTAAGAACCTCTGGCCCTGGGAGGGTTAAAGGGAGCCATTTGCAAGAAATGCTCCTTGAATTTCATGGCCCGTGAATGGGTGTCAGCTGTCTTTCTGTTTGCCAGCGCTGAGGTGAGTGTCGGGCATTTCTGCCAGTAACTCCTTTGGCTGTTACCTTTTATGGTTCTCTCTCTCATACACATACACTAGTAGCAGGAAAGCCTCTGATAATCTCCCCCTTAAAGATCTGATATAAAAGTACAAGGGATGGAAGAGAACAACATGGCAACAAAGAATCAGGGATGATCCAAAATGTTAAATAATTTAAGACACTGCAGGGTACCAGGTTCCACAGAGGGCAGAGTGCTTGCATTTCTTAACTAGGTACGGAAAGGAAATGTTTGACAAGGACAGCTTCTTATATCACAGCAGACAAACTCTCCCTCCCCACCTGTTTTTAATTTCACAGTTCCTCCTTTATGGGAGCAGTAACAGACCAGACACCAAAGGGAGCATCTTTAACTGATGCCTGTAAAAATGGTGCTGGCGCTGCTGCAAAGGAGCAAGAGAACCTGTGGAGTCTGTGGTGAAACAAGGAAGAGGCAGAATGGTAGGTCAGATCAGTGCGAATACACTCCTGAGGACATCCAGGTAGAATCTTAAGGGGGGTCTTGACATCCACTGCTACTTCAAATGGAGTATGTGGCCAGGAGACCTGCTTTTGGGGTGTTTGGAACACATGATAAGGAAGGAGAAGTCACCATACAGGGCTGGCTCCGTGACCAGAGGGGGCATAATTCAAGGGACGGCCTTCTCCAGGCCAGAAACAGCATGAAAATATGAACTTCTGTCCTGCTTCAGGAATGGCCGGTTCTCTGTTGTGAACACAGCATGTACTGCGGAATTCTCTCCAGAGGTGCCATGGGGTTTGGAAGCAATTCATAGTGATGAGGGCACAGACAGTGCTGCTCAGGGCTGGCCCTTAGCACGAGTGTGAGTAAGACAACTGGTCCGGGTAGCAGACCTCAGGACATAGCCTCAAGGTGTTAGAGGAGAGGGCTGCGCTGTGCCACATGATTTGCTCTGCACTGCCGAAGTGAGCCCACTGCCTCCAGGCGCAGCAAAGATGCTGTTCCATTGTCACAGCTGAAGACAGACTCCGTGGCTGCAGAAGGGGACCAGGTGGGTCTGCCTTGGTATCACTCCCAGGTAAGCTTGTGGGCAGCAGTTTACTTACTCCGTGTCTTGCTCCATCTGAATATGAGGGCTTTCCTTTTGCTTTTGCCCAAAGCTAAGGGGAGGTTATGGTGATTATTCAGCCATCAGGTCCAGAATGTGGGAGAAAAGCAAAGTCTTCCGGATGCTGGAAGCTTCTGCTTGCAGGGCCACACTGCCACGCTGCAGTAACAGACTGAGAGACAGGAAGACGTAGCCGCAGCTGCAGCTCGGAGCCAGCAAGCTTTACTGCTGCCTGGGATGAAAGCATTCGCAAATCCTGGCATGAGCAGATCCTTCTGATCCATCTCAAAAGTGTTGAGAGAATTGCCCTGAGCAGGCACAACGCAAGTGAGAGACAAATCATGTTAACATGCATCGGATTTGCATAACTGACAAATTAGTTCGCCTGGATTTAGGGCACCGGAGTATGGCAACCCTATCTTGGAATGAAGGATGTGTGCCTATTTGGTGTAGCTGAACTTTTTCCCGGAGTGGTGCCTTCCAGTGGCCACTGGTCAGAGATGATGTGAAAATCTGAGAGCCACTGCTGCTCCAAAACATGGAAGACAACAACCCAGCTTAACTGCCAGTCATTCGGTCTCAAGCAGTTACTTTTTGCTACAGAATCTCAGGCTTTAAACCATGTGCTAGAGTTAGCCCTATAGCTGTACATTATGAAATTCAGTTCTAAGATGTGTTGCACTACAGTATGAATCTGTAAGTGCTGTTTTCTCCCCAGTTCTTTCAGTCTTATATTCATGCTACTTCCATATCTGAGTATTAAAAAAAAAACCCACTCATGGTAATTAACGTGCATTTGTGCACACAATTCTCCTAATACATGCATCTTGTATACATATTTGCCTAATTTGCACATTTTTGCAAGTATTTGTCCTAATAGAAGGTACACAACATTTTGTTCCTATAAAGTATGCATTTTCTATGCACTTTTTGATTGGAGAATGCCTTTGTGAAATTTGGAGTGGTGAGAATTTTGAAGGACAACTAAATTTCAGTTTGCATTGTGATTCCAAAGTGCAAAATTGCATAATTCTGATTAAAAATAAACCAAATAAATATCTTGCTCACAATTACTCAGAACTTCCTGATTTATGATGATGGGAAGGTTAAGAAGTAGGGGACAAGAGGAGAACGAAATGCAGGTTGGCATTGACCATGTATTACCTCTCCCCGCCACCCATCCCGCAGATTGCTGCAGGCTTCTTTACTGTAAATGCAAAGACCCTCTTTCTGTGCCACCATCAAGCTTTGAAATGTAGGAGAAGCAGGATGCGAAGACAGAAAGAAGCAACAGTATGACCAGTTCACTGCACACTCTGAGGTACAAAGATTGCCAAATCAGAAATTCAGAACAGAGGGGCATTTTGGAGTTGTCAAGCTGGGGGTGAAGATGATCCGGTACTCTGATACCCAGTAACAAGGAACACCCCAGGGCCTGCTAGTACTGAGTGCCCAGTATGGCTGCAATAAGTGGTCATGAGATTGCCCAATACTATGGGAGCATTCTAGAACTAGTCATAAAAAACATGTGTAGAGTTGCTACGGCTTTTCTTTTTTCAACTTGGTGTGGGTGTTGAGAGAGAGAATAAAATAGCCCTATTTGTAAATACTTCCAAACAGGCCACATTAAGGCAGCTGTTTGCTTTGCTTATAAGCTGGGACCTGTCTGTATTCTTAGGCGATTATTTTGTACAAACAAAGGGTTTGGAAGTTGTTCCTTTTTGCAGGTGCCTCCCTATTTCCCTTGCTCAGCTGCCAGCTGTGTTGATGGTCTGGGGCCACTTGCTTGAGTGTGCTTGTTAGCACCTGTGGAATATCTGTGTGTGCGTTTTAATCCATCTTGCATATGCACTGTCACATACATGCATGAACGCACACACACACACGCGCGCGCGCGTGCACATTTTAGCATTCACCAAATCCCAGGGTTATGAAAAGGAGCTGCATTCCTGCATTCTTTGTGATTTGAAGCAGGGCAGTATCAATCAGGATTCATTTTGATTCTCAAGTATCAATTAGGGGGACCACACGCAACCACTGCTTGCAGCTTGCGTGCTGCCAAGTCCTGACATGCTTAGTACTCTTGGGCTGGTTAATTGTCATGTGGAATGGAGAAAGTGTGCAGGATTTATGCATCCACAAAGAGCCATGTCACTGCTAGACAGTGACTGAAACAGAAAATCCAAACAGCATCTCTTCCAGTCAAAAAACAACAATACTGTAGGTGTTTAGACAAGAAAAGTTCCCAAAATTGTACAGTTTTAAGAGATTATGAACTAATATAATGTTGCCCCATATCTGCAGCCTGAGAGAGATAATTCTGAACAATAATTTGAGACATTCTGGTTGGGCAAACCAAGTTTGCATGTAAATATTACAGAAGCGGGTGAATTAGCATGGAGTATTTAAGCTAATCATTGAAGGAAATACAAAATGTAAACCTGTTAGGTGGCTGTATGGATGCTAATGCTCAACAGCGTTCAAGGATGTGCCAAACTGATTAAGCCATGACCGTCTGTCTGAGCTGGACTCGGGGGGAGCATTTCATTGTCACAATTTGCTGTCAAAGAATGCATTCACTAGGCATTCTAAGCTTATATTTAACAGGGTTACTATTTAAAGGCATATATAGCATAATGAATGGATAAACAAATCAGTCTATTTCCTTTCTGTGTTGTTTGTGCATGTGTTTATAGGTACATTCTGGCCCATTTCCACATTTATCTAAGGGGTTTTTTTTAAAAGCCCTTATGAAAGTTGATACTGAAATAGGGTTTGCATATCTGTGTGTGTCTGTGTGTGCACATTTTCTCTGGAAATATGCAGTTTAAAATATTTACACCTTCTGAGCCAAAAACTGCATCAGATCAGCTGGGAAGCGTGAAACATGATGGATAGGCTAACTACATTTTGGTCCTCATGTTAGTCCAGGAAGTTAGTACACAGCAGGCCATTTAGTATCAAAATTAGCTAAGCTGAATTTCTCAAGCATTCCAGTTAGTTTTAAGTCAACCAAAGGTAGCACACTGCAGTGTCTTCACAGGTTGAGACCAGATGTTCCTATTAAATCTTGGGGTTTTCCGATGAAATTGAATGGTGAGAGATTGGGTTCAGAAAAAAAGAAGTGCTGCATATTTTTGGAAAATTTGTGATTACAAAATATACTGATGGCCACTGACTTAGATTAAAAGGGAAGTAGACCATTTCCTGGAGGTGAAAGTTATCTACAGCTACCAGTCATGTTGGCTGTACACTAGCTGCAAGATCAGAGGTTGCTTGTCTCTGAACACATTGCGCTCACTTATGGGCATCTCGGTGGCATCTGGTGGACCCCTGAAGGAAAGGAGAGATGTTTAACTGGACATGCGTTTGATCTGATCCAGGGAAGGCTGGTCACCCTTACGTCCTTGGTGGTGAACTCCACTCTCACCACCACCTGACCACCATAGGTAGTTCCAACAAAGTCAAAAAGAAAAAAAGGCAAGGGATGAGGAGCCCCACTAACATTGGAGTAACTAGCTTCCCCTGACCTGATCCAAGATCTTACAAAAGGACACAGGGAAGGAGGGAGAAATAATTCCTTTTCGTACGCTACACTGAATCATACAATCAAGAACAGGCTCATGGTTTATGGCAGAAACCCTGTATGCATGCTCAGTCGCACACATGAAACAGCCCATGTGTGCACTATTTGTAAGTGAATAGGCTCTGTCTAGAGTGCATTGGATACCTTGCCTAGGAGAAGGTTGCCAGCTGTTTGGATCAAGATGATGCAGCCACAGTTTGTGTACATGTAGACTCTTCCACATGTTATACTGAATGCATGTACAGGGTGGATTTCAGCAAATTTCTCAAATTCGGTTTCTCTTACTTTCTCATTTTTCCAGTTGTTTATCTTGAATACTATGATTTTTTTAAAAAAGGAGGTGCATACAAATGCAGTATACATTTTTGCACACATTTCTCATAGAACATGTATTTTTGCATCCAATTTTTCCTAATAAACATACTTTGGCAAACCGTTTTCCTAATGTAATGCATTTTACTATGAAGTTCCCTAATAGACACATGTATGTATTCCCATATCCTCAAAATACATAGTTTTGCATTTATTTTTATTGAAGAAGTCCATTGCAAAATGATGAGCAGTGTAAATTTAGAAGGATAACTGAGTATTTGTTGGCATAGTGATTTGAAAGTGCAAAATAGGGAGATTCATGTTAAAATATGAACCAAATGAATTTCTCCTTCATGGGGATGGAGCCAGCAGTCAGCAGATAATAACACTATTTTCTCTCTCTCCTGGAATTCAAGGTGTTGGTTATCACCTATAAAGCCCTTAACGGCTTGGGACCTGGTTATCTAAAGGAGCGCTTGCGTCCATATCTGCCCTCCCACCCCTTGAGATCGGCGGCAGAGGCCCTTCTCCGGGAACCCTCCATGAAAGATATAAGGAGGGTGAGTACCCGGAGGAGGGCCTTCTCTGTGGTGGCACCCAACCTATGGAATGCGCTCCCCAGAGAGGTCTGCCTGGCGCTGTCGTTATTTGTTTTTTGGCTCCAGGCCAAGACCTTTTTATTTAAAAGTTATTTTAATTGTTAACTTATGAATTGTATTTATGGGATTTTTAGGTATATGCTGAGATGCTTCCAGTTTTTTAACTCTAATTGTATAAATTGCTTATTTATGTTTATTTATTATTGTTGTAAGCCACTCCAAGGCTTTTTGCGAATGGGGTGGCATAAAAATGGTTTAAATAAATAAATAAATAAATATCTGGTCCCCCCACTGTCACATTTACTTAAGCACTCAGTTGATCTGGGGCTTTATATTTTTTATTCATTGTTGTTCTAAAACTCTGTGTAAGATGCTGTGAGAACTGAGAGATAGAAAGAACTAACAGAAATGCTTTAAATCAGTGAACAGACTTTTAAATGTTAATTATTATAGAATATTACTGTTATTATAATTATGTAAGAAGCTTGCTAAATAAATAAAAATTATTATTTAATAGATTTATATATCTCTAAGACATTCAAGAAAATTTAAATATGTGAATGTAAGTTGTGATAGATGTGAAAATGCAATTAAAATACATAATTAAAAAAGTGGTATGAAACATTGATCAACAGCATTTACACCAATGCAGCTCCATAATTAACATAAAAACTTAGTAGCGCGCTCAAGGAAGGCTTGGTTAAAGCAAGGAGTCTTTAAATGTCACCTAAATCATAGTGAAAGCGTGGTTCTTCCTAAAAAACCGGGTGGGGGGAGGCGATTCTACAAGGTGGGTGCCACCTTGAAGAAAACACTCTTCCAGATTGTGGACTGCCACCAAATGGCAACCCACAGCTTGTGAACAACCACAAGGCCTCCGTTGTTGGTCTTAATGAAGGAGAAGTGCCAGGTAACTTGGTCGCAAGCCATTTAAGGCTCTATGTGCCAAGAGCAAGCCATAATATATTTGCTGGGCGCTGGTAGGCAATGGGGTTGCTTCAACACTGCTGTAATACGTGCCTTGCCAGGCACCCCACTTAGCATGCTGGATGCTGCATGCCAGCTGGAGCGTCTGGACCAAGCACTAGGGTAGTCCCACATACTCCACATCTCAGTAATTTTCTGCTCACTACGTCTAGAAGGCCTCGCTCTCAGTGCCAAAGTATACTCTGGACCTGCTCGCATACCACCTCCCTATAAATTCTTTGGCACCAATGAAGATCCTCCCCCTTTTAGTCCTCCCATGAGGGTAGAATTTGGGGGAAGATTTAAACCTTCACTCCTGGAGTGCCACATCTCATCTGGATCATGGCCATGAAAGCGCACAGGAGGACAAAAGAATGCAAGCTTGCGCTCCTGCGATGCAATTAGCATAGTGTGCAGTTTGGATCTCATGGAGGTGGTGAGTTTCAGTCTGGACCTCAGCAGTTCAAGCTGAAAGAGAGCTACTTCTCCATATTCAGAGCCATCTTAATGTCTAGCTTTCTAGGTGGAAAGATGAATGTGTGGCATGTGTGCGAAAGAGAGAAAAAGAGAGCAGTCTGCAGTGGTTTTGATCAACCCGTATGAGTCAATTCACTTAAGATTAGCATTATTTGGTAAGCACTGGGCTTTTCTACTATTGCACTGTCAGAAATGTGTGATCTGGGAAAAGGGCAGAGAGCAGAACTGGCAAAACATAAAATGGAAGAAAGCTGTACAGTGGCAAAGAGTTAAACTGCAACCTCCATGAATTTATCCAGGGTAGCAGTGGCCTTCCAACATATCTGGAAGGCACCAGGTTGGGAAAGGTTGCAGGAGGAGGTGTTGACACACCTGGACAGCAGCTCAAGGGCCCAGGAGCTATTAATAGCACAGTCATATTTCCTCGTTTGTCTTGCTCTGCCTCATTACCAGTTAGGTAAACTAGAGGCAAAACCACACTAAAGGTACTAGAGGCTACGTGTAACATACTCCAGAGTGGCACTGATACTACTAATATTTGGGATTTGATTTGTGTCCATTATTGCTTTAGTGTGTGAAGAGATCTTCAAAGGCTTTAATCTAAAACATCAGCTTAAGCTCTCCTATGTAATAGAGTAAAATATATCCTTTGGCGATGTTAACACGCAGTATATTGTGTTGCTCATTGTTACTGTTACACTCTGTACTCCAAGGAAGGTCTGGATTTCCAGCTGTAGTTGGACTGCAACTCCCATCATCCCCTATTTTTGGCTCTGCCAGCCACAGCTGATGGGAATCCAATAAATCTAGAGGGCTACACATTTCAATGGGCTCCTCTTGACATGTGTCTATTGCCTTCTTGTTCAGAAATATGGCAGAAATCAAAACTGTGGAAGCAACTTATTTCGGGTTCTGATCTTAGTTTATAAAAATATTTCTGCCCAAAGTAATGCACACTGTCATATCTATGGATGCTCAGGCCAAAGACAGAATGTCAAGCTTCAGTCTTTAGCCATGACCTTGTCAGGTAAGCTGTCTTCTCCTTGTGGAACACCAAGCAGTTCCTTGCCATCTGGAGACAAAACTCATCCTTCCCTCCCAGCAATTTTATCAGGACTCATCCTGTTCTCCGCTGAACACGCAAACAAGCTGGACTTTGGGTCATAAAGCACCTCTAGCAATGGCTTTGAAAGCCCTGGGCAGCCTACAATTGCAGCAGTGGCTTCAAGGAGACGTCAGTGAAGCTACTGATAGCAGGGTCATGCCGATTGTAAAGGAGGTAAGTGACATTCCAGCGATACCCAGCCCTGTCCTGAGGTCAGTTTAAATGATTGCATCTCAGGCAAGGATCCTGTTTTGTGTCAAGACACTTTCACCTGGCTTTGCTTGATCATTTCACCCAATGCCCACAGCTGAACTTCAAGCCAGCTGAATGACTTGAAACTGGAAAACTCAATACAAATAAAAGCATCTGTGCAAGTATTTATTTATTTGGAAATAATCTCTTAGTATGCTTAGCATTATACCAAAGGCTGCATAGGGATGTCACTGGCACCCTACTGGTGTTTTGTCTCTTCTTCTGAGATAAAAACACACACATTAGAGTAACCATCCTTCCTTCTTTTCCTGAATGTATGGAAGCTGACAAGGACAGACTGGAGAGAAGCACATTGACAGAATCGACTTGTATAGCGCTACTATTAAGCCAATCACTGTTGGATTCCAGAACTTCTGGGCATGTATTTCTTTTTTACACAATAAATCTGTATGGTGTTTTCCACTAATTAATGAAAGTGGCTAACATTGTAAAATTATAATCAGTAAATCATGAAACTGTAATTATCCTGGTTGGGCCATAAAGTCTGCATAAAGAAGTAGGAAGTAGCAGGCATTCAAAGACTAAGACTGTAGAACTTTAACCAATGCCAATGGAGGGAATATTCCTGCAACACATTTGGTTGTGGAGTTTAGTAAGAAAGAGAGTTTAGGACAGCTACTGGGATGCAGACGCAACCAGAAGCTCAGTACCTCAGTCTCAGACTGGCTTCTTGGCAAACCACACCAGTCATTTTTTAGAGGAAGGAATACAATGCCACATTTATGAATCTGAAAAAGGAAAAAAGTGCCACCATGCAAAAATTCAGCTACTTCAGCCTTTCTAAATGTGGGTATCTTAGGCCTACAACTCCCAGCAACCCCCGTCAGCACAGTCAATAGTCAAAGATGATAAGAGCTGCAATATAAAGCACTTGGAAAGAACCACACTGGGGAAAGCTGCACTGGTCTGTTTTGCTTTCCCCAGCACATGCTTGGAGGACATTTTGAAGTTTACTTCTAGTCAATAATACTGATCCAGAGTAGTGGTATGTGAATTGGCAGAACTCAGGCTTGCCCAAACTCTCATTCCAACTTAAGCTTCACTTTTTCTTTTTCATGAAAATCTGATCATTTTCATATGTATTTCTCCTAACATATACATCAATTGTGTGCATCTTTGAAATGAAACACACATTTTTCAAAGGTGCATTTTTAATGTGAATTTCCTGAATGCATAGTGTTAAATGCCTTCTTAATTTTAGTTTAAAAAAAAGGTGGTTCACAAATCATAGCACAAGCTCAGAAATGCACAGATTTTGATCACAGCTTGTATCTAAATCTATGAACTAAGTGCAAACTAGGCAAATCTTAGTAAAAATGTATTGAAATTGTTTTTATACATTCCTAATCCAAATATAGTGACAGATAGCCCATTTTCCTGGGCTCCAAGATCACCGCAGATGGGGACTGCAGCCAAGAAATTAAAAGACTCTTGCTCCTGGGGAGGAAAGCTATGGCAGATCTAGACAGCATACTAAAAAGCAGAGACATCACCCTGCCAACAAAAGTGCGAATAGTCAAGGCTATGGTTTTCCCAATTGCAATGCATGGCTGTGAAAGTTGGACCCTAAGGAAGGCTGAGCGCCGAAGAACTGAGGCCTTTGAATTGTGGTGCTGGAGGAGACTCCTGCGAGTCCCTTGGACTGCAAGAAGATCAACCCTGACTACTCTTTAGAAGGCCACATACTGAAGATGAAACTCAAATACTTTGGCCACCTAATGAGAAGGAAGGACTCCCTGGAGAAGAGCCTAATGCTGGGAACAATTGACAGGAAAAGAAGAAGGGGGCAGCAGAGGATGAGGTGGCTGGATGGAGTCACTGAAGCAGTTGGTGTGAGCTTAAGTGGACTCTGGGGGATGGTGGAGGACAGGAAGGCCCGGAGGAATGTTGTCCATGGGGTCAGACACGACTTCGTGACTAAAAACAATCCAAATGAAAAGGATGGCTCTCTGACTGAAAATTTATTTCCCTTGCTCATTTGCTTTAACTCTCCCTGCCACAGGAAAATAGCTTTGGCACTACTGTGCCAGACACATTCTGCCAGGCACACAGGAACAGGGCAAAGTTTGTTCAGTTTGCATTTTAATAAGAATCTATCTAATCCACAGTTTTGAATCAATACTTGCTGAGAAACTCAGTTGTACTTTAAAATTCACTCTTCACAGAATGTTGCAACAGAGTTATTCAATTAAAAACTGTACAAAAAAATGTTTGCTCATGCAAATAATACACATTATTTACATTATACAAATTTTATACATTAGGTGAATTGCTTGCCAAAAATAAAAAATAGAAGCATGTATGAAGCTAGAAACTGTATGAAAATGTGTGCTTCAAAAGAAATATATACAAAAAATGTGTGTGAATTTTCAAGTGACCTTGATAAAAAAAGTCAACATTCAGGACAAACCAAACATAAGATTTGAAATCAGGAATGTGTAAGGAATTTGTTAGAAGAGAGAAAATCCAATCGAGCTTCATGATTTGGCTCTCTGGTTTGGATTTGTTAGCACAGTGTTGGTACTGACTCCCTGCTGTTTGAGCTGAACCAGTTTTTAGACTTCCATTTCTAAAACTGGAGTAGGTTCACAGATTTAGAAATGCTAAGGACATTTACACAGATTGCGCTATTTGGACAGTTTGAATAAGGTCACTAAATTTATGTAAATTGGAAGTTGGGCACTATGCAGTTCCAGTGAAATTTGCACAAATTGTACTAAATCCATGTCATTTCTGGATTACAATTTGTGGTATCATACAATTTGCACCAAATTGCATACATTTATGGAATATTTGGACACATGTCCTCGGAGTTTGTTTGTTTTTTTAAGAGCAAATCACACCTTATCTTAGAGATGAAGGTCTGTGGTACCTCTTCCTTGCTTCTGATCATTGGATCAGAAGTGGGCAGAAAGTCCACCAAACAATCCAGACTTCCCAGCACCAGCACATTCCTACTGAAATATTCTCAAAGTTCAAGAAGAACTGAACATTAGATTGGGAAATGAAAAAAATCAGGATTGAGATACCGCAAACAAGAAATTGGCCTTTGCTCTCAAGTTAGAATGCACACGAAGCAGAGGAAAGAGGCAAAGGCAGTGCCATTGTTGTGCCTTCTTTCCTGCTCCTCAGGAGTCATAGCTGGTTATCATAGTGGAGCGCAAGTGCCATCCGTACCCAGGGCACCGAACAAGCATCATTGTTGAGCCAGGATTCGAGAAACACTTCCGGCTCTCTGCTGCAGTGGCCAGGTTTTCATAGTAGGAAGAGTCAATGGTGCACATCAAATCGCATTTGTATCATGCGCATGGCTGACACGTTCTGCCTAATGGGCAAGCATATGAAACATGGAAAATCAGCACAGAAACACATTTTGCACATATTCCAACTCCTCTGCTTTATTTATTTATTTATTTAAAGCTTGTATAGACGGTCCATCTACTGGTGTCTTGAGATGGTTTACAAGCAACAAGCAAAACAGGAAATAAAATGGAACAGTATCTGATAATACGACAGTATAAAACCACAATAAAGCCAATTAAACATTACAATAATGGGAAAATAAAAGGGGTTATTATGGTTATTATATGAAGCATTATATTTCATGCATGGAAACTCATGTAGATTATATTGTAGTGGGACCTTCCTTCTAAAACTTTCCCTGAATACATCGATCAATCAATCTCCTGCTTTTGGATCTAGAGAACCCATCAGCACCCATAGCTGAATTCTCTAATCAGAAAGGTTCAGGGAGACAGGTACAGATATGAAAAGCTTCTTCCCAAAAGACAAAGTAGTGGTCCTACACCTGTCAGCCATTTCCTAGTCTTCATTCTGCAAAAATTCAGTTTCTTCAGAACCAGGACACTAGCTAATTGTGTTCAGGATCTGGGTAGCTGGGTGAAAGTCTTCCCCACCTTGCATCCTTCAGATGTTTGGGACTTCAATTCCCATCAGCCCCAGTCAGCATGACCAATGATTAAGGATGTTAGGAGTTTCAGTCCAAGAACCTGAAGGGCACCAAGTTGGCAAAGGCTGTCTTACCCAGTCTGTCTAAAAGCGAAGGGGGGCAGGAGGGAGCCAACTCCTCTGCCATCACGTTCTCGTCACCCTACATGAGGAGAGAGGGCAGGTGTCCACAGCAGGACATGGCCCAGAAAGCCTCCATGGATAAGCAGAGCTCGGCACTGAAGGCAGCTGCCTGCTACACATGAAGGCAATCAAGATGTAATAAGAAGGGCCGGCGTGCTTATGCGCAACTGCCCTGTGCATAGTGAGAATGCTTTTAGGGAAGCCTGCCTAGCACTGGTGTGCCCATGCAACTTGAAGCTTGTTTGCTCATAGAGATAAATTGCTTTTGAGTGGCATCCAATTTCTCCCAGGTCAGAGTGAAAAAGACTGCAGGCTGACAATGCCATCTTTGAATCAGATGTATTTTTATTTTTAAAATAAAACTGTCGAGGAAGGGAGCATCTGTTCTACTAGTGGAATCCATTCTGCTCATGGAGGGACACAGGGGACACAGTCTGTTGTTCAGGTGCTAACTTTCCAGGGGCAACTTCAAGTCCCCAGCTCTACCATCTCACAGTGCTTTCTTTTAAGCTGGCCTTGGACCAGGCAATCTTTCAAATTAGGACTGCCTTCAAAGAGAAGACTGGTAAAGCAGTAGCTGGCAAGCACTGTTCAGATGCTCTGGACTTCAGTTCCATCAGCGTGGCCATGAAGTCTGAATAGGTAGCATTAGATGGAGAAAGCCTATGAGAAAGATCTCCCATATATCTCCTGGGATGGCTGAGCTGCTCTCCCTAGAGTTGCCGCCTGGAGAGTATTAGGTCCCCAGGTGAGGGAGCTCCTGGTCCACCTGGGGGTGAAAGATCTTGTGTGGATTGTTTCTGCTGCAAAAAAAGGGCAAATGCATCAGATGGTTCTCTGTGCTCTGCATCCTTCCGTCTTGTTTTTGAAGACAAATTCTCTGACCTTGGGGTTGGGAGAGGGGAGGGGGAATAATGGGAACACTGAAACCTTCTTTCAGAGCTTAGTAATAGAAAATGAATCCTTTAAAGAGTCGCAGCATGGACCCTGTCTGAGCAAATAATTAATCTTTTGCAGAAGTTCTTATTTTTGACAGATCCATGCTGCTACAATCCAGATTGGAGTGGATAGCGGCGTCCATGGATTTATGAGGAGTCATCGGGCCTGAGGCCCAAGGGGCATGTTGCACATACTTGTACATTGTTTAATGTGCTCCTCGCATCCCCCTCTAAACCAGACTTTATTAAAATGGGAAAGACACACTCGAGAGCACTCTGTTCCCCTTTTCTTTCTCTCTAGCAGAGTTAACGCTGTTTACATGTGGTCTTGACAAGGCATTCCCCATGGAGCAAGAAAATAAAGAGCCACAAAGTGCTTGTAGAGACACTCTTAATGCCTAAAACTTTTGCATTGTGTTAACAGCCAGTCATGGCTTCATCTCGAAAGAAGAAGAGATGGCGTCTCAATATGACCTACATAAATAATCTCACAGTGGAAACACAGGTGAAGGCAGACTTTTCTCACTAGCACGGGATAGAAGGCCTGGAAACGGCATTGTGCACTGAGCTGGGGGTGGTAATCTAAAGGGCTAGTTTCTGTTCAGTCCTACCTTTATTTCCAAGTCTCGCCTCCTGTGAATCATAGACTCAAGAGGATCCCATAAGGCAGAGCTGGGAACCTGGGGCCTTCCAGATGCTGGACTCAAATTCCCATTAACCCCAGCCAGCATAGCTATTGTTGAGTGATGGTAGAGGTTGCAGTCTAACAAAATCTGGAGAGCTAAAGTTTACCCACCCTTGCAAGAAAGCCAGCCATAAATCTCAGCCTTTTGCACCACCTGCCTCTAAGAAGGCTGGCCTACTGTGGGCCACTGGCCATGGAAATGAAACGGAGCCTCCATGCTGAGAGGCAGTATATTTCTCAGTGGCAGATGTTGGGCAGGCAGCTGTGAAGGGCCATCGCCTTTTGGGCCCTGCTTGTGTGTTTCACAGGCAAATCTGCAAAGGAAGATGCTTGGCCATTTGGAGTTCTGGTCTGATCCCAAAAAGCGGTGCTGACTCAGAACAGTCAATGTTTTTGTTTGGGTTCCATTTTTAAGGGAATTGACCTACAGAATTGATACTTCTGTAACTAACTGATCAGAAACACATGGACTGCAACACAATTATCCCTTTGTTTTCACTCTTCTCAGCAAAAGTATTGGGAAATGTATATTTTAGGGAAGCAGTTTATTGATTAGATTCATACCCTGCCTTTCTATCAAGAGAAATGGCACTCTAGGGGGTCTATGGTCATAAATAAAACTGCATTAAAACAATAATAAAACTAATACATGGAAATGCAATTTAAAACTCAGCAATACAAAATAAAAAAACAACCATGGACTCTAAAGTATGTTCAGTTGCAGTCATTTGAGCTTTCTGTCTCACTCATTTCATTGCCTGCAGTCCTTTGGAAAATCAGGGAGCTTGTTAAGCTCCATTCCATGGGAAAGAATGCTCAAGAGTGATTGTTCCAATGGCAAAGGCCATTTTTCCATTCCAGAAGTCAATCATGCCTTTGACAGAATTGCTTAACAAAGTGATAGAAAGATCCCCAACATTTCTCCACAAACTGTCAGGATTTATCAGTCTTCTGGGGTGGACCATTTTATTTGTTCTTCTACAGAAACCTCAGGTGTAAGCAAGTGTACCAGGCAGTGATCTGTCCATGACAATGGAAATATAGCAAGAGCAGAGCTAATTGTGGATGCTAATTGTAACAGTCCCGTACGTGCCATGGAGGCAAGGAAGTATTGAGCTCCTCCCAACCAAATAGAACCAACAGGTACACTGAAGTGACTGAGCACATCAAGCCACAGAGTTTCCATCACCAGACTCAATCTTGGCTACCCCAGGAAAGGAGGCTGTTAGGTAGTACAACAGGTGGTACACTAATAGTATCCCTCTTCTGTCCCAAACCCCCACCTTCAGATAGACACACTTGAAGCTGGAAAGCTGGAGGTTGGGGCACATGGACTGGGGATAAAATAGACCACTCTGACCCTGCCTCCCCACCCTCTAGGTTTTGCCTAGTACAATATGCAGGGCAAGGTCCACCCACTCCCCAAAATACAACCAGATGTCTGTGATAGATAACAGGTTGGCAAGTTCATTCAGGACCAAGGCTTTGCCATCCAGTGCCCTCGCATTCACTGACAACACATCTCTACATTTAGGGGAAGTACTTCCTATGGTAATGCAAGGTTGGGCCTTCTCCATGCTGGTGCCCCAGTTTTGGAATACCTTAAGAGGTATGTATTGCATCACCTGCATTAATATTTCAGCCCTAGACTATGACCTGTTGTGTACAAAGAGGGCAGTGATGGGTCCACCATGTCACCTTTAGCTCTTTGAAGAAACACTTCTTTGTCCAATAGGAAGCAATCTAGGGTGATCTGTGAAGCTGCCACCCAAAGCGTCAGTGGAGGGGTAATGCTTTATGCTTGATGGATTAAGGATACGTTTACACTGTCAGCAAACTCTTCAAGAACAATATCTTTATACTCGCAGTCCATGGGTACAAACATTGCATTTTACTCCCTGCCCGTAAACAAGGAGGAGGAAAAGGTAGAGGAAAAGGAGAAAGGGACACTCCCTCTATGCATTTAGAGAATGACTGTGTCAGGGTTGTAACTCATCATGGTCTTCTCTTAACTGTGGCAGTTTTCTTTGTTCAGAAAATTTTAACATTCAGTTTATTCCTTCATCCTCAAGGCCAGTAAGAAATTTGTCACTTGATTTTAACTCTCCTGACAGGAGAGAGATGATCAAAAAGAGTAGTAAATGCATGCCGATGCCCACTTGCACATCCCTGAAAATAATCCAATTCTGTCTGCAAGCAAATGACAAAATGAAACATGACGGACAATTTGTAAAGCACAGGCTGGACAGTGCTAACACTATCTGTGTATCCTACTTGAGAGTTGGGATGTTTGTTTGCAAGGAAAGCAGTTGTGGGGCTGTCTGTGCAATATTTATTTTTCATTTCATTCAGGAAATCCTTTCTGTAGTTAGTTGCCCTTTGACTTCATTGTTTAGAACCCCACCGCCACCATATGCATGGTAGGGAACTGTATATAAGCCTGAATATTTCTCCTGCTCAGTAGTCCTGCATCCAATGAAAGGGCTGGAGTCCATGGGTGCTTATGCCAGGATAAATTCA
Organism: Varanus komodoensis; assembly: GCF_004798865.1. NCBI lineage: Eukaryota > Metazoa > Chordata > Lepidosauria > Squamata > Varanidae > Varanus > Varanus komodoensis. The sequence goes on along the minus strand of NW_025335798.1, from coordinate 4,739,796 downwards.
TTGGTGCCACAAGACTCTTGGTTGTTCTTGCTGTTTACGTGAGTTGAAGTTCATGCAGAAGACAGAGATATATGGCTAGAGCATATGAGAAGCCAGAAGACTTTTTTCAGATGTTGAATGTTTAATATGAGGTATAGGTGGTAGCGTCACTCTTCAGGGTCTCTCATCAGGATTTCTATAAGATACATGTCCAAATGGGATATTCAGTGCATTTCGTCTCTCATTCCCATGCATGTCAGTGAGTGCACAATAATACAATGTAGTGGTGGCCATTTTTCATGCTAGGAAGGCTTATTATGAATATAATATAAATATTAATTACTTTAATTTCTGCCCCTGTCCTCCAGGAACTAAAATCTCCAAATTTTCTTCTCAAAACATTATGTGAAGCCAAAAGGTAGTGATTGCCCCCCATTCTGTGAGAAATGGGTGGCATTTCCTGGTCCTCCTCAGGCTGCCAAATGCCCTAGGCCAGCACTAGTTGTGCATGTGTGAGTCCCCTTTGACTGTTGCATCTGAATGAGGCAATGAGTCAGTCTATGTGTCTCTCCTGAGTGTGTGAAAGGGAGACCAAGAGTGTTTCAATGTATGTTTCCGTTTTCTGTGTCAGTCCTGTATATGTCAAAGAAGAAGCCTGGGTTGAATTCTCTGCTGTGGAAAACATCCTAGTCTTCTGCTTCCAGAAAAGTACGGGAGCAGATTTACACTAATGTGTACAGTTCCAATGCTTTTGCGGTATTGTCGTTATTAGTAGGCATGGCTTTCTGTGTGTGTGCATGTAGAAATGCTTATGAGGTTAGAGTTGGGGCTAGAGCAGGGGACCACTTCAGGTAGGAGATGGCCTTGATCTGGCCTAGCTTCCAGTGCAGACAAACCACCCGCACCTTTCTCTTGTCCGGACTGAGCATCAGTTTACTGACCCTCATTTCATCCTTACTGAAACCAGCATTCCAGGGTCTCCGCTGAAGTAGCCCCAAAGGAGGCACAGAGCTGGATGTCCTCAGTGTATTGCTTGCATGGTGAAATTCGTTGTCCAAACAGCAGCAACAAAAGAGCCCGGCTGGTTCTGCTCATACCATAGCCAAACAGCTGTCTGTGGAAAGCCTGCAAGCTGGATGTATGAGTGGAACAGCACTCTCCCGCCTTTGTCCTCCAGCACCTGCACTACAGAAGAATGTGAGAGGTAGCACAGAATCTCATGATGAGTGGCCATTGCTAACGGCATCCTCGGTGAATTTGTGCTGGACTTCCTCCTGATAGAGAGGTAAAGAATTAGCAGAAAGTTTGTTGTATGACCTCTCTGCGAACTATCCGCAAGAAAGAGGATTGTTCCATCTCTTTTAGCCTTGCCAATACTGTCTGGTGACCAGGTTGCGGCACGTACCGCAGCGTTACACCCTGGCTGGTTTGAAAAGGCTCACTGGAGAGATGCAGATAAGGACAAGAAGTGCTTGCTCTGACTTGCCATTTGCCATGTTTGCACTGTATCACCTTGAGAAAATATTCACGATTCAAATCCGATTACAGAAGTGACAATCTGGGTATTGGCAAAGAGTTACATTCAGCAACAAATATTAAGCCTAGAATGTACACATGAAGTACATGACTAACTACTAGTCGCAGGCTTCATATCTGATACATGAAATGTTGCCGTTGGTTGAAAATCTCAGGTGCTGGGAAACCACATTGCTACTTTATAAGTGACAGTTATTCCAATGTTGTTGGAATTTTTGCTTTTTATACAATTGGCTCCAAACCCCAAACACTCTAGTTCAACTGGTTGGTGAATCAGACTAGAAGCAGCCATCTGTGCACAAACAAGCATACGTGCACAAAATTAAAACAAAAATACTTGGATGGCCAATAAACAGAATGTAAGTCTAGAGATATTCATGTCACACAATTCAGAAGAACATTATGTACTGAACTTTAATCTGGTAGCCCAGTAGTGCCCTACTGGGGTCAGAAAAGATGCTTTCTACAGCAGAGCATTTGCCCTGCTTCCCATGAGCCAATCGTAGCTAAAAATACCATATGGGCTCTTTCAATATCGGTAAGCAAAATTCATTTGGGGAATAAAATGAAGGCTCAACAATTGATTGTTGTTTTAATGCTCATTGTCATATTTAGGGTCAAAAAGGACCTTTTGCTTTAGATCTTAATGTCTGCTAAGTTTAACATTATCCTTCCTCCTGCAGACTTTTCCTAATTTAATTCTGCCACTGATTTTTTATCCTGGCATATAAAAAGGGAGGATCTCTTTGAATTGTGGTGAAGATGTCACAATTGTGGGAAAGAATTGAATTGTGGGAAAGATGCTTACTTTCAGGCACCCATGTAATGTATTATGTCTCTATGTTATACCTAAAATCAGCTGTTTTGTTTTAGACCTCCAGTGGAGAACTCTGAGACCCAATTCCATTGATTATTTCACTCTTACCATAGGTGATCACACAGGATCCATCCAATAGATAACTTCATAACTCTTGCTAACCCCCAGTGGTGTAGTGGTACATTCTGAAGTGCAGGTGCTCATTATGACATTCATCATAGCCTTGCCCCCAAGGAGAGTCCAAATGTATTGGCAGCTGTGTAGATTGATGTCAAAAAACCAGTTCTAGCTTTTTTCATCTCCACCCATTTGTAGAGCAAAAGGGTTCAACTTGTCTGTTCCAGATCATCCAAAATACTTTGCATCACAAAAATGATATTTCAGAACAATAGGCTGATGCTAGGAAGAATGCCTCACTTCCCAGTTACTCTGAGGGCTGCAGCTAAATTGAGAGGAAAAGGGACCTCTGAAAAGTGCCAGGAGAAAGCAGTGTCATCTGCTAATCAAACACAGTGCCTGTGTTTTAGCGCTGTGAATTCTGACCTTGTTGCAACACCATCAACCACATTTCGAATAGCACTACCAAGCAACACTGACATGCTGGCCCTGAAGGGGTGAAGCCGAAATGCAGATCTTTACAACAGAAATGCTAACTTGAGAGATTTCTGAATACCATGTCGCAAGTGAGTAACTGCCATACCTAACTGTGCTATAAACTGGTAAACTGGAACAGCTGTTGCCTATCAGCACTTAATGCGCCAGTATACACTGGAGTTATAGCAGCACTTCTCACAGCACTGTGGACATATTTGTGTGCACACATCTATTTTTAAACATTTATAGATACATTTGGGAAACCTGGCCCAATAGCAGTGCCAAGATCTATGGATGCTTCTCACTATACTGTAGGAAACATGCCCTACCATGACCATGCATATGGGAATCCAATTTGCTGCACAATATGTATATCTGACCCAGGAAAACCAGCCTTATGAGGTTTGTTCCAAATCAGACACAGTCTTTCTGAGCTACTGCATATTGCTTCAGAACATTTGACTGTGTTCCATGATACTAATCCTATATATGTTCATTTGGAAGCAAGTGTGGTTGTTGTTATGTGCTGTCAAGTCATCTCTGATTTGGAAGCAAGTGCCTGAGTTCCAAGGAATTTACTCCCACGGGTGTAAACTATCTTTGCAGGTGCAGACTGCAGTAGTAAGGAAATCTGGATTGTGTCCAATTGAGGAAGAGTAGGAGAAGGTTTGGGATGAGTGAGCATTTTTCTCCATTGCTTGGCTGCTTGCTTTTTACAGATTTACCTCCTGATTCTGATGGTCAACATGGAAGCAAATGCAAGTTGTTTTTGGAAATCTGTACATTCTGGACTTGAGATTTCTACTGCAAAGGGAAGAAAAGATGTTCCACACCATGAACACATTTGAAAATGCATTAAAAAGTGTTGTGTTTTGAAATTTACACTTTGGTCCAAAGGGGTATAATTCTCTTAATCTGCCCATCTGAAAAATGCATGCAGAAATACTAGTAAATACAGATATTTATCTGCAAAATAAACAAATATACAAAAAGTCCACACAGTCCACAGCATATAATGGGGGTTGGGAAAAGGAAGATGTCTGTGAAAACAGATATGGAAGATGTGACCATCCCTAGATAAGTCCTCTTTTGGGTGTTGTGATGAACTTAGAGGGAAAGAAAACAGGCATGGATCCTCAGGATATTGCAGCAAATCAAGAAGATTAATTTCCTGTCCTGAGAAACAGCCTTGTGATCGGGAGTGCTCTACCTTACCTCGCGCATCAAGTAATCATGATTGCCCGTTGAGTCCTCCTTCGCTGCTACTTGACCTAATTTTAATCCATAAATGTGTGCTGATATGCTGCTTATCAGTGCTCAGCCAAGAAATGACCTGATTGGGTAAATATGCTTAAAACACATGGCACAATGCCTGCACAATTATTCCTGTATAGCTGAGAGTTACTGAGAGGGGGTGTAGGTGACACAGCTGGTCTACAGCAAGAGAAGAATGCCTCAGGGAAGACCATGCAAAAGCTCGTACTAGAGACACACAGTCCCCTCTGGATGCTTTGAGCTACAGTCCCCAGGATCTCTGACCACTGGCTATACTGGCTGGGGATGATGAAAGCTAAAGCCCAACGCATCTGGAGGACATCGGGCTGAGGAAGCATGGCATACAGAGCACTTCCTCAGAAGTAATCACCTTGTCTCATTGACACAAATTTATGCGGAGTCCAAATCATGTTGGTTCCCACTTGTAATCCTCCCATGTTCTTCTAGTGTGTCTTCCTTTTGTTTTGTTTTGGGATGTTTTCCTTACCAGGTATAATAATAATAGGAAGGGAGGAAATAGCCTCACAATGCCTTTTGACTGGTACTGCTAGGGACCACCATATGGATGGTTTCCTCTGTTGGTATTGAAAGGACCTATAAACAATGCTGCAGCAATAATGCCTTCTGCTTAAAAAACAAAACAAAACATTCTCATGCACCATTTCTCCCATCATTTCTCCTCCCCCCGCCACGTGTTAGAAACCTCTCTCAGTGAAACTGTTTTTGCTTTATTCGAAATGTATCTGCTATTTCACCTGAGGAGGTGAATATAACTTCACCCTACCCCCATTCTTGCATATAGAGTAGTTTCCAAATCTTTGGACATCAAATATTTTTATTTTTGATCAGAAAAAAAGAAAAACAATGATTCTGAACCAAAAAGGCAGAACACCAATGCACACTGCCATAATGGGGAAAGAACATATATAATTTTGAATACTAGCATTGATTGTTTGAGGGGTTATTTTTCTACCCTGTACACAAAACTGCCATTGGTGAAGGTATTGTCCCTATGAAAGGCTGTTTGACTAAATCTTCCTCACACATCAGCATAGTGATGGGTTTCAGGTTTCATCTAATACAGGTCAATTGGGATCAACTCTTTCTGCTATTAGCTTTCAATCAGCATAACACAGCTTTCCCTCTTCAGCATTTATTCAGAATAATAATAAAAATAGATAGATAGTTCAGCTTCCCATTTCTGGGGTGAAGAAGGTCTTTGCTCCTCTTCCTGGAACTCAATGCAGACAAAATGACCTGTTGTAACCTCAGAAGGACATGAAACACTTTGTGCCCTGATATGTTTACACTGTGTGGGGTAACAAAAGCACCCCAATGTCCATTGTTACAAAGATTTTGGGATACTTTTTGCCTCAGGTATGTTTGAGTTATAGAAAGAGAACTATAAAAGGTAGGTGGCTAAATTTTGGAGAAATTGTTTACTATCATGCAGATGGCAATGTCTTAGAACCACTATATTGCGGGAAAACTTATGTGTAAATTATAGAACAAAATATGAGCCTGGTGAAGGAAAGTGCCTCATGATATTTGATGAAGTTAATTGAATGTCTGACAGCATATTCAATTTCCAAAGTGTCTCTAATTCCTCTTGCACTCTTGACCTGTTCTTTGCTAAATATTTGTATGTCATATCTTACTGTATCACATTTTATATACACAGTGTCCTTCCTTGAACCTGTTCCTTGTGGCAATCTCCAATGAACAAATACTTAGATACAGAATGCTGATGTTTGAGATAATTAAATAAGGAGCACTGACTTAGGAGCAGAGCATAACGAGATAGTAGCTCATAACCAGTAATGGGATATGTGGTGACCTAAACTGACCTAGGGCAGTCATTAGCTTTCCCAATTTATGTACTTCAGTCATACATTTTAGAATGTTCAAGAAAAATTATGCCTTCAACCTTACAGAGGTATTGTATTCCAAGCTGTAAGGAATTCAGAAGTATAGAGGTTAAGAGAGTATACTCTGAATCTGGTTCCATGACTTGATTCAACTCTTAACTTTTTCCCAAATTGCCATTTTCTCAATCTACCCAGCTCTTGCAATATAATACTGCTCTACCTTACAAGGTTATTAGATGTATAAAACTCCATAAAAACCTCAAATGATCTATAGAAATGTTAAGCAAGTTTTGCTCAAGTGAACTGAGAGACTGTGGTAAGAATGGTATTATTGTACTGACAACAGTGTAACTCAACTAAAATGCTTCTACTTTAAAATACATTTCAAAGGAAGCTTTTAAAACTTGCTGAAAATAATTCTTCTCCCACTGAAACGCATTTTCCCTTCCCTTACTGAATCTGAAATGGAGCTTCTCTTCCAGGAGAGTTTGTAGATTTACATCTTTGGAAATATGTTTTAAAATGCACTATATCTGAGCAGAACTAAACAATGCAGACATAATTACTCATATGCCAGTAAGAAGGCATCAGGATATCCATTTGCAAATTATGTTTTCTTGAATAATGTAGAATTATATAAGGATAAGATAGAATTTTATTTGGTCACTGTTTTGATAAGAACTTATTCTATCTACCTATCTATTTATTAAAAGCTTTTATAGACTATCAATCTACTGACATCTCAGGACTTACAAACATCCTCAGATTTCTTCAAAAATAAAGGGAGGAAAAGCAGAACTAACAAATACATCTTTCTGGGCAGAGGGCTTTGAGTGATTAGCTTTTAAAAGCCTGGATTTGATTTCGTGCATACCTATTCAGCTATGGCTGTGGTGCTAAATTGGGGTTGCCACCTCGGTTTCTTTCTCTCCTGGCAGGTTTCTCATCTTCAACAGCTATATAGCCTGCAGGCACAACATGGTCTTTTCTGTGTGGAGGATACTTGTACATATCAGATTGGGCTCATGCAGATGGATGGCAAATTTTTTCAGTTCAAGGTTTAAAATAAGATGTTGGCATTATTTGCATTTTTCATTAAAAAAAGAAAATACAAAGAAGTTGAGATTTTTTTAAAAATCGTAACATTTCAGAAAGTAAAACTGATAGATTCATTCATCCCTAGAATTATCATCTGGTCATGGCTATGCACTCGCTTTTATAAAAGGCAGTCCTCCATCTGAAGGACAGTCAGAGGACTGTCTTTCATTTTGAAGGCATCTTCTGTTTGCAGAGCAGTCCTGTCTACCATCTCAGTCTGCTTCATGTGCAGCCATTTTGATGGCCTCCTGCCAATTAACAAAAAAAAAAAAAAAAAAAAAAAAAAAAAAGGAAATGCATCATCTAAAAGATGAGGACAAAAGTGGGCACACATTTTCAAATGAATACATTAATTAATATACCTCTTTATGGATAGATGCCAATTTAGGAACAAGCACTATAATTGAAGTAGGAATACTGTACCTCTACCATTATGTGGAAATTTTTGAGTAGGTGACCTGTATGCCTGAACAGTCATTCACTGTTGATACTTCAACCCTGTTCTCTGTTCTTATGGTCCTTCTTACTGGATTTGGTCCTTCTAGTAGAGGACTATGTTCAATAAAGGGAGACAGGGGGCCACTCGAGTTGCAAAGCTCATTATCCTTGAAAATTGTGCTAATCGATTTCATGATTGCTCATCTTCAGAGCCATCCCTTCTCATTGCTATAATTATTTTGATCTTTAACATTTGGGGATAAGGGGAGGATTAAAAAGTGGGCAGGCTGGTACTTATATCACATAAATATCTCATCTTTCCATCTTGGTAAAAGTTTGTCGCGCTAAATTCTCAGAAATGTCCACATTTACCCTGGAAATACACGGCGACTGACATTTTTATAGAAATGCTGAAATATATTTGGAAGCCTAAGGGTTGTGGCTATCCTATGTCAAAAAACGTTTCATAACAAAACAGGGCCCATTTATATAAATAACATACTATGCTTTAGTCACTGTGGGTAAAGCGAAACATGTTGCCTGCCTATTTTGAACAGTACAAAGAGCCCAGCCATTCCCCCAAAAGGGTTGTTTTTGTAAGAGGAGTACAAATTAGAAATAAAAGTTGCATTGGATGAGGAGACCAAGGATCAGCTATATGGCCAGCTCTGAGCTACCACAGCAGGTGTTATACGGAGGCAAAAGAACCACCAAAAGGTGACTGACATGTATATTTTCAGCATTAAGGCAAATGGGATGCAGTTTACTTGGGATAGAAGTAAACTCTCTAAAGTCCGTAAAAGTGGCCATTAAGAAAAGGAGGGCTGAAAGCGAGAGAGAGAGAGAGAGAGAGGAATGCGTATAAATGAGTCAGCATGAGGGACAACTACAGAATTTATTTCAATAGCTTGTGGCTCTTCCTAAACCATGGGTCAATAAATTAGCAAAGAGAAGTTAAATCTGTGTCATAAAGTCCTGTTTGGGTTTTCAGGCTGAAAATGGTGACTTCAATGTGGTACAATATTTAAATGCAGAAGCATTTGCCAGGAATGAATGAGGAATTGGTTTCAGTTCTTTTTATTTATTTGGGGCGGGGGGAGAGGAATTCAACCCAGTCTGCAGCTCCCAAACTGAACTCAGCACAATCTGTAGCAAAAGTCCATACATTTCCAAGTATGCAATGCAATTCAAGAACCCTCTCCTCATACACAAAACGTATTCAGTAGTATGTACACATTAAGAATGCATCTATTTCATGCTGCAAATGTTTCAGAAATGTATAATTCCAAAAACGTGCACAAGTGATGTGTATATTTGGAAACATAGTACAGATTTTCATGCGAAGGGGGGGGGGGAGTTCGCCATCTGATGTGGACCTGAGCCACAACAAACTTCATAGTGAAATTCAGATTTCCCCTTGCTGATGTCAAGGACAAAGCTTCCATCAATCTGAAAGAGCCAGGACCACATCCTCCTAACACAAAATGAACAAGGTGTTTCATGGCACCCAATATACATCCGCAGAGCCTCAGTGCCTATTGCAAATACTTCCATTCCGCTCCTGGCACACTAATATTCAAACCACTGGGGTAGGCAAATATGGGAAGTATACTGGTCATTTTCACCCTGAACCTTACCTGTTATCATGGGCTGCTTTCTGCCAGCTGACCTGAACATTTTTACAAAATTAAGACTGGAAAATGGTATACACAGCACAATGAAGTATCGTGAAACAAACTAAATTTGACCCTTTTTGGTGCACTATAGTTATTTTGCTGGTCTGTCATTATTGTCCTCCATAAGTTGGTGCAGATGCAGTTATGAATGACTATTTTTCCCTAGAAGTGGGATTTCCCATGTTTCAGGGTATGGGGGGATGTAGGCATTACACAGGGCATGTATTACCTGCTACTGCTCTGCTGTATTCATAGTCTGCTCACCCCTCCCCAAATTAAAATGTAGTTTCATAGAGTCACATTTATCAGTTTCTAGTTGCTGCTCAGACATCTTGCCCCCAACCACAATCCACCAACCACTATGCTCCACATCTGAGGATTGCCTCTGAATGCCGCCTTCAAGGGAGGCTCATCTGCAGCAACAAGAAGAGGGCCTTCTCTGCAGCAATACCAAAATCCCAGAAACCTCCCCAATGAGGCCCACCTGGTGTCAACTCTATTAGGATAAGACCACCCTCTGTGGCAAGCCATTGAACAGCTCTAACTAGCAAACAAGGGGTATATTGGCTGTATTAACAACTGTATGGAATAACCCATCTTAGTTATTTAAGTTGTGAAAAATCTATTTTAAATCTCTAGTGAAATTTTATGGGTTTTTTTACCGTTACCAATATTTTATATTGCATTTTATTAAATTTTATAAATTGTTGGGAATTGCCCAAAGAGTTTTAACCATTGGAAAGCAATAGAAAATAAATAAATAAAATTAGCCTTATCAAAACTGAGCAGATGTAAAAGGTAATCAGTGATGCTATTGCCATTAGACCTCCTAGTTATTTCATTAGTTTTTTCCAGTTGTTACGTTTTATTGTTCAACATCTAACCAGGTTCAGTTGTATCTCTGGGGTGGGATCCTGTCTGTTTTAACTATTGTAATGTCTACAAAAGATGATGGTGAGTATTGTCAACACGGGGGACAAGCCATCCAGACAAAAGAAGCAAAGCAAAGCTCTCTTTCTGGTCTGATTTACAAAATGAGAGAACAGGCTCCCCAAGGAGGCTCTCAAAATGTTTAGAAGAGTGAAAAGCTTTATTCTGACCAGAGCTTTCAATCAAAGGAACCATCTATCATTTTGGAAATTCGTATCAGATGAGGGACAAGGGGGGCTAAAATTGCACCCCCCTCACCCCCCCCCCCACGCACACACATTACAGACAAGAGTTTTGGTTGGGTTTGTCTGGTAATTGGAACCAAATGCATGCCTGGAAGGATGGGAGGTCAGGGGAGATGGTGGATGAGAAAGATGCTGAGTGAGTTTCCATTTCTTCTGGTTCCTCCTTTTTTCAATCTCATTTTGAACTCTGAAACTTTTTTACATTTGTATGAAAATAAGTATGCATATTTTGTATACATGTCTCCTAATATATACCTGTATGTATGCACATAGATATAAGAAACAGATTTTTTTTGCAGTTTTCCCTTTATAATGTATTTTTACTTTTATTTTCCCTAATACATGCATTTCTATATGCATCTTTTGATCGGAGAGCTCCATTTGAAACTTCAGAGAAATATACAATTTGAAGGGGCACACACCCATGGAAATCTCACAAGATGGACTCTCCTGTTCTTGTTACCCAGGCACTGGCACACAGAGGAGGTAATGTGCAGACATCATGACTAGTAGCTACAGATAGCCCCGGACATGCACATGGTAGGTATGTCATGAGCGGAGCTGGCTGCAGCTAAGGGTCAGACTAGATGGCCTGGGAGGCCCCTCCTGACTTGCTCTGTTCCTATGTTTCTATAGCCCAATCCTTCATGAACTTTTTAACCCCCATATAAACACATCTTTTCAAAATATTTGCAACTCAACTGTGGCTTGTGGATCAATCATTCATGACCCACAGCTCTGTGAAAGGCAATGGGAATGTTCCGTGCATGAAAATACCTCACAGTCACGATCTTGTACTCATAGAATAGAATATGGCAGTTCCATTCATGCCTGTATGGAGCTCCATGTGTGTTTTCAAGCCCTGACATACACGTGAGATCAGACTAATGTGCAAGAGCCTTCCATCACAGCACCTCTTCCACGCCTTGTACTATTTTTATTCTTTTCAGGTTGGAAAGGAAAGAAGAGGTAGATTCCCTGCTGAGAAAGAAGAGCGCACCTATAAATAGGCATGCTTCCACTCCAAAGAGATAAAATAGGAGGTATTTATGGGAAGTACATAATATACTCAAGAATTGTCATGCTATTGATAGTGTATTTTCAGTAGGTGTTCCAGAATTGGTGCTCTCCCAATGAAAAGAAAAAATACGATATATCGGAGGACGTAGAGTATGCCACCATTCTGGGTCACAATATCCATTTTATCATGTTGTAATAGGGTCAGTTTCTACAAAGTCCATGGGGTCCAGTCTAGCTTACTAAAGTATTTTTCTTGATCTTGCTTGAATCATAGGTATTTGTGTATGCACATAGATATATGTATATTTGTATGACATATAGGGTATTCATTACATGTTTTTTAATACATGTAAACTCAATAAATAAGGGGGGTTTTTTTAAATCACAAACTCTGCCTGTCTTAATCCTTTGTCACCTCTTTTTGTCTTATCAATCATGTACAACAGCCTTCCCTAATCTGGTACCCTCCACATTTTGGACTACAATTCACATCAGTCCTAGAAGAATGGCCAATGAGCAGGGATGATGAGAGTTATGGTGCCAGATACCTGGAGGATAACAGGTTGGTGAAAGATACCATAAAATGACAACCTAAAAAATCAATCTTGCCTTTTCCAAAGCTGAAACCAGTTGTCATGGCCACATTTCAGGCTCATTTCCCAGCCTGTCACTTATATTTTTCTGCCTAATGGATAAACAGATTGGTGGAGCACTTGCTAGGAAACCACACTGTGGCTGAGGGAACTAAACCAATAGATGCCCAAAGTCCACCACTATTCTGTAAGACTCAGACATTGCTGTGAGAATAGCTTCTTCCTGATCCAACAGGACAAGCCATGTGTGCATTGTTCAACCTCTCTGTCATCTACAATTATCCCTCCATCTGCAGAAGCCATTAACAGATTAGGATGCACTATTCTGGATTCTTTTCCATATTAATTTGCCTACTGAGTAGGAATGTGTGGAAAATGTGTTTGCTTTGAATTTGATGGACTTTGGGCACATTTCCAACCTGATGGCCAAAAATAGGTCAAGTTTCTTTTCTTCCACAACATTGCTTAAAATACTTGTGCAAATTTGGTGCTGAAAACTGCATATATCTAGCACTAATTTACAAAAATTAAGTAAACCAGGGCCAACCCTGATTCAAGTTGTTGTTCTTGTTGTTCCTGGCATTGTTCTTGTTGTAGCATTTAATGTCCAATGTATGGAAGCATCTTCTTGCTGTACATGCACATACTTCAACTGAATTTTCTGAGCTAATTTCAAATTTGTACAAAGTTCAGGCTTCCACTCTACAATTTGCACACATTTATACCAGTTAAATGCATTTTTGCAAAATACACAGCAGAAGCCTGCATTTGCATATTTTCCAGCTTTTTTAAATTATGCAGCCTATTTAAAAATGAATGTCCATGTGCTGGTTTGACTCATGTCAGATCAAACTGGCACCAGCACAAAGCTGCTGGAACAAACCTGGAGGGGCAGCTAAGCAAATCCACGGATTGTTACCACCCCCTTGGATTCTTCACAGATCCCTACTGATGGCTAACTCCTCTGGGTCTGTGATAGAAATCCCTGCACACTGCAGAAGATCATGATGCTTTTGCCCACTATTACTAGTCTTTTGATAAGCTTCTGAGGAATGCTAAGATTCCTTGGGACCCAGCTGAAAACCATGGCACTAACTCATCCAATTGTGGGATGGGAAGGACTTGGCTATGATGGAAGACTGAGCACAGACTGCCACTTGGAGATAAGAAGGAACATTCCTGTAATTATCTAGTATCCCTCTAGACATGTTGCCAGCCAAATTGCACAAAGCTCCTGGCCTGATTACTGTGTGCATGCTGTGCAGAATTCATTAAATTCTGTATACTGCAGCTGTTTAATCAGTGGCATTATCAGAATAAGATGTGTACCCCACTGGGTAGCGTGGACCAGCACAGGAAATCATGCCAGGAACAGCTTTGCTTGATGCTTGGTTAGAACAACAGGATAATGTTTTCCTCCTCTTTCCTGTTGGGAATGGCCAGTGGAGATCACCAAGGCTAATGAGAGGTTTATTCTGTGTTTCATTTTCTCAACCATAAATCTGTGTTTCCAAAATTACTTTTGATCCATGGTGAATTTAATTTACCTATATTCAGTTTGGAAGGGAGGGGACCTGCCCAGTTAAGCCCTTTCGTTCCCTATAAGTAACAAGATCAGCATTTGGATTTGGATTTTTAAATTAAGTCGTGCAAGATTGTGTTGTAAGTCCAATAGAGAATATTTTGTCCTTGTAAATGACATTGCAATCCTCTGCATGTTTACTCAGAAGTAAGTGCCACGATGTCTACTTTCTTGTAACTGGATCTGTTATTATAGCCTAAGAACAGTTTAAAAAGCATACCACCAAAGGTCCCAACTCTATAAAACAACTGCAGTGATAACGAATTGATAGAGGCTTCCATGAAAGTGACTTTCTTGCTGATTCCAAAAATTCTACAGAGGAAGGAGAGATGAAGTAGCATAGGAGCCAGTGCATGGCATGGTTCAGCTAAGCAATTTTTTTGACCCCACATGTAATTCTCTAACGGTAAGTAAAAATTATCTATATGGCCCTCTGCATTACATCACTTGTGAAATACTCGAATATTTATCTTCTCCTTCTGCAATTGCTACTCCATGCTATATAAGTTATATTCAAGAGATTTTAGAACCATGCGTCAAATCTGAATATTTCAACATCAGTCTGAGCAGGCTAGTTTTGCATTCCAAATTCACTTACATCCTAGCACCATTGTGATGACTGGAATAAAATGGAGCATCTCTCTCTCCCTCTCTCTTTCATGGCTGCTTAGGGGCCTGCTGTGCAATGGGGCAGGAGACACTGGTCTGAAGGTACAGCCCAGACTGAATCACTGAGTGTGTGGGGGTAAGCTGCAAGAAGAAAGGGGTATATCTGCAAATTACTTCCCACCCCCTGTCATTCATGGAAGATTCCATTGGGTCAAAGACCCTTCTATGAACAGAAGGACGGACGTGAGAATAAATCATGGAGTTTAATGGAGTAACATAAATAGAGCGGAGTAACAGAGTTACATAAGCAAAAATGACAGACTCCTGCCCTGGGAAATTTGCAATCATAATTTTAAAGCAGAGTAGGCTGCTAAGGGGAGGGAAGAAATTGGGAGGAAAGGGCAACAGAAGAAGCCACTGTGGAAAGGAAGGGCATTTTTATGCACTAAAGCAAGCCTCAAATAGTATATTAAATGTTTTCTTCATCTTCTTCTAAATTCAGGGCAAATCTGAACATATATTTCAGGTTTTTTGAAATATATCTAAGGGTTCTAATGTGAAGATGGCTGCAAGCACAATTTTGCCATATGTGGAGGTTTAATTCACCATTCCTTAGGAAAGGTTAAGCAGCCTGCATCCTACTTTGGAACTGGTTTGTATCCCAGACTGTTTGCATTGACAGCTTTCTTTTTACATCATAGAGCAGGGGTGGTGCAGAAGACCTGGGACTCAGGCCCAGGGGACACAACACAGTACACATGTGCATTTATGGGTCTGCATACTCTCTCAAGTCTCTGTGTGTGCATGTCTTTAAGGACAGCCCTATTTGTAAAAAGGCATAGATGGATGGGGTGGGAAGGGCAGCTGACTTCAGGAAAGGGGGAAAACCCCCTCAGGCAGAAAGAATCAAGGGGCAAGCAGGAGGAGAAGCGCTTAAGGGTGGGCAGGCAATTAATCTAGGGAGATCAAATGTAACGGTGATCTTCAGGGCCCCTGTCCCTTGGGGAGGAAGGCTTCCCAGGGATTCAGAGCTCCGAATGAAAGGCCTCAGCAGTCCTGTTAAGACAGCCTCTGCTGTGAGGAAGTCCAGAGATCAGAAATGCAGTCAGGGGCCCTGCCTTACCCTTTGAGTTACCTGCAGCACCCTAGTGCAGCCTCCTCAGCCCAACTTCCAAGGCCTGGCAGCCAGGTTTGGGACCTACTATTTTAATATCCTCTCCCATGCCCTCACCAAAGCTGCATTCTGGGGCATTGTGGGAAATGAATGTGGTGCTTCCAGCTCCCCAAGCATGGATTGCAATGCAGCTACTCACTGCCGCCCGGTGAGTCAGCTGAAGCCCATTGCCATAGGAGTGTGCTAGCCTTCATTGAGGACAGTCCTCTATTTGAGGGCTGGCCAAAGACAGATCTCGCTTTGGAAACAGCCTCTGTTTGAAGGACTATCCAGTCCAAGTCCAGTTTCACGGTAAAGAACCACCAGAAGGGCCTTAAAGGTGCCCATCAATGGAAGCTGCCCAGCAGAGTGAGCAAGGCCCCTCAGTTCCTCTGGCTACACGGCTGACCAGCAGTATGATGAAGCTGCTTAAAGAACAAGAATGTCTAAATTCTACCTGTACATATAAGTTAGCATTCAAAGTACTATCCACTTACGCTCTTTCTTTTGGTAACTTACCAGTGCTCACCCATATAAGACAGAGCCCAGTAGAGGATGCTTTCCTGAGAAAGATGTCCCTCAAATTTAAAGTTGGCCTTTCCTGAATGGCTTCTGATGAACAGCTGATATCAAACCGTGGATATCAAACCATGGATGTCTTTGTATCAAGATAGATAAAAACTAGCCTGCCTGTGTCAAGTCAGGGCTGAATTCCAAGTTATTTGCCAAACTAAGGAAACAGCAAGTATTCATGACTTCTGTATGAAGCAAAGTGGCATAATTTTAGAGAGGATGGCAGGTCCGAGGAATGAAGGGCTTAGATGGAAGCTGGCACTGCTTGCTGTAATACTCTTGGATATTTCAGTTGTTCCCAGAATACGCAGCAGAGTGAGCAAGATTATACCCGGGTCAAGATAGTCTATAGATTCAATTAGGGTCGGAAACTTTTTAACTATACTTCACGATGCAAACATTGGAGCACAGGCCGTCCTAGAGGCACAACAGCATGAATGTGTTTCCTCTTCTGCCTCTTAACTGATTGCCAAGTTTGGATTGTCTTTCTGAATCTAATACTGCTGAAGAATTTGTCCAAAGGGAATGTGTGAGAGCTTTTAACATAGCTCCAGGTCCACTCAGAAAGGCTCCAGTCTTCCACCTGTGCTTTCTCCGCATGTAATTGCAAGCCAACCTTATCCCTTGCCATGGAAAGGCTTTGAAGAGTTCAGAGGTTCAGATAAGCATTCCCAGAGCAGCTGCTGAAGAAGGGACTCTGGAAAGCATGGCTGTGGGAGTCAGTCACAAACTTTAAAGGTAATCAGAGCCGTTTAGGACAGATGAAAACAAGAGGTAGCATTTCCACATGGAACCTTTCCAGGCAGAGGAGATGGGGTTATTTGAATCATACAAGCCATATCTCAAGGCCCTGAATGCACACAGAGATCTAAAGAGCTTACATTGATGATATTTCTGACTGAAAGACTCACCATCTGATTCTTCCAAAAGGGTCTACATTGGTGGAAAAGAGGGTGGCATTATTTACACTTTGTCCCAGTACAGTGTGCCTGTGTGTGCATACATCCCCTACCTTGTCTTAGCAATGGTGGAAAGATTGCACTGACAGTTGTTTTATCTGCCTGGTAGTTCACCCACTGTATTCTTGAAGCTGGGAATGCATAGCTGCCAATTGTTCGTCAATTGTAGATACCAAACCTAGTTTTTAATACGTTTGGTTTGGAAAAAAAGAGTGCGTAAAGAAGGATGCCATGCAGAAATACAAAACTATAATCATAGACAAAATGGATAGAATAGCAGTTCTCTCAGGACAGTAGAGCCCAAGTTCATCCAATGGAGATAAATGCTGGGAAAGACAAAAAGAAATACTTCTTCACATAGTGAATATTCAGATTGTAGCATTCATCACTACAGGATGTATCAAAGTTTGGATGGCTTTAAAGGGGGATTGGACAGGTTCCTGGAGGTGAAAGCTATCACTGGCAGATATCTTGATGGCTATTGATTGCACCCAGAATCAGATGCAATTGATTGTCTGCTGGGAACATTACAGGAGGGTGCTGTTGCCCTTAAGTCTCCCCATGAGCTTCTCACAGGGATATGATTGGCCCCTGTGAGGAACAGGATGCTAAGCTAGATAAACTCCCATCTCATCCAGTATCCCTCTTCCTATTAACACTTGACTCCTTGGATGGGTGGGATGCATAACAATAAATGTGTATGACGTTTGTGCATTACAATGCATGTCCTAGTTTATGTGGAAACATATACTGCCTATGTGCCCCTAGTGATACATGATAAAGGCTATTTTTTGTCTTAAATAATACAAAATGTGTAAATGTTTTCAAATATTAAAATACTACTGTGTTACGCTGCTGTACCAGAGGAGCAGAGAGATGGATGCTTCTCTTCTGTGGCTTGTGGCAACTTGGTCATTGTTTTCGGAAAGTGAATACCAACCAGCATGCGACTGCTCTGTTTATCTGGAATGGGCCACTGGCCAAGGTGAATTCTGCTGGTTCAGCAAAGCTATTAAGAGGTTTCTGGGAATATGCCTGCTCTTAGATTAGAGGTTGCTTCTGTTGCCTTAGGACTAACACTGATTATCTGCATACTTGCCTCTGAACCCTTAAACTGCCTGTTTAATCTTTCTATTTCTGATTCAATTGGTTATTGTGAAGACAACATTATTTCTCTGTTGCTCTCTCTCCTCCAAAGGGAAACTTAAAAGGTAACTTTGCTTGATCAAGGGAGCATGGAACAAAACCTCCCCTAGTTGGCTTTATTTTCATCATGGTGATCCTGTGGGAACAGGGAGTGAGAACTTCACGATAAGACCGAAGAAGTAAAAAATCCCATACCACCCCCATACTCGCTCAATTATCACATATAATTATTTTGTTTCAATTGAGAGGCAACTGGCCAGAACAAAAGCAATCTCGAATACAGCAGATCAACTTCAGGAATAAGAGGAAATTGCCTTCTGATAGGCAAAATTGTAGAGTAAGCAGGCCTATTATGCAATACTGTAGCACATCTTTTCTTTTTATGATAAAAGCTCCTTTGGTGGGGCTAAGACAAAACAGCAGAGCAGCCAGGAATCTGGATTTTTTTCCCTCTGATTTTGTTTGGCTCCTTCTTCCCTGCTTTACTTTCCACTGTTAGCTGAGTTCTTAGCTGCAGATGTTTTCTTGCACTGTCTCTCCTGCTGCAGTTTAAAATAGCCTGAAACAGTTGCATTCAGTAGTGGGCTCAAAAAACATCAGCCCATTGAACTTGCACCCGGCCAAACTAAAACAGCAACTTAAATCAAGCTTGAGTGCCACTCCTCTGGATTAACAGATGAATTCTGTGGTTTACTTCTATGTCATAGCTCCCCCACCACCTTTGCACAGGGGATTGGGGGGGTGGGCAGGGGGGAGCCTGTGAAAAAGGAAATTAAAAAATGGGCTACAGAGGTAGGCCTGTGAAAGCAGAACTATGCAGCTTCAGATCATGACAAACATTGCTATTCACACAGAGAGTGTATTATCCTCAGCTAAGTATACTCCATAGCCAAACAATGCACACACAGCTGAAAGCTTCTGGAAAGGAGAGCTGATGCTTAAATTTTGTAGCTGTGCACAATGGATTGCAAGACCAGCCAGTCAAGAAAAGTGTATGAATTGTCAGAGCAGCACTGGAGCAGCCCGATTATCAGACATAATGGTTGTGAACATATGCACTTGAGAGATTTGTTCTCCAATATGAGGTGCTTGAGATGAGTTGCTGACATTTCAGAACTGAAGGGGAAGTTGTGGCTGGGGGCCTGGAACTTGATTCGCACGGTTATCTTGACCAGGTAAGAACAGAAGACCAGGTTTTCAACATATCTGTATTAGCTTTGGTCATTCTAGATCGTTCATATTTGTTGGTTTGATTTGAGATGTTCGCCACCTTTCTACCAGAAAAGTCACTCAGAAGTGGCTGGGAACCATAGAAAGGACACAGACCTATCCCCTTTTGTCCCCTAAGAGCAGGATAGACTTATAGGAAGAAGCTACATGGATGCGGTTCATTCCCATAGTGAAGGAACAGACCTGTCCTCTATTTTTTCAGTATCTAGCTGGTGGTAAGATATTATTGGGTTAAGACTGCTTTGCTGGTCGATTTAAGGCTAATAGCTTGGAGGTCAAAGTTTAGTTAGAGGTCAGAACAATTTCTCTGGAAGGAAGAGGTTATCAAATTCAACAGCAGATCAGAGAAAGAGAGACTAAGTGTTTAGACTGAGAGACTAAACTAGGAAACAAAATTTACTTGGCAGAAATGAATAGAAACTACCATCCTGCTTGACTGGTCCTGAGAAGGGAAAAACTAATTTTAGAAGATAAAAGCAAAAGACAGATAGGCAGATGGAGGGAAGAAATATAGAAAGTGAGTTTCCTAGAGGAAGGAAAGAGTCGGTGTTGCTAAAACAGGAAAACTGACTGAGAGAGCTGAACTAATGACAGTAAGTTAAACGTTTGAATAAGGAAAAATGGATAGAGTAGGAGCACAGTCCAGTCAGATCAACTGGATGCATCAGTCCCTGATTCTTTTATCACACTGTTGCTTTTTTGAGGAATAAAGGGGTGTCTTGTATATAGATGTGTATCCATTAAGATTTAGAAACATTTTTCTTTTCCCTTTTTTCTTTTCCATTTCTCTTTAGTGTGGTACTTGAAACGTGGTCTTCTTTTGGGAGGGAGGGTTACCTACGACAATCCACACATTTAGGCTGGCTTTACCTATCATGACCAGCAGCCTTGCTTGGTTACCACATTTTGTAGTGTTTTACTTCAAGAGGCCTGACAGGCCATCAGGCTAACGCCAGTGACTCTGTCGCCCTGCCATCTCCTTCCTTCACCGTCCTCCACGCAGCCTCCCAGAAGGCACTGTGTGGGGAATGAGGCTCTCCTCTTTGGCAGCCAAGATGGTGAGGCCGGTTCGATGGGCCGCCCAGCAGTCTCTGCTGTGCAAAAAGACTGGTAGAGAGGACGAGGGAAGTGATCAGCCCCCCCCCCCGGGTCCTGCTCCAGAGGCACAACAGGAGTTGGAGGGGGATGCCTGGTCCATCCTTAGGCAAAAGCAGGCAGGGGGAAATCAGCCTGGTGGTGCTGCAGAAAGGGGTGAGCTGCACCCCTCAGCGGATGCTCTTGCTGCATCCCTTGTGTGTGAGTGGGAGGGCTGTGAGTCAGTTGGGTGCTCAGCTAATGCCTCCACTGCCTCCCCCTTCTTACCTCTGCTTGCAGAAGAGGAGTCCCCAGCCTGGCACAGCCCTGCAAGCCAGTGGGGGGATCAGCTGAGCAGCACGGGCCTCGGCCAGGCTCCACCACCCAGCCGATTCTCCTCTCGCACACAGGGGGCTTCTCCATTCTCCAGGCATGCATGCGGGGGGGGGGGGGGGGGGCATGTGTGCCACTGCTGCATGGCCCTCTCCTTTCCACAGCAACACCTGACTGACCATCCGCTTCGAGGCAAGCAGAAAGCAGACACTGTCAGCGGCGTTCTCTGGCTAGCCTCTTGTCCCAAGCAGCGATGGCCATTCTTGCCAAGCAAATCTCTGGTTCTGACCTTCATACCACAGTGGGCTGTGTTTTCTGGGTGTGGACAACACTGCAAACCATCATGGTATGAAGAAACCACAGAACAAACCATGGCTTCTTCCTGTAGTTTCTAAAGACCAAATGTACCTCACTGAAATGCCATGATAGGTTTCTGATGACACAATAAACCAAGAATGCGCTCGCTCTCTCTCTCTCGCTCTCTCTCTCTCTCTCTATCACACACACACACACACACACACTCGCTATTGCTTATCATGTTGTGTGATCCTGCCCTTAAAGTTAGATACTTCAGATCTAGAGACTGGTCTGGTGAGGCTGCCAAACAATAAAGTTTTCTGCATCATAGCAGCCAAAGAGGCCAGCGGCGGGAAGGAGGACAGAGGGGTGCAGGCACACTGTTCTGTGCATTTTCGTTCAGGATGCGCTGCTGGTCCATGCCATGCCAGCCATGCTAATATCGCTGGCCTCTTGGAGAGAGTCAACAGTACTCTAAGGCGGGAGGGACTCACTGGGTGGCCCAATGCGTGAGCTGCCTATCTGCATACGCTTGTACTTGACCATGGGATACGACGACAGAGAAACAGCTTTTCCACTACTCCAGCAACAGGTGAATCTGCCTTAGAGGTGATGTCTTGGGGCTGGTCCAAGGCTTTGTTTTGCAGAAAGTGCACTGCTTTGGGATACAGAATAAAGCTACAGATCTCATGTTTGGGTTGCTGATCAACCTTTTAATTTGGGTGCAAAACTGTGATAGTGCCAAATCTCAGATGTGTTCACACAGCCTGAAAAAGTATTGATCAGTCTTGATCTCCGCAAATCATCTGCCGAATATTCATTGGGAAAACACAGCCCACCAAGAATGGTGTCAAGCTGATCTCAGACAAGAGGTTTAAAGCAGACCCAGAGTTTGCAATGAAAAATCTTCTTAGCTCAGACATGTCCAAGGTAGCTAAATCTGGGATCCAGCAGTTGAGTCATCATTTACCAGATCCTTACCTAGCTCTTTGAAGTCATTTACAACAGTGGAAAGTCCTCACCGATCGTGGGAATCTGGTGCCAGAATGGAATTTTGTTAAGATATTATAGCAACCACAAGAACTCGGAAGGTTTTGCTTTTCTAATACCATTCTTTAATGTTCAAAATCTCCGGATTTCTGGATCGTAGAAGTATAGATTAGCAAGGGGCACAAAGCAGCAGATGCACGACAAATCATTGTCAATTAGAGCATCGGTTCTGCTTGTGTCCTAATCTACTTATTATTTGATTGGAATTTTTAAAATCATTGTGGGATTTAAGGCAGAATTCTGGGCACTAAGCTAGTACTGCACTGCCCACGCTAATCCTCCTCCTTCATACACATGTATCAGAACTGTACCGCTTCAGACAGCACTTGTGGCTTGGAATGGAATGAACCCCCATGGGAAAAAAAATAGCCTTATGCATTGAAAGCTGGATGTTAACGTACAATCCTGACAGCCGGTGTGGTACAATGGTTAGAGCAGAGGTAGGCAGTAAGATACCCATATGCACCAATGTGCCCCAAAACCTTTCTTGACATCCAACAATGTTTCCTACCCCTCCCACTCTTTAAAAACAGCCATTATTACCAGCAGCTGAGATTGCTAAGCAACAGGTTTCTGTTGGTACCATAAACTGGAGGTCAAAGGGCCTTTTTTGGTGTGCCAGGCCCCATTTGGGGGCAGGTGACTTATTCTTTGCCATTCCTGCCATGGCAGCAAGATGTTTCCATGGGCCAAAAGGTTCTCTGCCCTGGGAGAGTGGGTCCCCTGGGCTAGGACTGGGGAGGCCCAGGTTCACATTTCGAATTAGCCATTAAGCTTTTCTGGTGATCCTGAACCTTCACTGTCTCTCAGCCTTACCTACCTGACAAGCCGGTTATGAAGATAAAGTTAAAATAGTGAGAATCTTGTACACAATGCTTCTTAGAGGAAGAGTGCAACAGAAATGTACCTAATCTGTAACTTATTCTGACATCTATTTTCTATACTGAATGAATATTTATATATGATTCAGTCATAGGTTGAACCCCTGAGTGGGCACTAGGCCTGGGAAGCATTGAACATTTGGAAGCCATAATTGTCATAGAACAAAACTGGTAGACAACTCCAAGGCCCAGGATCATCTTGCAGGAAAGTCCTTGACTATTTGGCTCAGAAGAAGTGGTGCAAGAAATGCTGGGCCTTTGGCGTGTGCCTGGTCCTGTCAGGTTCACAGCCTTGGTAGTGTGCCTGACCCTGTGCAAATACACATGTACGTGGGTAGGGTTGCTCCTGGCATTGAAGCGAATAGGTTAGAGTAGATTAGGATGCATCCGTGGCCCACAGAGTTGATCATTGGAGTTCAACAGGGGAGAAACAATACAGAAAGACAAGGGAGGCAGGATACAGAGGGAAAAGCATGGCATTGTTTGAGTTACTCATACTTGGGCTTAGTTACAGACTTAATAATAGTAGACAGCTGAGTGCAAGGGTTTGCAGAAAAGAAGGGCCAGTGAGGAAGGAGTTGAACTATGTAAGAGAGATGACAGTGCTGGCCTCATGTTTTTGAGGGCCTCAGGGCAAGACACCCTCACAGAACCTTCTCCCTTTCCCTTCCTACCACCATGGCCATCCACTGTTGTTGCTCCTCCTTCTCTTCCTTTCCCATCATTGCTCCCACTCGCTTGTTTGACGGGCATAGCGCCAGTAGCAGTGGCATCTCCTGCTTTTCCTCCTTACCACCACTTTTGCCTGGGCCAGACCGAGAGGCAGGTGCACAAGCAGACTGCACTGGTGGTGTAGCAAGTCCGGGTGGCTTTTACCTGCAGGCTCGTGTTGGGTGTGAGTCCTTGACAGGTGCTCTAGATACCAGCCCCGAGCAGTGGGGGCTGGGGGGGGCAGTTGCAAGTGTATGGGGCAGCAGAGGAGAAAGGGTTGAGTCTTGTGAGTGGCAAGCAGGCATTTGGATGACAAAGGGTAGTGGATCTGCCAGAGCAAACATACTGACATATAAGAGCAAAGTGTTCAGGGGCCAAAGCCATGAAGGCCTGCAAGAAAGGGAGAAGGAGCGCATGATCTATCCAGCAGCAGGCACTAAGCCCTATCTGGACATCTCTTTGCGAGGAACACCCGGGCCATTTCCTAATTTCTTGCAGTTGTTGACAATGTCCACTTTTTAAACATTGCCTGCTTGACCTTCTGCCTTCTCTTCTCTCCTCTTCCCTGCTCTGACCTGAACTCTTTCCTGTGGAAACTCACTGTGAAGATACTTACCTTGCTTGCCTCATTTCAAAGACACATACACATTTTCAGGCCTGGCTTTATAAGTTCAGCAGGAGCACTTGTATTCCTCAAACAGTGCATTACTCACTAACCAGCACATTCCCCAAGCACTGCCCTGCGAGCAAAGGAAAGCCAATGGGCTATGAAACCAGAAGCATAATCCTGCCTCACTCCCTTCTTTAAATAAAATAAAATAAAAATACATATTGAGAGGTGTTGAGAAACACATGGGCCTGAGAGTGACAAGAAAAAGCACCCCATTCATCCAGCATTTCCAGGCGGAGGGTCTAGAACTGCGCCGGCTTTGGCAATGTCCTCTGTGTAACCGTATATTATACAAATGTTATTGGAAGGCCAAATTTAGGCATTGCAAGAGGAGGAGGAGGAGAAGGAGGAGTGGGGGAGGGAGGGGAAAAAAGAAAGAAAATACTTTGAAAGATATATTGGCCTGTTTGGGAACCAGATCTCAAGCTCTGCCTTGTGCTTGTCTTTTAACGGATGTTGGAGCTGTTCCCAAAGCTCAATCAGGCCATTTAGAGCAATAGGAGAAAACCAACATAGTTCTTTCCTCCCGTTGTGTACAAAGGCCTCGGGTGAGCTTGTCTTCCAGCAGGTTTGGGAAAGATCAGCTCAGATGGCTCTCCGTGAGTGTTTTTCAAACTCAAGGATTCGTCTGCTGAAGAACTCACTATGCATCTGCCATGGGATATTTGTGTGTTGCTGATTCTGGAGCAGGAACTTCTGGTCCTGATCAGTGCCTGATACTAAATGGGAACACTGGTTGTAACAGGAGCAGGAGCAGAGGGGAACAAAGCATGGTGAATTTTTGGAAGCAGGAGTGATGCCAGTAGTCCAATGGCAAGTATGTAAACTTGATGGATTGCAGGCCAACTTGGCCTGGTACATTATCCCTTTGTGAAGCAGGCTAGACTCAGAAAGAATATGTTCTAAGGTATGTCCCATGAGCTTCATAGCTGATCCAGGAGGTTAACCCAGCCATATCTATTAAAACGTCTTCCTATGTATTTGGACTGTCCTGGGGATGCAAGAAGTTACAGCCTCTTCTTTAAGTGTAGCTATGGGATCTCTTACAGGTCAACATTTACAATTTTACCAGCCCAGTGGGCAAGCCATTTCTCAGGGGAGCTTGCCTCCCATGCACTCTTCGCTCTGAAGGAACCCTGCTAAGCTGTTCAAGGACTCCAGGGTTGCTAGGAACACATAGTCAAAACTACTCTTTTAGAAGGAAATTATGACAGAGAAAGGTTTTTTGATATAGCTGTGCTCTCTGCACTGTAGGTGCTATCAACATGACTGACCCACCTTGGCCTCTTCTTCCAGTCCTTACCTAAGGAAATGTCCAACTGAAAATAACAATCCAGAGTTGACATGCATAGAGTTCTGCTGCAGTTACTTTAACATCCCTACTGAATTCAATGGAATTTAAGTTTGTTCCATTGTTTGCACTGTTGTTCAGTCTTGTTTCATTGGATCCTGTATTCAACTATCTTTTTCTGGACTCATTCCAATGGATGCATATTTAGAAGTGTTATCAAATATATATCAATATGATTATGAAACTTACTACCTGCAAACAGATGAATAGTAGCATCAGCCTTTCAAGGATACTATCTTGTATAACATTGTTAATCTTGTCACTGTTAATTTTATTTCTGGTTACTGTGACTTCAAAGAACAATCTTTGTGTGTACACTGTGCTGCTTCACACATGTAACTCTATAGCAGAGTAGCCCAAACAGCTGTTTTGGATTATTCTTGAAGATATTTTTTGGAAACTTATAGGAAATTTATTTATTCCTAAGCATTACTAAGGATGGGGAGAAATTCATAATCTGAACTTTCCAAAGCAATATTCAGACCAAAAAGCAGTTATCCTCTGGTATTCATACTTCTCTAATTTATGTGATATCATCCTTTGAACAAAAGAAAGCTTGCAAAGATTCAGGAACAATATGGAAAAATACATCTGTAACAGACATAAATACATTATATAAGGAGAAATGACTGACAAAATGTGCATATTAGGAAAAATTGTAGACACAAATAAAGTACATTAGGAAAAATGCACATAAATCTGAGGATGGATTTTGTGTAAGCTTAAAAAAACCACTACAAACTGATGCAGAAATGGGATGGAACAAATGTTCGGTATGAAGAAGGCAAAATAGATGGCCGTTGAAATTGACAGATTAGTTAGTCTCTCATCAGTATTATCCATTTAGCTTTCCAGGTGTTACCATTTCCTCCTCTAATACCCTGAAATGTTCTTCTTCCTGCCCTAGATATAAGTAAGTCCAAATAAATTCAGTATAACCGAAGGACTCATATTGAGTAGTGTCATTGGAAGGTTCATATACATATACATAAAGAAATTCTCAAAACTGGGAAATTGATTGGATAATATTTGGAAGAGGCCTTTCTGATTTCCAATGGACAGAGTTGGACTGCAGGATCAGATTTAGTTTAATTGGAATGCTATTTTTGCTACCATAATCACCACAAGATTTACATCTGTGTGCTCCTATTTAGCAATTTATTGCAAATGCAGTAACTCTGACATATTTTATGGCCCACCTCCTATCACAATTTGCAATGATTTCCCCATTTCAGCATTCTCCAAATGTTTGGGGAGACATATACATTAGGCATTTTGAAAGAGTGTCACAGGTGGTCCCACAAAATGCCTATCATGGGGGAATTGCACATTCATAAAACGCCTGCCACACTGGGCCTGGCCAATCACAAAATACTGATTTTTTTTGGAAGACAAACTGGAGAGACTAAAATAAAGTAACTTAATCAAGCAGCCATGTACAAGGCAAAGATAGGTTCTGAGTTTTAACATGCAAAGCCACTCATTTGAACTCAGAGAGGCTATTGGATTGCTGCCCTTCATTTTGCAGCATGGCAGGCACCCAGTTAATAACAGGATTACCAAAAAACAAAACAAAACATCCTGTAACGAAGTAAAGATCTGAAGGGGTGAAGGGCTTGGTAGGTGATGGCAGAGCAAGCACATTCAGGCCCATGGGCACCACCTTGGAGACCCCACCCTAACTTACATCACATTCTGAACTGTGATCTCTGACCTATGGATTCCACAACTTCATAGGAGGGATTACTCTGACAGAAAGTATTAACAAATGGAAAAAATACCCTCGATTGCCACTAACAAAAACTGAGGACCTCATAAGCTTTGATTTCATAGAACACATGCACTTAGAATTGCTGCAGAAAATAGCAATAAACATGTTCTCTATTTCTCTTTCTGGCACTTCTTTCCCTCATTAGCTTTGAGCACAGACCTTCCTTCCAGTGCATCTCTTTGTTTATCAATTACAAGTAGGACTCCATCAATCTTCTTGAAAGGAAAGTATTTGGGATACATTGGCAACACTAAAAATCATCCCGAAGACATGATATGCAAGTGCAGGTTAAGGTGCAGAAGATACGCCTCAGGGGAGCTTCTTACAAATGCCTCAGAAGATTGATGGGATATTTTGGCTGTACTGCAAGGCTACCCTTTCCTGTGTACTAAAATGGTTCTTCTGCTAGCCATGGTCTATAACTTCATTAAGTGTATTTTTCTTGGCAGAGGCTCTGAAGCAGAATGTTCCATTTTTCACTCAATTTCCCTCTTTCCTGAGAACTGACCTCCTCAACAATTAATATAGTGCTGCAGTTTTCAGGAATCTATCAGCAGAAAGCAGGCCATAAAATGAGAGATGGTGTGGTTCAAGAGATGGACAGCCTGAGAGGGATAGAGAAGACCTGGATTATAGATTTCATCTCTGTCCCGGAATGATTGTGCAGCTTCAGAAAAGACACTGCCCCTCAGCTTCAGGGCACAGTCTCAAGGCTTGTAGCCAGCATTAGGAAAAGCTGGAGTACTCATTAGAATCCTGAAAAAACCCTCCAAGGTCATAGCAGGGCCTCTTTCTTTTGAAAATGAAAATTATGTATACATGAATTTTGTGGAAGAGTGTGATTTATCACCAAAGACAGCCAACTTATGTTTTCAAAAAGGCCAGTGTCCAGACTGGGCATTGGGCAAAATTTGGTGGACTACAGTGCTATTAGCAAAAACCTTTTGCAATGAGTGCTGGTGGACATGTTGGAATGAACCTGGGTTTGGTCCTAATGAAAGATTCTAATGGTTCTAATTTAAGTTCCAGTGGAGTGATACTGTGGACCCCAACACTTCTGGATTGGTGGGTGCCTTTGGAACTTTGAAATAATGCCATGAAGTCTTTCACAAAATGGCTGCTATGGGGAGCTTTACCATTCATAAAATAGTTGCCATGGGGACCATAAGTGGTCAAAACCCCCATTCATTTCTTGTAAAGCAAGAAAAGTAACTTGCCTAGGAATCTAAGCACAAGGCAGAAATGGAGGGCTGAACATCAAAACCCAAAGCCATAGATATCAACCAAAAACGATGGCACTGGAGGGCAGTGTTTTGTAGCATGTCCGCCTCCCATTAAAAAGCCTGTTAAAAATAAAAATAACCTTAAGAAATACAATAAGGTCTTGTTTCAGGATGAGACACAGAGGTTGGTGTGCATCAAGAGATGTGCCTGCAGGTGCATTGACGCCATGTTGGAGAACCTAGAGGGTGAGACGACATGAGCATAAGACATCATTCTGCAGTAAACACATTTCTCAGTCCCCTCCCTTGACTCAAGAGTACCTCTTGAGAGGCAGGACTGACATGTGTTGTGCAGCTTCTCATGCAGTCACGTGTGAAATGGTGTCCTGGAGCCAGAGTCCACAGCCAGACACCTTAGGAGCAGAGCAGGCATGTCAGTAGCAGACACATTTCTTTGAATGTGGGACAGCTACTGTGACACAAGCTTGCCTCTCTGCATCTCTCCCACCCCAACCCAGAACTTTTCTCTCTGCTGGGCTGATAACAGAACCTGGATGAAAAGTAACATTGGGAGATTAGTTGTTATTGCCATCATCATCATCATCACCATCACCATCACATTTAGGAATGCAAAGCAGCTTACACAGAGTTGGACAACTCCATTTTATCCTCACAAAAACTCTGAGAGTCAGTGACTGGCTCAAAACCCAGCTGACTGGAGCCTAGAAACCAGTCCAACACGCTATGACATCATACTGGTGCTCCAGAGAATTACTTGTGGGGGAATAAATGTGGGGGGGACATGCAGTATACCTCACCCATTTGTACCTTTTCTTCATTAGATCATTTCTTCAGTCTTCCTCTCTCTTAACAACAACAGCTGGATTTCATCTTTTCAAAACTGGGTGATCATTGCTGATTTGCTCTTTCTTCCCAGAAACCCTCAGAGGGTGCCAGGTTTAAGCCCAAGCCATCCCTGTCCCTGGTAGAACCTCTCTGAAGTGCCTGAAGTCCCCTTCCATTTTTCATCCTGAGTGTAACCAAATGCAGAATCTCTGGTTTGAACCAGAGCCACTTTTCCCTCTCCCATTTTTGCTTTGTTTATCGTCTTGATGAAGAGTTCTGGAAAACATGAAAACTTGTACACTATTTTGTGACCTATTATGACGATGGGGTATTTGGAAATTTCCCTTTGGACCATTGCCTCCGTTAATATGAGGCATTCAACTTTCCCTCTCTCTTATAAACACGGGTTGATACACAGTGTTGCATGTTGTTGAATGGCTGATTTTGGAAATCTAATCTTTAAAATATCAAATGGCAATTATGTATAATTTGCCGAGAATCTCTTCCCAGCCCCCAGATTGAAAATGATCTCCTTACAGTTTTATATCTGCAATGGCCAGTTTCATCCAGGGTCAGAGAATGACTTTCTCTAGCCAAATTACTGTGATGTTGGCCATAGAAATATAAAAAGGGAGCACAGAAACAGAACAGAAACCTTTCCAATCTCCCTATACCTGCCAAAGTAAGGAAAAAGTAGAACCATGGTGAACTAAAATTGACCACACTATATTAGCTCCTACCACATGCAGTGCTGATGCTGTCTCTGTAAGATGATCCGTAGAAGTGCTACACATCAAATAAGTGTCACGGGCAATACATTGGCATAAAAGAATCCCACATGGAGATATTTGCAAGTATAGCTATCATATTTTAACACACAGCTCTAAACAACAATTCCTCTGACATCCTCATTTTAATCCCGAATTTTCCCTGAATTCTGGAACAACTTGGCATTGTCATGTTTTCTTGGTGAAAGAACATTTTTCTAAGAAGTGAAGGTACATATGTTTGAGATTACAGAACATGTGCTTTCTTAATCAGGACTGGTGAAAAAAGATTGTGGAAAGCAGTTTTGCAAAAAAAAAAAAAAAAGGTTTGTGTAGTAAAAAAAACAAACATTTTTAACAAACCACAATACATCTTTCTTCCCAAAGCAACTTCATGTCTGTAATTCTCTGTGTAAATCTGATATAATCACTTGCTTGCATTTTTGTAAGATTTCTTTTTTCTTCATTTTAAAAATAGTTCATCCTCAGATATTAGAATATGTCAAATTATGGAATACAGAAATTCAGTAATCTGAAAACAAGTTCATACACACTGAAATAGCTTGATTTTAAAAAATAAATACAAGGAACGTTTTGTATCTTATTTTAGTACATTTTCCTAATGAATATTCATTTCTGGGGTAACCATATGTTTTCTGAAATGTTGTTCTGACATGGAAATGATAACTAAAGTTCTGGAATACTGGAATGAGCACTGCACAATGAAAACATAACAGCTACTGAGGAAAATGTAGTGATCTTTTCACAACGACACTACATGGAGAACACAAAGCAGGCTTGGACAAGCTGGCAGAAGCTGGCACAATCCCTTCCCTCCCAAGCCTTACAGAAATCTCAGAATACAAAATCAGGTGAGATCCCTTTAACATTCTGGACAACTCTTCCTGGAGAGATAGCGGTGACCATACAGCATGTCTTCTCAGCCTACATAAAACTTCAGCTACTTGCTGAGACAACATCCTCCAGTTGTCCTAGCAGAACCCATTTAGAGCTATCCAATATCACACTTTCTCCCTGGCTCTTTCTGGCTGACAATGATAATATCAGCTTCCCCCAAGAGCTTCATGGCACCACAGAACAGGATACATGGCCTGCTGGCATCTCCTGAGAAGAGTGGAGGAGTCTAATGCCCACATCAAAGTCAGCCAAGCTGTGCAGCTTCTGTATGTGGAATGGAGGCGGTGGTGGTGGGGCCCTTCCTTTCAGTCCAGGCAGAAAATGGCCTTGTTTCAGCTTTGCCAACCAACCAGGATAGGAGCTCTATGCATGTGCATCAAACTAGTTCTAATTAATGGAAAGAAAATACCGTTATTGGTGAGATAAAACCATTTATCTTCTCACATATGGGGCTACAGTGGGGAGGGAAACATCAACTCCCATGTAAGCCCTTCCTCCAAGGCCCCCACATGCCCAGCTTCCTGTCTGTGGCCACAAGAATTCTGTAAGCTCATTCAGGTGAGTGTACTTAAAAACACTGTTTGGCCCTTCACACTCAATGTGCAAATGTCTGAACAGCAGCCGGGTGTGAGGGAATATTGGAGCCAGGGCTTCCATGAGTACCCAGATTCCTCTCCCCACCTTAGCCCTACATCAGGAAGACAAATCTCTGCCTATGGCTTAATATGCTTGATTGCCTTATTATAACATTAATAAATATAGAACGAGTCTATAAAGCTCATTTGCTTCTACCCTGATTTGCCATACCCCATCCTAGCTGTGCCTTTGGCCTGGCTTGTTATTTTTGAAGTCAAAAGTCATTCCATGAAGCAAAGTTTAGCAGGCAGTGGGTGCTCCCCATCCACCATGCTAAGTAGGTAGGTGGTGAGAAATGTATCATCTGCTCAATTCCTGCTGCATATATCTGCATTTGAAAAATGTGCAGCCCACTGCTCAGCACTGCTATAACCTCTTTTAACAAAAAGATCAAAACCGATCAAGACATATTGTTCTAGAGCAGCAGCCCAAGCCTGGTATCATTGAGATATTTTGGACTTTAATCCCCACCAGCTCCTGTTAGTATAGCCAGTGGTCATAAATGCTGGCAGTGATAGTCCAGAACATTTCAGTTCAGTTCAAGAGAATTAGCATATCACAGGCAAATGAGCCACTTGGAAATTATATTGGAGGGAGCCTAAGAACCCTTCAAGAAAGTAATAAAAGATTCTGACAAGCAATTCATTTACCTTTGCTCGAGAACCTTATTCGTCATTGTTTTCAGATCACTAACATCTTATTTTGCCATGCATAACTTTGCCATCATCTGCCATATGCAATATCACATCTCTAAGACTGCAGTTCTGCATTTGTGTAACAGTTCCCCTCACATTCATATACCTATCCCTTCAAATAAGGTTTACTTAGCACTCATGATGCCTTTTAAAAACCTAAGAAGAGCTATGGTTGATTAGATAGCTTTCTCTGGGAAACCCAAAAGTAGGGCATAAATGCAACATCACCCTCTTGCCCATGATCCCCAGCATCTGGGACACATAGGCATGCCACTTCTGGTACTGGAGATAGAAACATCATCCATGAATAGGTCGAACCCCTTTTTAAAGCCATTCAAATTGGTGTCTCTCATGATATCCTGTGGCAATCCGCAGTCTAAATACCACAAAGTACGATGGTGGCCATCTATCATGACAGGTGTGTGAAGAAGTAGCTCCTCTGATCAGTCCTGAATCTCCCATCAATGACCACATTGGCTTCTGTGTCTCCCAATCCATTTTCTCCACATCAACCATAAGATTGTGCACCTTTATCATGTCTCACCTTACTCCTCTTCTTTCTAAGCAGACAGTCCCAGACACTGAGCTGGTTTGCTTGACATGACAGCCCACCATCGTCTAATTTACCCAGGAGGTTAATTTATCCTCTCATATTCCTTCTGATTTGATGCTAATATTGTGAGGTGCTGACAAACTGCCTCCTTTTATTTGACAACTGAACATATTGCAGTCCTGTGCGGCTCATTCTCCCCCACCTCAGTTGGGAGTCTTTCTTCCTCCCTTCCCAGGTGAAAGGAACTGCCCTTTCTGGGAGCTCAGGTCTGTTTCTCATTGGCTCACAACCTCATTCCACTTGATAGCCATACTGTGGGCTGAGCATGCAAACCAGCAAACAGCGGCTCTTTCAGGAGTCTTCAGCACAGACCCAATGATTCAAGAGCCCAGAAGAACCCACTTTCTTTTCCAAGCCAGGCTGCTTTTATTCTGTTTTGTTTCCTGTCTGGCACATTTGTTTGGCAGATAGTAAACATGAGCTGAGGTAGGAAATGGAAAGAATAAAGGTGTGGAAAGGTAGAGCAGTATATTTGCTTTACTTTGAATATAAGTAAAGCAGCATCAACTAAGAATATAACTGGAAGATCTCCAGGTAACTACCTGTTGGCAAGAAACCTGGCAGGAATAGCTGACTTCCTCTTTTCATATTTGGACAATGGTGGCATGTGCCCTTTAGATGTTTCTATTTAGACACTGAAGTCTCAAAAAATGCCAATCATTATAACCTTAACTTCTTTTGCTGTTTACCATATGTTAAGATTTCACATATAGCCACACATGGTGTTAAATTAAGATTAATTCCATCATGACATATCAAACATTTGCTTTAAAAACTGGTCTTAAGAAAGTATTGCAACCTTCTCAACTTGGCCCTTTCCAGAGGCGCTGGACTACAACTCCCCTCATCCCCTCAACCCAATTGTCATACTGACTGGGGATGAGGGAAGCTGCAGCCCAGCAAAGCTAGAAAGCAGCAGGTTGAGGGAGGCTGGTGACTCCACCCTTACCAATGCAAAGAGAGGAAGATTGAATTTCTAAAAACTGATGTGATCCAGACATTGTTCTAATATCTCCAAGTTTTCTCTCCGGACTCTTGAGAGTTGGTATCAGGGGAAAGACATGTAGAAGCATTCCAAAAAGCTGAATTGGTTTTTCTGACCCATGCTTTCTATTTCTGCCCTTAAAAAGGAGGAGGGTGTGAGGCTGAGTGCATCTTAACTATTTCTGAACACAGCTATAGCTATGAATGCAATTCTGCCTTGGCAGAACCTTATAATGCCTGACACTTCTAGATCCTTTTCTCTTTCACTTGCACAGTAACTGCAGGGAGCAACTGCAGCTCAGTGCTCAAGTACTTCCATTACTTGCAGAAGTCTTTGGTTTTAGTTTCTGGCATCTCCAGATAAAAAGGATCAATTAACAGAGGGTGATGAGGGGTGAGAGGAGAAAAGGTGAAAAATATTGTTATCCATGGGAGACTAGATGAACAAATTGTCTGAACTGATGCAAGGCTCTAAGGAAGTATGTAATAAAGAACTGGATTGTCCCATTTTGCCTAATCTATGGATTGCCCCTTTGGCATTGTTTCTTTGGCCATGCCTATGAAACTTGGGTTGTGGTGTATTCAGCCAAAGTATATGTTACGTGCTTCCTGGATGCCACAGCCTAGGTTTTAAGAAGCAAATTGCCTAATTGCTGGCAGTGGAGTACAGTTAATGCTTCGTGTGTGTGTGTGTGCACGCGCGCAATGACCAGGAGTTCCTTCTTCTGGGCAGGATGTTATTACAATATGTAATATTCACTGAATCGTCAGCATAAATGGATTTCCAATGTTCCTTTGACAGCCAAAACACTTGTATTAGAACATTGGTGGTTCCTATAATGCTTTAAATATTTCAGTGGGTGGCATATAGACACCATCTTAAAGTTGATAAAGTAGTCCACTTTTTTTTAAGTCTATGTACAGTTACTAGAAAGTCACACACACACACACACACACACACATTCCTTATGTATTCACTGATACAGGCATAAAAAAATGGGTGTATTTGTGCATCTGTGTGAATGTTCTACCTCCTTTTCTTCCTCCTTTCTTGCATACATACAAGAGAACCACCATATCTGCTGCCTCAGTTCATGCTTAATGGAGTCCAACCATCTCCTGTGGTCTTGCCCAATCTTGTGTGGTTTCGCCTGGGACTATATGTATTGAGAAGCAGATCCCACTTGGGGTGGTGGGAGACAGGTGGCCATGAAGGGGTGGTAGGAGAGGCAAGGGGCTGCTGAGGCTCTGTCCTGGCTAATGGGCAGAGATTTGGAAGCAACTGGGCAGTGGAAAGGTTGCCAGTCTAACACAGCTGGTGCTTTCTAGGCTTGCTGTGCCATGTCTTAACATGCCAAATTTATAACATTATAACATTCACAACATTAAACTTTATCACAAGGTATGTACAGCGTGTATAGTGCAGGGTTTGCTACTATCCATGATTTCAAGTACCCACTGGGAGGATTAGACCCTTTCCCTGCAAATAGGTTCTGCTGTATCTTGAAATTTCACAAAACCAGATTAAAAAAATATTCCTATGTGGATTTTCCAGAGCTTCCAGCTGCAAGCATGAGAGAGCTGAGCACTTCAGTAGGGCAAGCAACTGCAGGTGCCATTGGGTGACTGGAGAAGCTGGTTTCTCCCTGCTGTTTCCTGGCAAAAGCATTGACATACCTTCTCACAAAATTAGTAGTGATACCATCTCATAGTACACACAAGGACCAAGTATTTCTACCAAACCATTGTCATGTTTCTACCAAGCCTCCAGCAGAAAACCTTTCTATTTGCTCATGACAAATCTGCTTATTGCATGTGTGGATGTATGAGCAATCTGATGGGGGATAAGACCAGTGAGCTTTCACGGTTCGGGCAGCCAGAATGACACGAGAATGGTACTAGAATGACATAGGTTCAACTTCCAAATTACAGAAATCACCCAACGTGTGCAAAATGTGCTAGTCTAATTTGTGCAAATTGCCTATGCTTGCAGAATCCCAAAACTGGATTCCTCACACACTGCTACCTTCAAGCTCAAAGGGACCAATTGCCTGGCGCTGTGGCGTCCTTAATTACAGTTCATTACTAGACTGATGCTGCAATGCATACAAATGATATACCATGTACATGGAGCAGTTAACTGGGCTCTCTCAACTGCAACAACAAAAATGCCTATTTTTTCAGTAACTAAAAGGGTGATATTTTCAGTAACTAAGCAAAGCATACTTAAAGCAAATTATCTCTCTCTGGTTGCTTAAATAATAGAAGCATAATCAGTTCTCTCCTAATATCCCGATCGAAATGAAAATATTTCTATGCATTAAATGCATTAAAATCTCTCAATTCGCAAGGTCAATAATGATTTGGCAAAAATCATGCAGAAATAACTGGGTGATGGCTGTATGCCATGGAATAATGAACATTTCTCTAGTTCCCCTTCCTACTCCAAATGAGAAAAAGGCACTGTGCTTAATGGTGGCAGTGCAAGATGACTTGCCACCTGAGCTGGGAGGGTGCATGCTGCATGGCTGATGCAGCTGCGCTGAGGCCAATAAGCTGCAGAAGCCAACCCCCCTTCTTCCTGCTTCTCCCTTTCCCCCAGACGCAAGATGAGGTGAGCATTTTCTCCAGAAAGTCAGCCAGGCCTGCATGTTGCAGCGAAATCTCCTGTTGAATCTCCTGTCTAAAGTGACAGATAGTGAAATAACCATATAGGTCAAATCAAGTGCAGTTTAGGGCTTTCAGATCATGGTGGACACACTGCGGCCTACTGGTGTTTTGGCCTAAAATTCCCATCAAACCTCAGCATTGAATATTAATATTCTTACCATTAGTATTTCAGAGCCCCAAATATATATCAGATTATAAATAATGTGAATAATTTGCCCCCTTGACACCCCATTGGGAACTGAATGCCAACATTAGAAAATTTAGGCATCGTATTTTGCTATTCAGCACCATATAATCTTAACAACTAGGGCCAGTCCACCCATGAGTCAGATAGATCACCTGCTCAGATGGTAGATTAGGAGAGAGAGCAGCTCTCACAGACATGCTGGGGCCACTGACCCATGGGAGCATATACCAGAGTGGGAGAGCAGCAAGCAGAGCTCCTTCCTTGAAGGAGCAGTCCCCTCTCCCCCATAGATTCTCCTGAGCCCTCTCCAAAAGTGGGAGCTCAGGTGGGCAGTTCTCCAGGGTGGCTGCTCCTTCAATTTGGGAATGGGCTCCCTGGAGAGCTTGTTCAGGGGAATCCGCTGTAGGAAGAGATCAGGCATGCAGGTATTTTCACACTGGGAGAGTCCCCAAATGAGAGAGATCAGTTGGGCAGTATTTTTGGAGAAGCATCCAAAGGCAAAAATGCTACAGTTTGAGGAGTCTTTCTGCAAAGCATGTCATTGTGAGGATTTCTTATCTCCCGGTTGCCCCACGATGCCTTGTTTGAGGGCAAACACCTCAAGTGCAGCATTCAGGGCCTTCTTATCCCTCACTTATTCTAAGTGCAGTTTCTTTCAAAATGTAAAAGAAAATGAATTCCTGAGCTTACTTGTTCTTATTTCTTTCCCCTTTTCCTATAGCTCTTGTGTATGACTCCAAAGCAATAGTATGTAAAGCTGAAAGGACTTAAATATGAGGCAATTTTAACTCTTTCCACATAACAGCTGTTATTTCCCTTTATCACCTGGATTGGCCAGTTTTCACTAAGCTTTCTCTTTGTGTACTGTGATGCCATGACAAAAACCGCCCAGTTGATCTGATGAGCTACTACACAAAAAGGATCATGGTACATGGCACAGATTGGAATTGCCACTGAAAGTGGCTTCCCTGTGGAGATCACTGCATTTCAAATGTTTCCAAGTGTTTGTCTCAAGTGTCCTAATGGGTTTCTGTGAAGAAATTTCTTATCAGTTGAGGTGAATTTTCAATATCTTGGGTTTGGTTATGGATTTCCAATTTGGAAATTAGAATATTAAATAAAGATTTATTTGTGCCTAGATGAAACTATCTAGAGTTTGGCAACACCTATTGCAGAGGTAGCTTTTATGTCTGTAGTTTAAGTTGTGCTACAGAAAGTGTGTGTTCTCTCTCCCTTTTTCACTCTCATACACAGTTACATTTGAGCACTTACTATATAGATTTGGCATGCAAATTATTTTTACACACTCATCTGAAAAACTGATCTTGGGGATTGATCTTGGAAAGGATTCCCCGTACACATTTTAAATGTAAGATAAGTTTTGTTTGGTCAACCTTTGCTTTAACTCTGACCTGGAATGGGAAGGAAAGGTATTTCTCCCTACATTCCTATTTCCAAGTTAGACAACTTGGACAAACTCCTAAGCATGTTGTCTCTACAGAAGGATATTCCATTGACTCAAATGGGTTTTATCCTCTAGATAGAATGTGTGTTTAGGACTGCAGCTTGAATGGCTCCGAAGATCGGGAATTTGTGCGAAGAGGCACATAATTTGTTTCAAGAAGAGCTGTTCTGTGGAGTTCCTCTGAGTTTAAACTGATGCAACCAAGATTCTAATCTGCCTGTGTACACTGAAAGCCAAAGTGGTTCGCTGTTTCATTAGCAAAGCAGACAGAAACCACACCGGCATGCTATTTCCTTGTATACACAATTACTGACCTCAAAATTTTTCGCATTTCAATCTTAACACATCATCTTTTATAAATTCTCCAATTTGCCCTGTCAACCTGAATACCAAAGAGAATTTGCAAATGCCACCCCAAGACAAGGTCAATGTTGTTCCTGCAGCACAAGAGCCATGTTTGTGTACACAGATCTCTTTGTTACTCGGCGCACTGAAGTTTCAACCTCTCCATGTCACCAGAGTCCATTGCATCTTGGAGTGTTTAATGGGTATGCAGGCAAACTGCCCAGGCTGATGATGGGATGGAAGGAGTGTGCATCTCGCATATGAGTTTTCTGTTTGCCTTTTGCCATCTTGTAAGGTGTGAAGTGCAGAACTATTTTCTTGAGCAACACTTCCCATTGCACTCAAGAAAACAGTAAATGGTTTGTAGACTTTCAACCCACCAATATGCCAAGTTTAAACATGTTTGCCCCTGGAGTGAAATTACACAATTCCCTTAATGATACCCAGAGATGGAGGTGCTGGAAGCAGGAAAATGGCAAACTTTCTGCAATATGATGCCTGAAGTAACTATTTCTCATTACTTAATAGTATGATTGGACCTGTTGCCAGTGGAAAATTATAGTTTCAAGCAAATGATAAACATACCCAAGTTAGAATCCCCCACCCACTGCTACTAATATGCATATTTGAGTGTAATGATGACCACAGTAGTCCAAGTAGACAGGTATTTGCATAGTTGCAATTAAACTACGCTAGACAAACTGTGCTAGTCAAATCCAATTCTCTAGAGACTTTCTAAGGATTGGTGCTTGTCTTATGGATAAGCAGATGTTCTACCCCATCATGCTCTGCAACAGGGGTGGAGAACCTGCAACCTTTCAGATGATGCTGGACTACAACTCCTATCACCCCTGAGCACTGTTATGCTGGCTGTGGCTGATGGGAATTGAACTCCAGTGGATGGCCAGAAATTCTTCACCCCTGTACTGTGAATTTACTGTGCCTTGAAGTTCCCTACACAATCATTACAGTTCATTAGCTAGGGGAATTTTCAGATTTACTGGAGAATTAGAGTGTGTGACATTTGCCATAGTTGTCAGCTCATTTGCATATATTTTCCCCTCCCTAGATTACTGAGGCATGTGCATGTGCTGGCAAAGTAGCATAAAAACTAAACTAAACCCAAACCAAACAAACTAGATTTGATCATATGTAAGATCATTAGGATTTTTGCTGTTGTTGTTTTGCAGTGTTTTGTGACATACACACATCCTTAGCACATTCACTGGTATAACACCATATAAATAAAATCATGATACAACCATGGACAAAGTCACAACCATGA
The DNA here is from genome assembly GCF_004798865.1 of Varanus komodoensis. Classification (NCBI taxonomy): domain Eukaryota; kingdom Metazoa; phylum Chordata; class Lepidosauria; order Squamata; family Varanidae; genus Varanus; species Varanus komodoensis. Next base: position 4,699,703 of record NW_025335798.1, on the reverse strand, counting down.
TGTAACTTTGTGCAAAAGCAGCTTCTTTGCAGCATTTTATTATAATACAGATGGAAGAAAGAAGAAAGAAATGAACCTAGAAAACTGAATGCTCTGGACAAAGGCACATTCACAGTACTTTCTACACAAAACTGGAAAAAGGGTAGAAGGAGAGGAAGAAAGAGGAGAGCAAAGGAGGAGTCCAAATGTATCCATCGCAATATAGAAAGAAGACTAGGGAGTTTGGCTCTGAAACCTGACAGGCATTTTTTATGAACAGTTTACATGGGGCAGATGTAAATATTATTATTCCTGTATCTATTCAAGAGCAATCTACATTATCTCTTTGTTCCTTGGAGCACTATAAGAACATGGGTGAAACATGCAGCTGTCTTCTGCTGTATCTTGCTAATCAGAGAACTTACCGGGAGTCCCTGGATGAGGTGCTGACACTTTCACGTGGGCACCAACAGCTGGGAGGTTGCGAAGGTGCCATTCTGGACACAGGAAGCAAAACTGAAATGGAGCACTCCAGAGAGGAAATTCTTAGAATTAGAATGTAGATCAGTAGTCTTCACTGGGTAACACTGCTTCATGCTCATCTTGAAGTATCCCTAGAAAAATCTCTCACCCCCTGGATTGAAAATCTAGGCGATGATGAGACACTCCATGGGGACAGATTTATATATTGTGGGGACAAATCAGTTGCCTGGAAACTCCCGCAGTATTTCCCCCAAGCTACTGCAGCCATTCTTCATGAAGCTTTTTTGACGGTTATCTCTAAATGCACTGTAGAAGTTATTACCCCATTACCACCACCTTCTTTGTCAGGAAAAAGTAAAATGCAATAAATAAATAAACAACGAACGGACGTTTAGCAGTCCCTCACTGACATAACCCTCTCCAAGCCTCATCTGACACCTTGCACATTTCCATGGGAGCTTTCGAGTGACTGTCATGAAAAGGACAAAGCTAGAGGGTGGGACACCTAGGCTTTTCTGGCCCACAGCCAGAGTTCTAGATGTACATACTTGCTAATCTGTTCAAACAGACAGTACGGTTTTCATTGACCAGCATTTGGCACAGGAAAAAGTGCATGGTGGTTATGGATTGGGTGACTCTTGCACACAGATCAGCAGGGCCGGGTGATTTATGGATGGACTTTGCAGCTCTCCATGGGGAGCAGATGTGGTGTTTAAATGAGTGTATGTTTTGGGGGATGGGGGCCGTCAGCATGGTAAGGAAAAAGGGAGCAAAGATTTATATCCAGATGGGAATGCTGAAGCTAGGGAAGGAGTTGCCATGCTAGGAAGCAACCCTCCACAATGAAAGCTATTCATCACCAGGGTCTAAAGGCAACACTGCTGTGAAATAGGTCCGGCTGAAAATCCTTCCAGCAAGTTAATCACTGATGATAGCTGGTGCTCTCCCAAAGAAGCAAGTAGCTGAGGAGTTGCAGGTTCATATATCTTCGCACATTATTCTTATGGGCTTTCCACACCCCATCACTTCTCCCAGTTTCCCACTTTCCTGTGGATTCTTCTCCCCCCGCCCCACCACTTATGTATCTTGATGGAAGAGGGGCTACAGCAACACCTGCAATAGGGGCAGGTGAACAGGGATCGTCCAAGCTCATCAAGATTCTCAGAACATCAGCCCAAGACTTGCCTCTGTCCAATCTGGGCTCAGTTTGCAATCATTGTCCATTTTCCATGAATGGGAAAATGGTGCAAAGGAAATGGCTATTGAATGAGTAAGCTGTGTCAACAATTCCCAGATACGTTGAGGTGTTCAAAATAGCACAAAATTTGCCAAAAGACCAAAGCATGGGTGATTTAAAATGTGCATACTGAAAGCTGTGCATTTTGAGAAAGTTGTACATTTTTCAAATAGACATTCTGTAAATATGAAAGCAGTTTGGCAATCTGCAAAGACTTTCAGAGAAAACATGCTCCCAATTGCATGCTGGTTTGTGAATTGGAATTTTTCAAGTGATTTGAGAACAGAAACAAAATGGTCATGAATCCTTAAGTAGGGTAGCCACTGGATTTCACCTAAATGCAATATTTCAAGGCCACTTCAAAAGCGCCTTCTGAGGTGCATCCAAGGAATTTTGAAAGAGAGAACAAGAAAAAAAATATCCAATGAAATATTTTATCTCATATATTTTGAGATAATAAAAAAGCTTTCTAAAAAGTATATAGAATATTGTATATCTTCCCAAATGTCTCATTATTTGCATATTCACTTAAAATATTTATTGAATGATCTAAATACTCCAGGGTGATATAAAATGAAATAAAATAACATAAACAATGGCAATAAAGCAGCACAATTACTTCGGAAAACAGAATACCAGGGAAGATGTCTGTGCAGTGGCGGTGAGTTTGGGCCTAGTTTTTTACAGAAAGTTTTTTTTTAAATGAACCAAACTGCAAGAGGACGGGAAGTGTAAGTATACTTACGACAGATTATATGCTCATTCATATTGTGTAAGTGTGTCAGGAAAGAGTGTAAAAGGCAAATGCACGAAGAAGGGTGGAACTTGCAAAGAAGATGAAGTAGAATAAGAAAGAATTACATTAGATGCAAAAGGGATAAGGAAATGTGGTTGGGCAGAACTGCACATTACTTGCATAAAGTTATTGGGACAGCATACGGTGCTGCCTTTTACCAGGACAGACTATCTCCAATTATTCTGATAATGGCCTGTCTGACTGGCAGCAGCTCTTCAGGGTTTCAGACCTGGAGTTTCCACATCACCCACCACTTGTCACTTTAAAGCAGAGACTGGGGCTGAAAACTTCTGCATGCAAGCACATGTACACTGCACTGAGCTACGGTCCCTCCTCAGTGTGCTTTCAGCAGGAAAAAATGGTGGAGGGAAAAGGGTTAAGGAGGCCCGCTTTTAGACTGCAACTTCTTTGGCTATGCTTTGTTGATGGAGAAAAACATGGTAGAGCATCATGTCCTGTATGGTTCTAGGAATGGTGCTCAGCACAAAGGCAGATGAGGCAAAGAAGGTTGAGCGAAACTGCTCTTTTCTCTCTCTGATCAGATATCGAAGACTTAGGAGTTCAATAAAATTCAAAATAAAACAAGGTCATAGGCAACTCAGGCCTTCACATGGTGGCTATTCCAGCTGCAAGGGAGATGCCAACTTACAGCTTTGATTACTGGGGTAAATTGGTGCTCAGCTGAGCTACCACCATCTTCCCTGTAATTCAATGAACATGCTGTGCTGTGTGCCCCAGTGCCTCACAGCATGATGCGGGGGCCACTAGGGAGCACCCCATAGCCATGGTCCTCCTCTTGGGGAGCCAAGAAACCTTCTATTGCGCAGTGGAATTTCTGAGCAGGGTCCACACTGGATTTCCTGCATTGCCACTGGATTTTGCCCAAAGCAAAACTGAAGTAAATTGGGATGCCTCATGTCGAAAGGAAACAAAATGTCCAGAGATTCTTGAGGCAAGCCAAAAGAATTTCAGAAAGATGCATATGTCTGTGTGGTGGAGTGGAGTGGATTCATCATATCCAAAATAGGGCCGTGTGATACTGGGAATTCCATTCCATTTAAGCCTGCTGGAATTTCACAGCAGAAGACTATACAGGAATTTTTTTCTTTCCCTTTTTGGAAATGTTGATATTTCTTGTGCATATTAAGAAGATGCATAATTTCTGGTCCCATAATTTGCATAACTGGGATCAACTTACTATTTTGGGAGTCTTAAATTTGCACATTTAGCATTGTAAGAGGGATTAACATTATCTCTCAGGTCTTTAAATTTATGCAAATAAGAGCATTTCTCCACCCCTGAATACCCAACATGTCCAAAACTGCACAAATGGGGTCATTATTTTTAAGAGTGTGTGTGCCCATGGTCTTTCACAAGAATATATACTCAACATTGATCTTTGCCAGTGTCAGTATGTTCTCTATACTATTTCATTTAGCTTAGAAGAGCCCTATTCCATCCTTCGCCAGTTCAGCCCCCATGTTGACACCCGCTGATCCCACACCTGCAGTCATGTTCACAGAATTCATTTGTTAGAAAAATGCACACTTTAAAAGGAATCTTTGAAAAGGACAAGCATTCTCAAACTTGGTGCTGCCTCAGAAGACCTTTGTCTCTGGTTCTGCCTGTTCAGAAATGCACATGTTCAGATAGGGAGAAATCTTTATTCTTTATTTATTACTGAAAATTTATTCCGTGGGTAGCCACAACTGTTTCTAAGCACCACTTTTTATTAAACTGCACTGGAAAATTGAAAACCTCTTAATTCCTCAGGTTCAAATACGAAGAAAAATGGCCCGTGAGATGCACAGTTGAGGCTCTAAATACAATTTTGTGTTACCCTAAATTAAATGATGCGCATTCTGTGGAAAATTAATAGTCCGGTGTTCAAGTCAGAACCAAATGGCATGTCGCAATAATTATTCCTTTAAAAAAAGGCTTCAGTGGGCAACTTTTCTTTTGAACCGTTCTTCTTGAGCATTGCATTCTAGCCCCGAACAGTTTCTCACTAAAAAGTCCCTCAGCCAGGTGAGTCCTGACTTCAGAGGTGCCAACAGCACCTTTGGGGTCAGAAGGCAGCTGTGGGGAACGTGGGATCTTGGCAGAAAACCAGAAGAGGCCTTGATCTGGACAGCGGGTGCTTTCCTGATGAAGGCCCTGTGTGGCAACTTTTCCTGCAAACTACATGGAGTTGGTTTAAGCATGAATGCCATCATGCGAGATTTGGCTTTCATTTCCCAGAAAAGCCATGAGAAGGATTGACCCTTGTGGGAGTGGAGAGTGAAATTTAGGGTTTTTCTTATAAAACATTGCAAATAACCGGGCAATTTTGCATTGGGACAACTTAGCTAGGATTGATGCCTATCATTTCATGCCTTTATCTCCCAATTTTCCATGCAAAAATTAAAACCTAAAAATACATTAGAATAGCTATTAAATATATAACATACACAGAAACACACATGCATCTATCCTGATCTTTATGAAAAGTGAGTTTTTACTAACCTGCTTCCACAGTGTGCCACCCCTCTTGGCCATATAATAAACTGTGGTTTGCTTTGGTTGTGGGTACTCTTGAGCAATCATTTTCCACAGTGAATCCTGGCAGCAGGAGCTCTGGGAGAAGGCTAACAAGGAATTCTCAATATTCTCAGCACACTGCAATTCCCAGGAATCTTTGAGGAAGCCATGGCACTTACAGCGGGATACATCAGACTTAGGTGTGTGGCATGAATCCCCCACTCTGCAATGGAGCAATAAGGTGGGTGGAAAATAGGAGGTAACTGGGAATAGGAGGAGACAGAGGGGACACATTCTTAAAAGCGGAGAGGTAAATGGTGGAATAAGGGCACTTCTGATTATCGGAGCTGAATGCAGCATCCTGTTTTCAGAGTTTGAACAATGCAGTGAGGCAAAGGAGAGAACATGACTACCAAGATGTCCATCTTCCAAAACATTAAAAATGGCCTTCCTGAAGCCTCAAAGGAATGAGCACATCATGTGACCTTTCCGTTGCCTAGGAAAACATGTAATGTTTTCACATAAATGTTTCACAAAATATAAGATCCTATTGTTGCTGGCACATTCTACAGCCTTCCAGAACTTAGCAAGCTAAATCTTCTCAGCTGGTGTGAGTCCCTTGCCCTGAAACCATCTTTCTTGCACCTCCTCTTTACACATTTGATCATAAATTTCGCAATGACACTTGGACTTTTGGCAGTGAAGAGTCTGCAATATGGTTAATGCTATGGCCAAAGAAGAAAAATGTGCTTCCAGTCCCCATAAAAGGGATGTCGTGTGGCTCCAGATTTACACGCTCTAAATTGCTTCCAGACCCATTTTGCTCCTTTTGCAAATCAAAGGGAGAATTTGTTTTGAAAAATATATTAGAAGCTATAACTGCCAATGCCATAAAATCAACATATCTTGAAGCAAAACATTGCTTGGCTGAAAAATCAAGCCACATTTTGCCTTATTTGATACTTGGTTATCAGTTAATGGATCATCATTAGAAGTTGTAGAAAGATAAACAAGCCATTTCACTACCAGCAACAGGTAAGAAATTGATTTGATTTCCATTCAGTACAGGCATGGAAAAACTACTTCTTGAATCAGAACACAGCTATATGTCAAGTTTTGTACTTTGCCAAAGTTTGTGATGCCATTTGCAAAACTAAAAGGTGTACCAAAAATGTGCACATTTTTTCAAAGTTTACCAAAATATATTTACAATGCAATTCAATGGGGCTTCGTACAAGTCTCTGAACTCAGGACTGTGGGCATCCACTGGAGGGCAAGAGGACCATGGAAGCAAGAACTGGCTGTGCACTTCCCTTGCTCCCCCAAAACATGTGGATGGCCAATTTCTACTAAGAGGAAGAGGAGGAGAGAAGCTGGAGGCTCTGCCGGGGTTCCCCTTAGGAAAGTGGTGTCTCACTTCCCCACCCTGCACCAAGGACTGGCTCTGACGTCAACCTCGGATGTACTCTTTACAAGGGCAGGGGGAGGGTGTTTCAAACTCTGATGGAATTCTGTCTACTGGTGATAGGATTGTGCCCTTAATGTCTATGTCTGGGAAAATTTACACAAGAACACTCTATTCTGTGGGACCATTGCATTCCGAAAGAAAGATACTCATGCGAAGTGTAGACATTTGAAAAGTCATGCATACAAAAATAGCATACATTTTGAACAAGCTGCATGTAAATGCCTACACTTTCAAAACGAAATTCACATCTGATTGTCAAATGGGTGGAGGAACATGGCAGCAGAATAATGAAGACCTTATTAGATTAAGTATGATGGGTTTTGCCATCTCTATTCACTACTAGCCCACATGCTCCCATTCAGCACTCTGTTTTCCTAAACATTTAGGATTCACTTCCTCGCATGGAAAATCAAGGCTCCTTTCCTCTCCCCTGTGCATAGCACTGCCATCAGGCTAGGTAAGGTATGAGGGTAAGAGAAGGTACTAGTGGGGGTAATACAGAGATTGTTTAAGTGATCAGGATGTGAAGAGGAAAGCCAAGTATCCTCTCATTTGAGGCCATCTTTCAAGAACTTCCAAAGATGGAGGTTAGTCCCAATTCCATGGCAACCTGAGCTGGGCTCAGAAAAACCATAGTCCTGTCTAGAGATGAGCAAATGAGAGATTTAAGCATGTGTGGAGCTACTTCTTTTCACATGCCAAAACTTAGTTAATTTCATTCTTTTGTGAAATGAGCATGGTTTTGTTTTGTTTTTTGCTTTGCAAAGAGAAAGTGTGAGGAATTATTTTCCAAGTATGTACTCAAATGCATATTTTCCCTTATTAAAATATGAATGTGTATCCTGTTTGGAAAACAAATGAATATTTTAATGTTGCCAAAAAGATTCATTTTGCAATTGTGGCTGCTAGCTGAAGAGCTTGCAAACTTCTACTAAAAATCACATTCAGGGTTATGAGCAGAACATTTGGTCAGTGTTTCGTATGTGAACAAAATTCTTGCATATCCCCAGCCCAGTCTAATGTTTACAATAATCTCACAGGCCACGACTATGAACACCAATTCCTTAACTCTAGTACCATGGCTAAAGCATACATTTGCCAGTTTTTCCCCAATTCCATGACATCTAATGCAGCTAAATCACTGTTTCACTTCTATGTTTGAAAATGTTGCCAAGGTCAGCTGCTGGATTTCCCATTCCTCAATTATTGGGTAGCATCAAATGGAGCTGCTTGGCCTGCTGGTTCAAAGGACCCCCCCCCACCACCACCACCAGTGCAAAGGGGCTTTTGCACTTCTAGAAACATCCCCAGAAATCACTGGAAATGCAGGAAAGATCAACAGAGTGCCCTTCTGTGAGCCCTGCTGACCTACCAAATTTCAGAAAGGGCCATTTTAACTCAGGTGTGAATGTCATGGGTCCTCCAAGTACATAGGCATAATAAGTTGCTATCTTTTGTGCCCCTCCAGGGAAAGCAGTATCTACTATGCATGGTGGCGATGATGGAAAGATTAACATCAGGGGAGATGCAAAGACACTTATGGGCTTGGTTTTATAGCTCTGATTATTTCATGAGTCTTGGGGACTCCAACCGTAGCAAATTAATCTAACTGGCACGAGATTACACTTTAGAAATCCAGCCTCATTCAGTACAGGCCAGAATTCTAAGAACTGCCTTCTATTATGAATCCAACTGCCTGTTGGAATTTTCACTGGAGGACCTGTTGCCAGTTTTTAAAGATACTTGATGCTTTGGCTTTCTTTGATTTCTATTTATTGTTTGATGAGGTTGTTTTCTGTTACTTTGCTGTAATTGTTTTTGTGTATAGTTTCACCATGTTATTGCTGGGTCTCGGTTTGTATTTGTTTTTATCAAGTAAATTGCTTCTAAGAAATTCGAGTAGAAAATTAGCCTACAAATGTTAACATAAACCAAATAATAGAAATAATGAGGAGTGATCCAGTTTGGAATTAACTTAAAGATGAGTGGTCATCATTACGTATGTGTAGAGGGAAGAATAGTAAATGAGAAGGCAAAGATAAGTAAAGGCCTGCCAGAGAGCTCTTCTCGTTGGCTTTCATGAGGCTTTGTTCTGTTGTAAACAGGAGAAAGAGAAGGGATGGGGTGAGAGAGAGAGAGAGAGAGAGAGAGAGAGAGAGAGAGAGAGAAGGATCCAGTGCTCTTTACTCTCCCTTGGCTAGCTGTGATATCACCTCTGGCACATAAACCAAAGTGTTTCATTAGGCCTCAGTTTTGCCTATTTTTAAACAGACCCTTAAGGCTGGTTTATCCTGGGCTTCACTTAGCATGGCCAGTGGTCAGGAATGATGGGAGTTAAGCTCCAGAAATGTCTGATAGATGAAATCAAACCCTTGGTTTGGTGAAGGATATGGTTGTGTTGGCTTTGTCCTATCAATTGTACCCTCAGTTAGGGATATCTGGGAATCAGTGGGATTCTCAGTTCAGCTCCCCAGACCCCAGTCCACTCTGCAATGACCCAGAGTCCAAGTTCCTGGTGAACACACCCAGCCCCCTATGCTGTACAAGTGCCCTTCTTGTGCATCAGGAGCAACTGCACTTGAGCATCTGCAATTGACAACAAAGAAGGTTGGTTGTGAGGGCCTTCCCTGGAAAGCTGCTGCACAAATAGCATTCCTCTTCCACACCAGCTGCCACCAGCCACCATTTGGGCTGCTGCAGTGGACACAAGAAGATTGCCACTTGTGCCTCCATGGGTCTGCAAGCATTCATGGCCTTTCTCTCAGCTCACCTCACTTTCAAAGACTGGGCCAAGCACAAGAGGAAGTCTGCAAATGCTTGAGGGGCAGGTTCTAGCAGGGTTTGTCCCAACCCTGTTCTCAGTTACCAGAAGACCCTGCACTCAGCAGTGCCCACTCATCCAATTCAGGGCAGGAGGAGAGGCAGGGGCAGCCTTTGCCTTCTGCTTCCCCTGCCCTGCCTTTCCCTGCCTTGCTGGATGACCTATCTGAGAAAGATGTTTCAAAGAAAGACAGAAATAGCCTAGAGAAGCCAGGGAATAGCTTACAACCTGGCCTCCTCTCTTCTCTGCCCATCAGAACATCTCCTTTCTCCCTCTTCCAGTTACTTCTCTGATCTCAGAGGTCATCTGGCTTCATTTATTCATCAGTTTTGTTTCCCACCTCTTTCTTGATTTAAAAAACTCAAAGCAGCTTGCATCATTCTCCTCCTCCTGCTCTCAGACTGATTCCCACCATAACAACCCTGTGAGGCTAGTTGGGCTGAGAGTCTGTGACAGGCCCAAAGTCACCCAGTTGGCTCCATGGCTGAGTGGAAACTAGAACCCAGGTCTCCTGAGTCCCAGTCCCATGCACTGAATCACTATACCACACTGGCTCTTTTGTGCTGGCTGTGCTGGCTGTGAGTGTCTGGGGTGGGAGGTGTTCTCTGATCTCAGACGGGGACACCTGAAAATCTCATGGGTCCTGGGACGCTCACCCAAGGACCTTGGAAGGGACAAGCCAAACAATGCTATGTTCAGCCAAGGACCACAGCATCACTCTCCCTGTGAAGTTTGCAGCCTCTGTCTGTTCGATTGATTTATTTTTCGTTTTGTCTTTGATATGGTTTTAATTCTGCCATTGCTTATGTTGTTGCTGCTGCTTACAGGGGTGAGACCTCAGTGGGAAGGGGACATGCAATTCAAGAGGTCCCAGGTCCAATGGTTGGCATTTCCAGTTAGGACTCAAAACATTCCTTCTCTGGACACCTTGAGAGCTGTTGCCAGTTAGTGCTGACGACATGCTGAGCTGAAAGGACCAATGGCCTGATTGAGATGAAGCTGCTTCTTATGCCTTTATCAATCTTAAGTAGGATGAGGCTGCTGCCTCACGCAGCAGGATGCCTTTTTCTTTTCGGTATGTATTTGTACTGCCAAGAAAACAGAAAGGTGCTTATGAGATTTTCTGCTGCATGTACCAAAAATGTTGGCTGGCTTTGGATACAATGGGAAGAATCCAATAAGGTGCTTATGCCTCTGATGAGTCTTTTCTGCTGAGCTGATTGTATTTTACATGCAGCCCCAGCACTTGTGGAACAACCCAGCCAAGCAACTGTGCTTGTTCCTGGAAGGGGTCAAGTCAGCAGAGCTCACATAAGGGGTCTACCTCTTGGAGAAAGAAATTAGCGGGGTTAAAAACCACAAGCAATCTATTGGATCCTGCTCTATATGCCTTGATTTGGGGGCCTGGGTGCAGGGCACCTGCATCTGCTTGCCTCTGGCAGCAAAATGTTCAATTTTTCTTTAATAGACACATAATGTATAAATATTTTTTGAAATCTGATTGCTAAGCTGCCTCAAGTTGGATATGACGATAGAAAGGTAGGATATAAATTGTCAGGCAGGTAAATAAATAGGTGTAGGTTGCCTGCCTTCTCAAGTTCCTTTGCCTTCCTCACCATAAGGCCCACTTTGAGATTGGTCCTTTGACCTTTATGGCATGAAGGAGCTTAAAGTCTTTGACACCAGAGCCAATTGATTACAACAGGAGTACAATAATAGGTCAAGTGCTTTTGCCGGCCATTGTCTTTGAAAGCTTTTTGCTTAGGAACAAAAGATGGTTTGTGTCCAGAGCCTACCTCTCTCTCTCTCTCGCTCTCTCTCTCGCTCTTGCTCTGATGACAAAGAAGTTGGGAGGGAGCAGCAGGACAGTGGCAGGGCGTTTGTGTGTGGTGGAAACAGCAGAGGGTGGGGATGAAGTGTAAACCTGCCAGGATTGGAAAGGCGTTTAAGGCATTTTCCTAAGGCACGCAGGGCATTAGTCAGCACTCTTCCAAGCCACAGAAATGCGCCTTTGCTTGTCTGAAATTACAGAGATGAAATGATTAGACCACAAGCCTTTGCCCTCTGGACACTGGCCTTTTGTCTCCATAGAATAATGATACATTGTTGATTGTCATCCAGTTCTTATGGCGCAAAAGTGCCCTTTCTCTCCCCCACCCTCCTTTCTCTCCTCTTTCTTGTTTTAATATCATTTGCTTGCATGCCTGTGTGCATGGCTGCTGTCCTGTCTCCCGAGTTAAGATGAGAGAGACTGAGGGAGCGAATGAGCGCTGGTTGGTTTTAGTCAAGATGATAGAATATTCTGCCCTCCTCTACTGTTGTAGGATTTCCCCAAGAACACCCCTACTTTTGCCAAAACTGGGTCAATTGCAGAACTCATGGAGACAGGAAAGTGGGTCTTTTCCTCCCTCTTTCCTTTCTTCGTTACTCATTTTCAGTCTACCAAATATAGGGAACTGCCTGATGGGGGAAGGACTATCCTCAAACTCTGTGCAGACTCTTAGAGCCATGTGTTGGTGATTTCTCAATATTCTCCACCCTCTTTGTGAGCAGACATATCAAAAGAAGTTCACAGACGTTCTTCAGAGGAGGAGAAATTCTCTAAAAGCCTGTGCTGAAGGATCACAATTAGCCAGGTATCACCCTACTATTGGGCAGAGAAAAGCAGCCAGCCACCTCAGGCAGTTGTTTTGGGATGTTATCAAAATTTCTAAAATTATTAGGGCATTTTAATGGCATTTTTCTTGCTATTTATTTATTATAATGGTATTTTTCCTACTAGGTAGGGGAAGAAGTTGTCAATGTCTTGCCTGTGGTGCCAAAATACCTTTACTAGCCTTGGGTATGATGTGTACTTGATTCGGCAGAAGGATTTTGCACTGTCAAGGAGCAAAAATTCTTGGCCCAGTCCTGCCGCTAACCATCATGGCAGAACAATTGGTAACTTTTTCCGCAAAGGGTTTCTATTCTTTTTTCCTGTTGCTGCTCCAGAAACAACAATGAAATGTCAGCAAAGTGTAAAGTAATACACACTGGGGCAAAAAAAAAATCCCAGCTTCAAGTATATGTTAACAGAAGCTAAGCTAGCACTGAGGGAGCAAGAAAGGGGCCTTAGGGTCGTGGTGGGCAGCTTGATGGGAATGTCAGCCCAATGTGCAGGTGCTTTGAAAAAGGAAAGCTCTGTTCTAAGCATAAATGGAAATGGAAAAGACAATAGAACTTCTAAGATCTTGCTTTCCCTTGCACAAAGCGTTGGTATGGCCAAACATAGAATATTGTGTTCAGTTCTGGTCGCCTTACCTGAAAAAGGGCCTTATTGTTGTTCCCAAGAACTTCTCTGAAATTTAATCTAGCCTTCAGGCTGAAAGAGGCTTGAGTTCCCTGCCAAAGATTTTTTTTTGTATGCTCCTTTTTTGTCCAGCTTCATAGAAATCAGGACATTTGGCCCTTCTGTGTGTTGAATTTGCAGGTAATTCAAACTCTTGTTCTATCTGAACTTAGTGAGCAATGCCTATGAGGTCCTGCACTGTCACAACTAAGATGCAACAACTTCTATTAAATCCTTTAGGGTTTAGTCAATCCTTATTAAAGGCTTGACTAAACCCTAGACTTCTGGCTTTGGAGCCCGATTGGTTCAGGTCTCTTCAGGTACAGCCTATACTCCACCAAAAGCAATAGCAAAACCGCCATTGAAATTAATGGATCGAAAAGAATTTCTGCCTTAGAAGAACGCTAAGTGGGAGTGTCTGTTGAAGCCAGACTGCCTGGACTTTCATACCACAGTAATGCACTTCTTGGATACAAGCAGGGAAAAGAATGTGTTGAACTATGAAAAGGTGAAATTTAACCAGACTTTAACTTAGGAAATTTGGCCAACAAAATGTTTTCTGGTGCATGCATTCTGACTGTGTAGGATCTGAATACCACTGACAACGGCTCTCATCCTCTTCCAGGAACCCTTGCCCTTTTCCTGATTTCATTAAATTTGTAGTGTTTATTTTCTCCAGACTAAAGCAGGGCTGGAGGGAAGCAAGGTGGAGAATCACAGAAAGGGCGAGAGAGGGAGAGGGAGAGGGAGAAGGAGGCAGGCAGGCAGGCAGGCTGTGTATTTGCATTATATACACTGCCTAAAAGAGAAATAATAGCCATTGCTTTCTTTCTCTAAGTTGCCATTGGACAAGTGCTTCACCCATTTATTACACTCTTGAAATTTGGTGTACGCTTTCCTAGGAGCCAGCCTCATCAGACTCGAGTGGAGGGGTCACTTCCAAGTCAAACATGCACACACTTGAACTGCATAATCCCATGAAGAAAGGGGGCAGTAGAATCTAGATCAGATCTGGAGCAAGCACAATGCCATACCAAATGGGGTGCAGAGCAGCCATCCTAGAACCCCCTCCTCTAATAAAAGCTAGGTGCTACTCAGTGGAGAGCATGCCCTTGCCTTTCTCCCTAGGTTTCATTCCACTGAAAATTCACCATATCTCTTGACTTTCTGTCCCTTTTTCACTCATTATTAGGCTTGGCAACATTTTGTCTTTTATTTTTAATTATGTGCCTGGCAAACAAAAATGCAACAAGGGAGATTTCCCCGTCAATTAAAGCTTCACTAGTACCAGTGATGCCTGCGCAGCGGCCCCAGCACAAGGAAGTTGGCAACCTCTGCATGAAGAGTTTAACCACTGTACTATTTGACTGATCCTATCTTGGCTTTCCTGCTCTAAAGTCAAGTAATGAATTGTTTGCACATGCTACCAACTGCATTTTCAAGAGCTTAACCATCCCTGGCACTTCCCATATACCAAATAAGCACCCCCTAATTCTGTTCTTCTAACTGATTCTCCTTTTAAGTCCCATCCTTAAGAATGATTTAATATAAGTCAATGTCTTTTATTTCATTTTGATTACATTTCTGGCTTCTTCTAAGGGCTCAGAATGAATGTCTAGCTATTTGCCAAATCAGACAATTTAGTATGATTGCACAGCAAGCCCAGATGCATCTATTCAAAAGTAAGATCCAGGTCAACTAGACTTATCTCAGGATAAATGAACATAAGTTCGTATCAGAAACTATTTGAACTCAAGCACTTCAGTCCAAGTTTGGCTGAAAAGCAGGCAGGAATCAAATCCTAGCACATCAATTCATATCCATTAATGTTCGAAGGTATTTAATATTCACTCTGCAAGTGCAACCCAACTGCATGCGTATTCCCTCAAAAACAAGTGGCTTTGGCTTTATGCTAAAATACATGTGCACAGGGCTCTGAGGTCTGAGATGCACCCCAAATGCATGGCAACTCTTGCAAAACATAATCTCTTGCAATCTCCCAACAGAATTCAGCAGAGTGGCAACCAAAGGGGCTTGTTTTTTTGTCAAAACAAGGTGAAATTGGCCCTTTTTTGCTGCCTTGCAATGGTGTCACTGAATTTTCATGGCAAATTGCCACTTTTCCCTATTGCACTACTTTTGTTGTATGGGTTTTGATTTATAGTAGTGTAACATCCTTAGTGCAATGCACAAGCACTATTGGGTACTACCCATACTTTAAAACTTCTCTCATATGCTTCAGGGTTGGCATTCCTTGATTGGGATGTCACTCATAATTTCTCCCAATAACTTCATCCCTATAGCCTTTAGAACTGACCTGCTCGCCTGTGTTCTCTTAAACATCAGCACTGCTCACTAATGGTGATGCATTAAATTCTCACATGAAGTACATAGGATGAGGCATTGGTATAGTCTGTACAAGGAGGAGCTGAACCAGTCTATTTTCATTCACTTTTGTCCAGACATCAGTTCGTTCCCTCTCATTTCCAGATTAATCTGTTGCCATTGTTTTTAAAATGTTTGCAGAAAAAAATCACATGCAAAAATAGTGAAATATTTATTTTTAAAATATATTTTCTTTCAAAACACACATTTGAAAATGTATTTTGATACATGTCTTAAGCTGAGAAGTGTACTGGAACATTTGGGAGTGGATAATTAAGTTCCAATCCACACATCAGTCAACTGGTTACAAATTGGATCCGTTTGTATTGGAATTTACAAAGACTGAATTCCCTACCTACCAATGTTGCCACTGTGGAACTTCTGTTTCTCTTAACCTTGCCAAAGCCTAAACCTTTTTTGGAAGCATTTGAGGATGATTTATTTAGAGAGAGCAATGCAGAATCAGAAGGAATTTGGACCATGTAGTCATCTGTTACTTTTATTTATTCATTTAAAGAATCCAAATATTTTTTAAAAAAGTTAAGAAACCAACCCGACATTAATGGTCCTGCAATGTGATTAATTTTGTTACATGATCAGATTAGATACGTGTATGTGCTGAGCCCTACATTGGGCCAGGATAGTTATGTAAAAAACAACAACCAATAATGATGTTAAATTAGCCTTAAGAACAGAGAGGGGGTGCCAGTTAATCAATCTGGAATAAATGAGTGTGATCATATGTGACTTCTTTGGCCTCGATGTGGAAGCAGCTTAGAAAGATCCATCTGCATTCATTACTTGCCTTATTAGACAAAGACCAGATCCTTTGCTGTTTGCACCATGGAGCTGAGCCAATGTACATTACTGCAGAACTAGCCCCATCTATCACCGAATGCGTGTACTCTTATAGGGTTCCCAAAGTGAGACAGAGTAACACAGTGTTCTGCACAGGATATTCCAGCTATCAGACCATGCACCCTGTAACCATATGAGATTTTCTTCCTGTTTTCTCTCCCTTTTTGCTTCTTGAAAGCAATATTTTTATTTCAGCACTTGTGAGACTAGAAGAAACCACTGGACCGATTTGGAGCAAAGAGAAAGGTAAAGCATTCCTGCCATTGGATTGTTAACCTTGGACAGATCTCCCTGTCATTCCCTGTCTGGGCTAACCCGAGGTCTTACTGTTGAGGTTGACAACAGAGGCCCCAGGATTCGAGAGGAAACAGCTGCACAAAATGTGCCTCCGGGTCCTTGATGGTAATCTCCTCATGGATGCACTTGCCGTTATAATCTTTGCACCAGCGACCACAGGGACATGTTATGACTAGGACATTTTTCCATTTCAGATTTTGGCAGAGGATTCTATTGCACCACCTTCAACTCTCCTTGGAACACCAGCCTGGGATGGGTCTGCATCCCATTATATCTTGGCCCTTTCGCACAACCCCATCTTGCATAGCTGCATTATAATAGTTCATGGTGGTTCAAAATACCATGAAACAAACAAACAAACCCTACCAATGAGCAGAAAAATTGGTACTCTGTATAAGGTATGAGTCCAGTTGAAAGTGATGTTATAAAAACATGACTATGAGAAACCAACAGATTTGTCCAACTATGCTGCTTTATTTCTTTTAGTAAAGCTTATGTTGCATTCATAACTAATATCCCCCAACACACATGCACAGGTGTGCACTCACACGCATACACACACGCACATCTGTACAAGTCTTTCGTGTAACGACATAGAATGACAGTCCAAACATAGACACTACTTACAATAAAATATGGAATTCAGGATATTACCCTCCCCCCCTAAAAAAAACCCAGAAGATATATATACTTTGCTCACTAAGCACAATTAAAAAAATACTTTACATTTTATTGAAGTGCCCTAGACAGGATATAAGCTCTATAAATGTTCCACTGAAAATGAACATTGTTGGCATTCTGCTAGATTAAATTTTGACTATTCTAAGGCTTTACTAATTCCTGCACCATTTAGTTTTCTGGGGAAATGGCATGTTAGTGTTTTGCCCCCAGAGTGAAGGGAAAGCCATGTATTTTCAAAATAGTTCAGGGAGATACACACACACACACACACACACACACACACAGTATATCACAAAGGTGAGTACACCCCTCACATTTTGTAAATATTTTATTATATCTTTTCATGTGACAACCCTGAAGAAATGATACTTTGCTACAATGTAAAGTAGTGAGTATACAGCTTGTATAACAGTGTAAATTTGCTGTCCCCTCAAAATAACTCAACACACAGCCATTAATGTCTGCTCAATTCTCCTGCCCTTCCTGCTCAATTCTCCTGCCCTGAGCACCTCTCTGGATTTAAAGGTGCTAGAATCTTGGACATTTTTGTGTGTTGTTTTTCTTAGTTTTGTTTGAATGCTGTTGTGTTGTGAAGACACTGCTTCTATGATGCACCATGGCGATAAGAAATGAAAAAAAAATCACACACATATGATATGAAAGCCCAGAAAACACATCATATTTAGAGTGCTGTGCAAACAGGTGAAATTTGTATTGGCATCTGATTCCTCATATTCTTCCCTTTCAGAAAATTTCATAAAGGAGGTTCCCATGGCCAGTCTGGAATCCAGTTCCCAAGCATAGCTGATGGTCTTGCAGGTAGAAGGTCACTTCCCTAAGAAATCCATTTATACATTGAGCACTGGAAATTAAAGCATCATCAGAAGAAACTCTGGTTTGCACACCAAATTAAGATACAGGTTTTACCAACAGTGAATCAGATATCTCTTTGAAGGCCATGTGTGAAAATCCTGAATTCAAAGTTGCTCAGCTAGGATTAAAATTCTGAAACTTAACCAAACTTTGAATGTTTGTTCAATTTCCACCAACAGCTAGGTTCTCCTTCCACATTCAGCAGTTGATGCATGGAGTAGCATAGATGCGTGCACATGTTGAGCAAACCTCCACCTCTACAAATATTAATGATCTCATCTCAGAGAGAGAGTGAGCAACTAGAACTCGAGAATGGAGGACAAGGTTGTAGGAGGGAGCTAGAGTTCTGCAGCATGTGAGAGAAGGGAGAAATCATGGCCATGGGAACTTAAGGCATGAAACAGACTGCAAAACAACTAGGGCTATTATTTAGCACTGTGACAACAGTGTGCCAGGAGAAGGAAGTCTGTGAAAATTTGGAGCCTCCTCACAGACCAGTGGTGAGGAATGTATGGTCCTCCAGATGGTGTTGGACTCAAACTCCCATCAGCCCCAATCAGCCTGCATGAGAAGATGAGAGTTGTAATTTAACAACAGCTGGAAGGCCACACCTTCCTCACTGTTTCATAAATCCACATCTGCTTTCTGAGCTTCTAGAAGACATTACCCATAATTTCAGATGCAGCCCAGATGTAGGGGTGTTTGAGAAATCCATAATGAAGTCAAATGGGTTTGACTTTCAAAGACTCAGACTCTCCACCAGACCAACTTTTCCTGAGTCATGCAGATTACACAGATGTGCAGATCATTTTTTTAAAAATACATGGAGTAATGTGCAAAATAGACTCCAAATGCACATTTCTGCCATAGGCTAAGGTGTGAAAGTACACATTTTGCAGTGTGGGGGGGAGATTTGCAAATTTGGAGGAATGCAACTGTGCACAACTCTGAATTTATGCAAATGTGTACAAAAGCCTTTTCCCAAAATCCAATTCCTTCAATTAGCAGATAACAGATCAAAAGGCAACTGATAACCAGTGAAAGAGACAGAAGTGACGTGACAGGTTCTGAGCATCCCTATCTATGAGGCACTGAAAACTGTTCCCTTGCAAAGATCCTGAGAAAGCTCAGATCTGTGCAAGGCAGCATGTTTTGTATTATTGTCTCTTGTTTATTGTGTTTGAATTGATTTGTTTTTACTGTCATGGTGTGTTTTGATCTTATTGTAATCCACTTAGAGGGCCCTCAGGCCATATAGCAGAATAGAAGTCTACTAACTAAATAAAATATTCGAGTCTGGGAAATGCAATGCAGTAAGACAGAGCAGTTCAGTTTCTG
Source organism: Varanus komodoensis (assembly GCF_004798865.1). Lineage (NCBI taxonomy): Eukaryota > Metazoa > Chordata > Lepidosauria > Squamata > Varanidae > Varanus > Varanus komodoensis. The sequence continues at coordinate 4,680,639 of NW_025335798.1, read as the reverse complement.
ATCATCTCACTTTCTGATCAAGACCTTACAGTAATATGCAGCTGTGATTACGCAGTCCTACCAAAGTCAGGCAGAAATGGATCCCTTTTGAATGGAAGAGAACAGAGATCGAATCTGTAACATGCTCTGCTCCTGAGCGTTGTTCCTTTTTCCACTTTGCAGGTGGAGGGTGCAGCCCCAGATGGCAAGATGACGGTGCCCTGAGGAGGTAAAAGTCACCTGCTTTGTGTTTGTTGCAATGAAAGGCCAGCAAAGGGCAAAAGCATCAAAACCAGAATGCAACTCATGCGGAGATACAGAGAGACGTTTCTGGTTTGCTCGCTCGCTTGCTTGCTTCAGGCCATGAGCAGCACCACTACTGGGCAAGAATCCCTACTTGGACAGTCCTTCCAGGGTCAGCCAACCGCTGCAGGCGCACCAGCCACACGATAACAGCATACGTTGCTGAGCACTGCAGCAGGTCAGCAGGTCAGGCCGCTTCCTGGGTCGGCCAAGGATAGCATCCTGCCGAGACGCCTGTCTCTCTCCCAAAACAAAGCCCCACATGCCCAAAGAGCAGTCTGTGGGCATGCCTGTGCTGTGCGGAGTGAGGAGGGAAACTTTTGTTCAGCTTCATCACAGTAAGTGGACACAATTTGATGTGAGTGGCCTATTCTGATGGATATAATTGCCCTCTACTGTGTTTTCCATTTGCTCAAGCCTCTCTCAAGCCTTTCCTCCTCCTCTTTGAATTCCACTTGAATCCAGTGAAGGAAGGAAGGAAGGAAGGAAGGAAGGAAGGAAGGAAGGAAGGAAGGAAGATTGTGACATTGTGACATTGTGACACAAATGTTTTAAACATCGCTGTGTGCCTGGGGTTGACCGCATTACTCAAGGATGTCTGAACCACAAGTGAGCTCTACAGATTTCCCAGATACGTGGCAATAAAGCTGTACACTTTTGCACTGCATGTTGTCCTCAGAGTCCTGTTTATGCCACATCTTTCTTTTATTTTGTCATGGGGCTTTGTGGGCTTTTAAGCTTCTTTCTTCTTTTTGATGGCAAGACTGATGTCACCAAAGACATCAGCAGTTTCATAGCAACCGCAAGTGCAAAGCTACATTGGGCCAGCATTGTCTCTTTGGCACTGCTGTCTGTCTGCACACACCTAGAGAGTTGCTGGGCAGAGGGAAAGCAATATGGTGCCATTCACAGAAAGGCAGTGTGAGGCCCATGGGCACCTACGCACCCCTTGACACCGCCGGTTTTTGTTGGTGCTGAAAGCTGTGGGCTAAAAGGAGCTGTTTAATGGGTTGAGTCTAAGTTCCCACACATGCTTTGGAACAGTTACATATCCTTTTGCCATACCTCTCATGGTAGCTTTTTCGTGGTGGCACCCAAAAACAATTTCTCAAAATTCCAAATGTGCCCACACCCAAACCAGCCTGCTTTCCACTGGTGCAATGGACATACTTGGACCAGAGACCAGAGATAGATCGTCCTTTTTTAAAGTCTCAAGTTCTTTCCCTCCTGTTATTCATACCATCGGGCAAAAGAAACTCTAGCTACCACTTGTCCTGTACTGGCACTGGGGTTAATTCCAGGGTTGCCAAAAAAAAAAAAGGCACCAGGTTGTTCTTGTGCTGTGGTCCCAACCCTGAACCTAATCATAAATTCTTCAGCATCAAAAAAGCAAAATCACAGGATGGGAATAGGAGGATGCAGTCCTTTGACACTGATCACATGGAATCTCTTGCTACTCTTGTAGAGAATCTTTCACAACGCCCAAAGACATGGCTAAAAGAAGTCTGGCAGACAGGGTTGTGACCGCTCTTCCGAGATTTCAAAGAAATCTAAATGTGATTAGCAATACTTGATTGAACTTGATACAGAGCTTCATACATTTATTTTTTTTTCTCATAAGTCTCACCATAATGTTGAGTTGGACAATTCTGCTTAGCCATGGGAGGAACCTTAAGATAGCTAACTCGCAACTATTTTGGCCAAATGGTTTTCAAAACTGTGGGTAGAGATAAAATTATATTGAGAGAGTAGTTTCATTATCTTAGTAGTTTAAAAGATATGCATTCAGGAATTCTGATTTCATCCTCCAAGGTCTTACACTTGACAGTCAGGTAATGGTCAAATAAGGGCCAGCCTTGATCTTAGAAGCAGCCCAAAGTTCAAAGCTATCTGATCTCAACTACATCATCTCTGGAGTGGCCCTCCAAAACATCACGGCACTCTTTGCTCCATTTTCCTCTTCAACCTCCCTCATGATGCGCAGTCACACTGCCCCACTCTGAGGAAGGATGCTGGTGTCCTCCATCAGAACGAGGCACTTCAACAGTCCCCAGATCCATTCTTTGCTTTGCTGAAGTAGCAAATACTGCCTAAAACAATACTTTATGCCTAAAGTAATCACAGCTTGCTGCTGCTACAAGATACAGTCTAGGCCACCTACCCAACAAAGAAAGCACGGTTTGCATGATCAGACTAACCCAAGGCACCCTAAACAGTCCACAAGCACTCATTCCATAAGTGTGCTTCTGATTTAGATCATTTCAATAAGTCATATGCCCTAAATATGTTTTGAGGCATATTTTATAACCCAGCCACCACGTGAAGTTTCTTATGTCATTCAAACCTGGCAAGGGAGGGTTGTTGGCATGATTAACAATCCATGCACAACCCATGGGCTGTTATAGGGCTGTGGGTGGTTTGTTCCCTGTGCCTACAATCTCTCACTCCCAGGTTCAGAAGTCATGACAACCTAGAAGCAGGGGCTGGAACACACTTTTTGACTCTGTTCATGATTTGGCACTTCAGAAAATGTGTGGATTCAGCTCAGCCCAATTCAGAGGCTGAGTTCTACTCAGTTCATGAAGCAAGGCTTCATGCTTCCCATGGGAAACTTCAATGGATGGCTGTAACTTATCCCTCCTTATCAGTACTGGCTGATAGTTAAAGGCATAAGAGTTCCCTAGCACGGATTGCATATGGCATGAATCAGAAATATATGGACAGGGGCTTCTTCTGCTATGCACCTTTATACATAACTGCCAATGAACTGTCCTCTTCCTTGGCAGAACTGGATGAAAATGGCAGGAGAATTGCTCCTTCTGAGCTTCTCAAGCTGGTCAAATTTCAGATTCCAGAATGGCAGCTGCCAGAGGGGTAGGAAGTGCAAAGGGGGTGTGGCATTTTGAATGGGAGACATTTAATGTCCTATATTCTTTGTAGACAATTCTGAAAATGATTCAAAGCCTATATTGTCCCTGAATAACAGAGATGCACATTTTCAGAAGGATAGATGCAGCCATTCGTGCAAAATGGACTACTCAGTTTTTCTTGGGTTCAAAGTAACATCCTTCTCTGTTTTCTTCCCCACAGCCCTGCTTTTTGGTGCATTTTGTAGAGGTTTCCCTTGGCAAGAAGCCTGAAAATGTGCAGGAAAATAGGTTTAGGGGCTAGGGAGTTATGACCTGTTTAAGGCCTCCTTTAATGCTAATTCTGCAATAGTGTTGGCTCTTACATAAATAGATCACTCTATACAGTGGATTCAAAACTTAGTCAACTTTTGTTAATTTTATATGAAATAAAAAACTGCTTACTCTCCTTGTATTACACACCCTCAAGGTGTAATTCTAATAATTTAAGTGTATTCAGGGATGCTCAAGGATTGTGTTTGGTCCACATTTTTAATCCAGCTGTTCCCTTCAGGAACTAATATGTGGGATGCATTTTTTATTTGGTTTTCAAACTCCCCTGATTTTTGTGATCCTATTTATGGCTCCAAAATGTAACATGAGTATGTTGGGAGTAAAAGTAGGATAAAGTGCATGTGTGTAAGATTTGCACATTTAAAAAAAATCAAATACACACATGATTTAAAAAAGCCTGCAGATTGATTCAGAAATGGGAGGGAACTGACTCAGGAATGAGTCCATGTGACATGAGACATGGACTGAAAACAGAGCCATCTATGAAATTTCCTCAAGTTTCTACATCATTAATTTGTATGATACAGTACATTTTCAGCAATAAATAAATATAATTGAAATGTATGTTGAATATAGAAAACTGAACCTGTTTCTTTTATTCATAACAGCACTCTGTTTCCCTTCAGCCACCTTCTGTGAGACTTATTTTCTGATGGTGCAGCATATTAAGTTTTCTAGTCATTGCTGAGACAATGACATTCCACAACTCTCTCCTACCTAGTTGTTTCCTTCCAAAGCCATCTAGGTTTTGTGTGTGTGCGTGTGTGTGTGCGCTTATTTACTTGTTTTCCTCTATTTTAGTGTAGTGGTTTTTTGACAAAAACAACCAAAGATAAATCTGGGTTGTGGTCAGACTAAAATGATTACAGCAAGGTCTTGTTTATGGAAGATGAGGCCTTTGGACTGTATGGGAACCCCTCTTTTTAACCACTTGCTTTAGTGTTTACATTTTGGATTCTCATAAAATAACCAAGCGGTAAAAATCGCTGATTATTACCGTGTGTGTCAATGTATGCCTTACATGCAATATATGGGCCATTCCTGAGAGCTGATGTCTTGAGGAATGGCACTTATACCACCAGCATGCCAATCTCGACGCAAGAGAATATCGCCTCCTGTGGGTGCTGGGACTGAACACAGAAGCCAATGGCATTGCTGCACCAGCACCCAAAGGCGGAGTGGACCAAGCAGAACCAGTGATGGGCTCTTATGCAGCCTCCTGTGGACCATTTATCCCTTGCAGCACCAGCCTTTGTGGTTCAGACTGCATAGCCATGGGCAACCACTGCCCTTGACCAAGGCACTGGACTCCAGTTCCCATCATCCCTGGGAAGCAAGGTCTGTGGTTTAAGAGTGGTAGTCCAACAGCATCTGGCAGGTCTCAGGTTCAAATCCGAACCCAAGAAGACACAGGTGTGCATGTGTGCAGGGCACATTGGTGATCTCTGGCATGAATAAGGCACTGTTTTAGCAGCCGTGGCACAAATTGCCCCCTGCCCACCATGAGAGCTGTAGCTGATCCCTGGCTATTGAGCAGCCCTGACTTCTCCTGATTGCCCTTGTGGTGACCCATGGGTTCCTCAAATGCTGCCATGTAATGACAAGTCAGTGATGGGAAGAGCATAGTCACTGAGGATTTGATCTTGGGTGAACAAGCTGACATGGTTTCTGTGACCCAGCCTGACTAGGCAAAGATAGGAGGGTCACGCCTGTACTGTTTTTGGTGCTTGCTGATCGGGCTGAAAGTTATGAGTAACTGGGCTTGGAATATCCCATGCACAGATGAAAGAAACGGGCCCGCACAGCACTCAAAGATTCATGGATCCTAAGGGATTCCTGAGTGCTTTGGGAGAGTTTCCAGCACTGTAGCAACTTGTCTAAGTCCAGGCTGATCGGTGTCATGGAGAAATGACCCAGAGAGTTGACATGATCATCCGTAAATATCTTCTGCTGGGGCACAGAGAACTGGCTTCCTCATTTTCCAAGAAGTCCATGGCAATGGAGTACCTGGGCATCTGTCAGGAGAGTCAGAGGAGAAAAGCTAGCAGTACATGTTAAGAAAACTTGTACCTCTGATTATTGTGATATTTATTTGGTAGCTTTCAATTTTTGCAATTTGAAAGATGAGTTGGATAAAGGTAACAGCATGCTTTTGAAGGGACTTTAATTTGCTCCTTTCCAGCTGCAATATGAAACAGCACTGCTGCATTCTAAACCACCGAAATACCACATAGTTTTGCCCCAAAACCCAAACACAGAAACTAAACAAGATTGAGTCAGCTTTTTCCCCACCAGGGGCTGCAATAAGCATCTGAATCAAAACCACACCTCTTTGTGGTGCATCTCACACATGGTTGTTTCGAAAGGGGATGAAATGGGCTGCCTGTTGAAGAAGTATAACCCTCACTCTGAAGTAGCTTTGTTTTCCTTCAGTGATATCATCATGTAATCAAATACATTTGTTTATGTAGTACTGTGACCTCATTGCATTCATTTGATGATCCCTTGCTGGCTGGGATCATTCCAGCAATGAGAAGGAAGCCCTAAGAAGGAGGGTCAGGGGAAACATTGCAGAAGCAGCAGCAAATTATAAATAACAGTTAACAGGATTCTGAAAGGCAAGGGAGGCAAACAGCATGTGTACTCAGTAGATTTTCAAGAAACATTTTGGACCCCGCCCCACCAAAGCAAAACTAATCTACTTCAAAATAAAAATGAAAAGAAATTGGGCACATGTCAATTTCTCCTTACGTTGCAATGGTTCCCATATAGCAATGCCAGATTAACATTCTGAAAGTTTAAACACATGTTTGTGTGCAACACACACACACACACACCCTTCCAGGGCTGATCTAGTGAGAAATCTTGGCTCAGCCTTCGGTAATGGTGGGGTGGAGGCATCATCATTTATGTTCTAGAGGGTGCCATGTTCTCATTGGAGAAGATGTGACAACTGTAGATCCATGCTGCCTTTATTTTCTTTTAGATGCTTGAGTATTTCATTCAGCATAAACAATCTTCTCAATAGGACAATGCTCTGCTGCTTCGCTTCCCCATCCTCCTGCTGCTGGCATAAGCATACAGATCTATATCCCTGTTGGCAAAACTGCTCCTCCTTCAGCATTACTCTAATGAAGATACTTCGTTGATCTGCTTCCCTTTTTGCCACCATCTTCTCTTTTTAGTGTGAACTGTTTTGCCATCAGAAATGCTTTACACAGGGTTTTTAGCAAAGATTTCCGAAGTGGGGCAGGATCAAGCAGTCTCTCCCCACACACACTAGGGAGAGGGTGACAGGGGAGCAGGGTGGCCTCAGAGGAAAGAATTTCTCATTTTCCCAGCTGTACAAACTTGGTCAGTCTCTAGTGAACCTGAATGAAACTGACAGACCCTTTGAGATTAAGTTAGTAGTAGAATTAAGCATCTGGACGAAAAATTGGATAATATGGATTTTGCTTGTTAGGACCTTTGGACTAAGCCCAAGATAAATGGCTCTCAGTGTAATTAAAGAATGAGTATACCAAGTTCATTAACATAGCTCCATTTACTAAAGACTCTCATTCTCTGGCTCCTTAAAGGTTGAGTCATGCTCAGTTGTGTGTGTAAATATGATTGGAGATGAGTGCTTCTAAATGTCACCAGTTTCAATGGAGAAGATGCACTTAGCACTTCCAACAAAATAAAATGGAGACAAGACTGTTTAATTTGCCCCGTTCACCCATACATTGTCCCCCAAATATTGGGTTCCCTATGTCATTTCATGACCCACTTACTCTTACAAATTCTTGACATTTGGTAACTGATGCAAGAAGATAAAAGGAGGCAGGTGTGTTGGGAAGAGAGCTTCAGAATATATCTTTCAGCAGCATTAACGATGCTACCGCATTTGAATCTAAGAGTTAGATTTGCAGATGATCAGATGATCAAATTCCCATCATTTGAAAGTGCACATGTTTGTACTGATGGTGCTGCTGATTGCTTGCTGTTCATGCAGTTGAGGGAGTTGGAGGGGGCCATGAAGGCCACTGGGTGCAACCCCCTGCTGTTGCCTAACTGAAGCCTAACTGTTAAAAGAAGTAATTTTAAGGCACTGATAAAGCTACATGCTGAACGAATGTGGATATTATAGGTCTGCCTTAGCTGCTGGCAGACATATGTAAGAGGACCAGGAGGGCAAGTTGGCATCATCTGCATGCATAAACAACAAGAGCTTGCCTGGCCACTGTGATGCCAGTGCCATTTCTCGGCCTGAACGCCGCCTCATCATTCACTGGTAGCAATGTGGAATTCTGTTTCCCCCACCATGGAGAGCATGATGGATCAGACCAAGGCCCATCCAGTCCAGCTTGTTGTTCACCCTGTGGCCAACCACATCCCCTCATGGGAGCCCACAAGCAGGGCATGGATGCAAGAGCATCCATCAGTTCGCATTCCCCAGAAATGGCATAAAAAGCCCCATTGCCCCTGTTAGTGGAAAGAATCCATCATATAGACAGAATATCCGTCCCTTTGTATGTTTGCTTGTCTTGTAAGAAGACAAGCAAGAAGCTTGTCTTGAATCCATCTGATACAAAGAGCCACAGCTTTGCTTGCTGAAGATTCTAGATCCAATTCCAGCAGTAAAATGGGTGAGACTTTCAGATCAAATCAGTTTTAATAAGAACTCCACAAAAGGTTCTGCATTTTCAGGACAAAGAGAACTTGCAGCTAAACATTCAGATGTGGGAGACATTGACACTGAGAAATCTGTCTGTCCAGGCTTTGAGTGCTTTGCTCTTATAAGTCTGAGTCTGAATGCCTGTGAGTTTGACACCTTTACCTTTGACACCTGTGGGCAGGCAGGTAAATCACAGTCTTCCCTATGCTGAGAACTGCTGCGTAACTTGGATTTGGCAGGTAAGGATAGGTAAGAATTCCATTCCAGTTTGTTTTTGGTAAGAACTTGCCAAACTACATAAAACCCCTCATATTTAGGAAAGAGAAAGTCAGTGTGATACACATAGTGGTTAGGAGCATGGGACTGGGACTCAGGCAATTGGGATTGTAGTCCCTTCTCTGTCATGGAGTTCACTGGGTGGCTTTGGGCCAGTCCTAGACTCTCAACCCAACCTACCTCACAGGGTTGTTGTTATAGGGATAAAATTGAGAGCAGCAGTATGAGAATGATGTAAGCTGCTTTGAGTTCTTAAAAAAGAAAAAAGGGATATAAATGTGATAGATAGATAAATAAATAGGGAGAAAGAATTTGAAGGGGGTTAAGAATGTCAAAAAAAGGGATATTGACCGCTGCACTGATCCCTAAATCCTAATTCAGTACACACAGATCTGGCCAGATGAAAGAGTCGCTTTCTACATACTTCATGTTCATCACTTCAGCAATCTTGCAGCCACATCTAAACCGAGCATGCAGCTGTTCTTTCTCGCAGGGCTGTGCAGTGACCACAAGGCTTTGTTCAGGCTCTGGTTGGTGGTGATGGGGAAACCAAGCTTACTTCGGGCTGACTCAGAGGTTGCCTGACACAGCTCAGGACCCAGATTGGAGTCTCAGTTTGGAAATCCACAGCCTTGTGCCTCCCACTGACCATCGCTGTAAAGCTCCACATGTCTATAACTTTTTTGCTCTTTGAAAGTGTTAGATAAACTTTACAGGCATAGCAAGCTAATGTGAGCAAGTGAAATATATCTTCTTTTATTGTCCCCTAACGTTTGGACAATAAGTGCTGGGAGGTTGGTGCTCAGTACTTGTATATTTTGATTTTCCGTTGCAAAAAAATCAGCAACAAAAACGCTGATAACTTTCTAATTTCTTGGCAGATCTGAAGAACTAGCTTGGCAGAACTAAATGCAATTTGTACTCATAGTTTCCCCTTCATAGGGTATTTAGCCTGCCAATAGTGGGAGGATTTCTGTACAATAGCACCCAGTTTTGAGAGATCCCAAAAGAAGACACATTTATTCCCCTGCTTTCCAGCATTAAATGCAGAACATTTCAGGTGTCTGGCTGCCCACATCATTAAGAAACGAGCCTGCTAGGGCTGTTTATGTAGCACTGGCAGCCCTCACATTTTCCGCACACTTAGGGCCAAACAAAACACCAGTTTAATCATGCATAGCTCAGCTATATATGATTGTCTCTCCTAATCTCCTGTGAGTGTGCATAGTCCCAACTTTGATCAGGGCCTTGGCACTTCAGGAGGAGTGGGTTTAACCCTCCCTCCCATTTATGTCCCCAAATTCCACAACCTCAGAGCTGTTAAAAAAGGGGGGGGGGGAACGGATTCCCTTGATCCAAACTGGTCTTGCAAAAGGGTGGGGGAGATGTCCGCGTATAGCTTAGCTATGCGTGAGTCAAGGCTTTTCGTTTTTGTCCCTTGATCCATTTTGATCTTAGACCCGAACCTTTACAGAAAGGAGAATCCGTGCTTTGAAATCAGCCAGTGCACTGCCACTCACTGCCACTATCCCCAGCTAACACGGGCTGCACCCATCATCCCAGTCTCCTCCACCCACTCCCATCTCTTTCCATGTTCATCGTAAGCACCATCCCACCGACTGCCTGCAGTTCTTTGCTTCCTGCTCCCTAAGGTGCAAACCCATATTGATGCCTGCAGGCTGGGGTGGAATTGCGCTGAGGGCCGTCACAGCAAGGGTGGGGCACAGTCAGAAGGGCGGGCGTAGGACAGTCCAAAAAGGGGGCAGAAGGCACCGCGTATATCCGCCCCTGTCCATGGGTATGGCATCTCCCAAAGGAGAGCAGGAGCTGCACCAGTTTTGGGCTCCACAGATGCAAGTATGAGCTCGCCAACCAAAGGATTCTGGGGACCAGGTTCCTGTGATCAATAATCTATATAGCACCAGCACCAGCTGCTAATGGTTCCCGGGCCCCTCAATAACAATAACATGTGCCTCTTAGGTTAAATGTTGCTTTCGCACTGGACATTGCAGGTTCCTTCCAGAAACCATTAAAATCAGTGAGAGCTTTGCCATTAACTTCAAGGGGATGTTTGTATTTGAAAACGTTGGGTTTGACTATATCCGGGCTATTTTGTTTCCATATATATATATATATATATATATATATATATATATATGCATGCTCCAAGTGCTCAGAAGCAAATGAAAGCAAAGAAAGACATCTTTGTATCCAGCTACTAAGACAACTCAGAATATCCCCCCTTTTCCTCTCTCCCTCTCTCCCTCCCTCCTTCCCTCCCTCTCTCTCTCTCTCTCTCTCACACACACACACACACACACCTTTCCTTTTTAAAAGGGACTGAGTGCAGAAGTTCACAGCTAACAGATGCTAACTCTACTTTCCCTCCACCAGATCTTCTGAAACGCACAAGGACTTCCTTTTCAAAGTCAGTCATCTGGCCTATAAAATCACAACGTATGTTAATTAAAGAGAACAAATTATTAGCTTCCATCTTTCCTCCATGAAGTTTGAAAATGGGAAAGAATCGAGCAAGGCAATTAAGAGGGGGAGGAGGAAGAGGAGGAATCCATTTTGCCCCTTTCCTTTGGCATGGAGGACTAATTCCAGGCCAGCCCGAAGACATCAACATTTTTATATGTTAAGTCTCCGTCGGAGTTAAATTCGTACCATGGTGAGTTTTGAAATCATCCCTTCTCAAGCATGTCACAGCAGGAGCAGGGACTGGAAATTAAACATATCCTGGAATGTCTTCAGTTTGCTCTCATGTGTGCTAACTATTGCAACCTCCTTATTTAGACAATAAAGTTTATATAGAGAAGGAAATGCAAGAAGAGGGATAGACAGATGACAGAGAGGTAGACATATATAAAGTCTGCATTGATTTTTTTAAATTGTTGAACTATGAAGGGTCATTCTTATACGATTGAATTAATGGGTCTACTAAAGGCATTTCTGAAGCATTGTGGCTTTTCTCACTCCTGCAGTGTTTTGATGGGATCTTACTGCCCTGGAACTATGTGTTCCTTCCCTTGGAAGGGAATAATTTTAGTAACTGAAGTTTCAGGTTTAAGCAATGGTGGCACCAGACAAAATGCGGGGTGTGGGGGGCGGCGTGCAGAAGACGCAAAGTGCATTGCAGGGACAACTTGACTCTAAAAGAGAAATAAAAACATCAGCACTCTCATATTTTCTTTAAAGTAAGCCCTCTTAGTTGTTTTTTTACAGGAAGGAAGTTCAAATAAGTCTGCCTAGGATCATGATCTTTTCGTCTCCAGTCTGTGTTTCAGCTGTGATTTGTATTACAATATGTTTTACAAGAGAAGTGTCTTTCTTTCAAGCAATAAAGGTTACATAAGGGAGGTGAGTTTGCCTACCTGCTTGCTTCCTGGCACTGCCTGTACTTTTAAGCCAGGCAGGTTTTAAGGGTTTTCTCAGTGAAAAGATCCGTCATGTATTATTACATTTACTCCCTACATTTCCCTTATTATATGAAACTCAAGGTGGACTACATGATCCTCCTGCTCTCCATTTTATCCTCACAACAACCCTGTGAGCTCAGTTGGGCTGAGTCGGTGACTGGCCTAAGTCCTTGGCTCTCTCAAGTCACAGTCCAGCACCCTACCCAGCTTGCTACATAAGATTCTTGAAAAAAGAATCTTAGAATCATAGGAGGGGCCGTGGAGACCACCAGGTCAACCCCCTGCTCAGTGCAGGACACCAAGTTAAAGCATCCCTCTCAGATGGCTGTCCAGCTGCCTCCACTGTGGGAGAGCCCACAACCTCATTAGTTAATTGGTTCTATTGTCATACTGCTCTAACCATCAGGAAATATGTCCTGATATTTAGCTGGAGTCTGGCTTCTTGTAACATGATCCCGTTATTCTGTGTCCTGCACTCTGGGATGTTCAAGGAGAGAGCTTGTCCTTCTTTGTGGCAGCCTTTCAACTACTTGTAGAGTGTTATTATATCTCCCCTCAGTCTTCTCTTCTCGAGGCTAAACATGCCCAATTCTTTCACTCTCTCCTCATAGGGCTTTGTTTCCAGTCCCTGGACCATCCTTGTTGCCCTCCTCTCAACCCTTTCCAGCTTGGTATCATTTATTGTTAATACTTCTTTACCACTTACTATAACAAAAGCTCCTAAGCAGTGAGGGTGTAATCTAAGGTGTGTTCTCTGTACCCATGGAGCTACCATGAGATCCCACCAGTTTGGTTTTACTCTTCTGATGCTCTTAATTTCAATCAGGTTCCCTTTGTTCAGGCATTCAACCCAGCCTTCATTTCACTTTATCTGGCTCACTGTGCTCTTGCAGCTATAAAAGAGCATACAAAGCTGCCTTAGACCATCAGACCATTGTTCCCCTAGCCGTGTGCCTATGGCCCTCCAACCAGTGGCAATGCACAGGATCTCCGGGCAAAGCTCTTCCCCAGTCCGCTTCCTGGGCCTGAGGACCGAACATGGCATCTTGAAACACAAACACTTTCCTCCACCACGGGGGCAGACATTCTTGCCAACACCACTACATGAGATTGCAGCAATGGGTTGCATCCATCTAACGAAGCAGGGATATTAAACCCTTTTCAGCCCAAGGGCAAATGCCATTTCAGAGAAACTCTCTGGGGTCTGAATCTCTGGAGAAGCCTAAATGTCAGTGCTGGATGGTACTGAAAAGAGGTGGGAGCCAGAATACCAGCATGTTTTAGCTTGGCACTCTTACGACCAGTAACTAAGCCTTGGGAGAGGAATGTCCACCTTTTACAAAGGGGAGAAGCTGCACAGAGCCTGGGAAAAGACTAAACAGCAGCTTGCTGGGGGAAAGGAGACAAGGCTAGAGGAAGCAGGTGGCCCATGAACTCCGTAGGCCAGATTCTTTCTCTGTGGGCTGGCGGTCCTACACGCCTGCAATTGGGCATCTGCTGAAGTGCAAATCACTAGAGTGTAAGTATGCAAATGAAGCTAGGAAAGGAACTGCAGACATGGCATGACTACGAGCAGAAAAGTGCTGTGCCACTCCAGCCAGCATCCAGAAGGGGCACAGAAGTCTTTGGATTCCCAGTTCTGGCTTCAGAAAAGGGCTTCAGCTTTGGAGCTGGCAATCCAGGTTCAGATCCGCCTCCCAGCTTGCAGCCAGCTGCATCTCTGAGGATCCTCTTTGGAGACGATGCAAGGAAGATACAGCAGGGGTGGGCAGAGGGGGAGACTGGAGGAGACAGGATATGCTGCATCACAGCAGCACGCCAGCCCCCTTCCCTTCTTGTTGGAAGCACTTCTGCTAGATGCCCGAAGTTGGCCATCTGGCTGCATGGGATGCCTGGAATCCTCCCAGTGCAGACACTCACATGCACCCCCATTGCATGGCACTCTAAGAGGATGCTTTGTTAATGGACCCGGTGCTTCGGGGTCTTCAAACCAGTGTATTCTGTGGGCAACAAGGCTGGGAGGAAACGTGCCAGAATCTGTCCCTCTAGCATTCACAGACTTGCTCTTGTGCTTGGTCCAGTCTTGCAAAGGGAGCTGAGCCAAAATGAAGCCTGGGAAAGTTCACCGGAGGAAGGTTGAGCAACTGGCAACCTTCTTCCACATCAGGTGCAGCAGCACAAACAAAGGCAGATGCAGGTGGTGTGGAGAGGGGGGCTGCTTGCACAACAGTCATGCGGGGCTCCATTCCTGGCGAGTGCTGCAAAAATACTGGCCACGCTTGCCAAGCACTCAGGCTGAGGGCCACCACGAAGCACGCTGGAGTCTGAGGAGCTGAGCCTGGGGAATCTGATGGGTTTTGACCTCAGAGTAGTTTCTTCACTAGCGGGCAGCAGCTAAGGCCAGTTTTGAGGTTACTGTTACTGGCACCCCTAAATTCCGTGTTCCCTTGGAGTTACTCCACAGTTAAAAGCAAGGACTCCATTCAATAAATCTCAGAGAAGACTATTTCAGGAGATGGGAGCATTTGTAAGTTTTCTTCCTTAACAAGCTAATTGAGCAGAAGTCCAGGCCTTCCTGATAAGGAACTGAGAGACAAAACTTTTGTAGTATTACATCAGTGAACAGATGGCATGTGGTGACTATGCTAGGGGAAAAAAACCCTGGCCATTTTGAATGGAAAATGTCCCAATGAAGAGGAATGTGTTCGTTTTATTACAGGCCAATGTTTACAGCATTCCTTTCCCAAAGACTGCTTCTATGATCTCATTTTTTAAAACATTTTTAAAATAGAAAAGAGTAGGCTTAAGGAAATGCACACGTTATATGTGACATTTTCAGTGCCTGCCAGAAATGGCACTAAACACCAGGAGGGACTGATTCCATTTCTGAAGTTGTTTTCATAACACATTGATTCTGCTGGTTGTTTTATACTTCCTAAATATGTGTACTTACCAGAGATAGAGACCAGATTCAGATAAAGTCTGAAACCTGAGCAGAATTGGACTACTTTGATCTGGTTCTGTAGGTTCCAAGGTGAAGTGAGCTGCCTTTTGAAGCCAAAAGAAATAAAATTGTTCCAGAATGAAGCTTGGTTACTGACTACTATTCAGATATGATATGCACCAAGAGATCGTTTGGTTTTGTTTCCCTAAACAGTACAGGAAGAGAAAAAGAATGCAGTTGGGTGATGGAGGGACCGAATCCTAGCATATATTTTATCATGGGCTCCCAATTTGGGAAGAACGTTATTCTTCCAAACCCTCCATGTTTGTTTGCTTGTTTGTTTGTTTGATTTATAGCCTGCCTTTTTCCTACAAGGGCTCAAGGCAGCTTACATCTCCTCCTCCATCTTATCCCCACAACAACAACCCTGTGAGATAGGTTGGTCTGAGAGTCTGTGACTGGCCCAAAGTCACCCAGTTGGTTCCATGGCTGAGCGGGGACTAGAACCCAGATCGTCTGAGTCCCAGTCCCAGTCCCATGCTCTTAACCACTACACCACCCTGCCTCTCTTTTTCATGTTCCACAGTGAAAAAGCATCATAACTCCCTAGCTCCTGAATTTATTCATTTGAAACTGTGCAGGTGTCTTGCCTCTAGGATAGGTGCTTTTTGCATACAAATTGATCAAAAATCTATACAGCTAAGGCAGGAGGAAACAATCTACAGTACTCCAAATAAAGAATACTATTTCCACATTAACTTTTGCATCTATCCTTCTGAAATTTTGCAGTTTTCTAACTTAGGAACTCCTCTAAACAGCCTGTAAATTTCAGAGCAATGGTTCAAAGAAACATAGGGGGATAAATGCATCTTTGGGAGACCTTCAAAAAGTCATGTCTGTTCTTGAACAAAAGCTTCCATAGCACAGCTATCATTCTGAAATTTGGCAGGCTTTACCCCCCCAGAAAGGGAACTATCTTTGCAATTATCATCCAATGCTTTCAATAACAACAACAACAGCAACAACAACAACTAGCAGTCCACCTATTTTAAAAAATCAGGTGCTCAGCACAAAGACCTACATGCCCAGGTTGACTATCTTAATGATTTTGATTTCTAGCTATTACTGAGTAAATAACTGAAACCAATATATCTTAGGGATGCAGGAGGAGAGTAATTCACTTGGTTCACATTTGTATGTGAACTTACCAAATTTTGCACTTTGCAACCAATAGAAGAATAGAAACTTACTCATACTTCACATTTTGCCTTCCCTGAATTTTAGAATGAAATTCCCCATTCAAGACATACATACAAAATGTGTATACTGATGAAACTGACATTCAGAAATATATTATATTAGACAAATTGCTTCCAAATTTAGGCAGAATTACAGATAAAATGCACATATTAAAAGAGGTCACAAAACTATATGCCATTTTTAATTCTCAGATGTTCAGGAGGAAACTTAAACTCAAGACTGAAAAAGGAGGAAATGAAAGAAATTGAAACAGACAGATTCTTCCATCACTAATTCATCTATCTCCGCATGAATGGTGTCTTTATCTTTTATCCAAAGAGCTGCTTCTGTAACTGCATGCTGCATCCTATCCCAAACTCCCAGTGTTTAAGCCTTCCTAATTTGGCAGTAGGAAGATGTGTTGGAGGAGAGCTGTTATCTTTTGGATAAGACTGTACTTGGAAAAGCCCCAGAGCAAGGGGAATAAACAGCAGTGAACTTCAGCAAATTGCCTTAAGCTCTCCAGCTCACTGTGGTTTGATCCTGTGCCGGGCATACCATGGCTTACCCTCAAATTAATCTACTGAAGATTTTAGCATTTTTCTTTCCCTTTCAAACTTCTCTGCTCAGCCTCCATTTTTATTTTTTTGGTCAAGCCTGCTGAGCTAGAATGATAAATAATAAAGAGATAGCAACTATGAGTGGCGGCAGCGGCGGCAGCAGCAGGCTCCACAATGTTCACGTATCTCTTGGCACTGCAGAGCAGGTGAATCCTGGACCCTGCCCTCTGGCTTTGCCCTCCTGCCAAGAAAGTGTCAGTTCGTGGGTGAGTACTAGTGCTTCTTATGATGGGAAATAGGATTTCAATTATACATACTATATACATACATACATACTACATACATACATACATACATACATACATACATACAGATAGATGGATATCCTGAGGAAGGGAGATATTTTAGAAGAAGGATGTTCCCCAAAAAAACAGCATCAGGGTTGTTCCGCCCTCATCATAAGAAAATGGAAATGCAGTAAAAGGACTGCAGAAATGTTTGGTGGGTTCAGCAGGTAGAACATTTTATCAGCAAGGGCCAAATTGCCTTTGGGTGGAGAATGCCAAGCTCCAGTAGGAATGGGAAGTGGGCTGCACCAGGTATTTGTCTATCTGGCCCAATATTGTTTACAGAGGTGCACCTGGGCAGAGATCACTCACTCCATGGTCCTTTTAGCTAAGGTCAGACTAAAGGGATGTACAGATCCGGTTAGATTCATATCTGTATTTTGCAGCTTGCCATGAATGTTTTGTTCCATCATATGCTCACTGATGAAATTGTGTTTTTCTCTTTAAGGGGTGAATAAGAATTTCATTCCACTCGTGCAAATACACATTTGTAATACTTATGCAAATTAGTATACATCCCCCAAAGTTAAAACAAAATTGTCCACAAGTCCATGGCATCTGCATTACTTTGGAAAAGGTGGTCTCAAGGTCAGATTCATAGAAATCCACATGCGCATGAATCTGTTGTGGATTTCTCCAATACCCTTGCTCAGATCCCCTTCATGTAAAGGGTGCATTGCCATCAGTCTCTGGTCCATCCCACATCCTCCTGATTTTAAAGTTTCTTTAAAATCAATTTAACTTTTCACATCCATCTATTTATTTACTATATTTATATCTTACCTTTTTTCCTTCCAAGAAATTCAGGCAGTGGCTCTTCCTCTCAATCTTATCATCACAACCATAACCCTGAGAGGTACGTTGGACTTTGTCAGATCTGTGTGGTCCAGCCCATGACTGAGTGGGGACTAGAACCCAGATCACCTGTTCCATTTTAGCACCCTTCACCATTGCACCACATTGACTTTATTATCAAAATATAATCAGTATAAGCATAATAACATTAAATCAAAAAGCTGCAGCAAAACACATGATCCAATACAGAATCAATGATGATAGGTCAATCAAACTTTGGTTACTGAGACTTAAAGGCTTGGAGAAAGAGCTAGGCAGCACATCTTAGCTCGATGCTAAAATGAAATTGCTATCATGATGACTCAGGTCTCTAGCAGCAGAATGTTCCTTAACCAGCGTCCCACAGCAGAGAAGGCCCTACCTTGCATTTCCTGATAGAATGTATTTCACCAAGTGGTGAAATACTGATATGATGTATGAGAAATTCATTTCAATTCATTTCAAAAATCAGGATTCACCCAGTTCATGCCTCCAAAAGCAAGCGCAGACTTGGATGCAATTATAGTTAGAGTATGTACATTGTATTTGACTGCCTGTGTACATTAAAGAAAAAGAGCTATAAAACCATATACTGTTAAAAATGTGCACAAACATGTTTTACTCAATGGGAGAAGAATGTAGGCATATATTTCAAAAGTGCACACAGTAGATACACACACACACACACACACACACACACACGTAGGAAAATAGCAATGAAAATAGCTCAGATTTTAATGGAGAAAGAAAAAATAAAGCTTGCAATCTGATAGGGACTTGAGTTGGAATAAGTTTTAAGATGGAATGTGGAGAATTTGGAGAACTTTGGCAAGCTTCTGTTTTGCTGATTCGAAGTTCCCTAGACACAGAGGCAGGCCCTTTCAGCAGATATTATACTGCTAAGCCCTGCTAGGTAGATCCACATCCTCACTACGGCTAAGAGCCAGCCTTTAGCAACAAGTGAGTTCTTCTCAAATGCTATAAATCGCATCCCATCTGGCCATTTTGACTTCTAGCAGAGACCTTGCTCCTTCCGCCACTTCTCTGATCCCTGCACAGTGCCTGCCACTATCTCATTTTCTGTCAAAGTTTCAAAGGGCAGCCAGGACACTGCACCCACGGCCCTGCCGGGCCCAGTGTCTTGGGGCATCATTCGGCCTTCAGCTGCCCCTCTCCTCATAGCAAAGCCAGCTGATCACACTTGCTGCAAACCTGCTCTGTGCTGATTCCATGAGAGGTTCACACAAGTTCCCCCAGCTATGTCAGGCAAATTAAGTAAATTTGGAGAATGGTTTGTTTATTTAAAAATGTTCTATACTGTCCACTACCAAATATTTATTTATTTATTTAGGGAACTTCTATGCCGCCCCATTCTCCGAAGCCTCAGGGCGGCTCACAATCATAAATAAATAACAAATATAAAACAATATAATTTAACAGTATAAATTAAGTCACCCTGGCCAAAGAAATAGTCTCAGGATGGTCTAACAATCAAACAAAGTAAAGCACAGGATCAATTCTGTACAATAAAACCCCAAGTAAAATCACCATCTAAACCTTAAAATACTGGGGAAAATAAAAAGGTTTTCACCAAACGCTGAAAAGAATAAAGTGTCGGCGCCAGGCGAACCTCTCTAGGGAGCGTATTTCATAACCGGGGCACCACTGCAGAAAAGGCCCTCTTCTGGGTAGTCACCCTGCTAATCTTCTTCAAGGAGGGCACCCGGAGAAGGGTGTCTGCCCCAGATCTTAAGGAGCAGGGAGGCACATGGAGAAGAGACACTCCTTCAGAAATCCAGGTCCTAACCCTTTAGGGCTTTATAGGTCATCATCAACACCTTAAATTGGGCCTGGAAATTTAAATTTTCAAATTTTCCCAGTGTCACCTCTTAATATTTCAAATTAAAATATAAAAATGTGTCAGTATGGTGTGACCTTTTTCCCTATCCTTGTGCATTTGTACCCACACTTCCAAATGCACACAAACTAAGAAACTTGCACAAAGAGATTAGATCTCATACCTTTTCTTACATATACTATATTAATTCTATATTTGGTATATTACTCAACACTTTCAAGAAGCAATCTTCATTTCAGAGCAAGACAATCAGCTCAAGTCCCATGGGACAGAGCTGATATTACAGAATTGATGTGTATGTGAGTCCATTAATTCTTCTACCTATTGAGATCTAAGTATTGAGAAGTTACTATTTTAAAAAATAAGAAGACAATTCCTCAAATGCTATTGCAAATATTATGGGGATGGGGGGTGGGCTGAAAGTCACAGCAACCCTCCCCGCTGCACCCACAATTCTGCATGGGACAAAGTTCTCATAGATAGAGTAGAAACTTTTGTCTCAGCATTGAAGTGACCTGATATTTCTTAGAAGAGAAGTTTCATAGAATCCTGAATCAAAATGTTGGACAATTCTGAGCCACATCCAGAGAATATTTGGTACAATGGCTTTCCCAGTGTTTCTCCCTTCAAATAAGGTAGAAAGTCTGTGAAGGTCATTAGCCATAGATGGTGATGATGTTACTCAAGGCGAAAGAAACCATCTCTCTTAAAGAGAAGAAATTATTCCACATATATTCTGGGGACAAACCAAAGGATAGAGCCAAATTTCTTGGTGGCTGCTCCAAAACTGCAGCAATGACCTGCAGCAACCAGGAGATCTGATTATATGCTGTAACAGCTCTGCTGATTTTAGATGGAGATTTAAAGCCATTTCAGAGATAAGATTTAGAATTCCCTTCCAGCCATTTCTCTGCATTAGCACTAGGAAAAGAATATCAGCTGTTGCAGCCTTTTGTTGAGCCCGGAATTCACACTCCTTCTGTTGCCCAGATGGACTTCCTGGTTGTGCTTCTTCAATTAGCACCCCATTAAGCAGTGCACCTGCAAGACCTTCTGCCTTAACACTTCACACTGCTGGATTTCGCTCCATATCTCATGGGAAGACATTTCTAGACAGTTTTGTCTGCATCCAGTAAATTTCATTGCTGTGACTGCACAACTTTCCAGTAGGTTTTTGTTGTTGTCATTGTTGTTGGTTAATAAAATCAGTTAAAACAATACAGGCAGACAAAGGGGAGAGTCTGGCTTAGATCCAAAGTCAAGCCCCTCTCAAGAATCTCTCTGTGTCTGAGAGGGAGGTGGGAGGGGGGCAGGTGGGGGACGTGTCTGTATCTGCCCTACAGACAGGCCCAGGTTATGCAATAGATGGAGATTTGTCTCACACGAAGTACAAACTACAAAGCGCAAAACAGGCAGAGGCAACCTGGTCAGTGCTTAAGGGCCCTTCCAGAAATACTTTACAGGTTAGAAGGCACCGACTCGTTTTTAACTTGACTATATTTGATTCAGTGCCAAGCATGGCTTACACCCCCACTCCACCGCCAAGAAGTCACACAAAGGAACATAGCCAAACTGGCAGTTTGTTTGACTGGAAATATTTATCGTTGGTTATCAGATTTGTTAGCCACCCTTCTTGAGCCCATTTATCCCCAGTTATTTCTGACTGCCTCTCACACCTCTGCAAGGCAGGCTTGGGTAGAAGATGGGTGACTGGCACACAGTCACCCAATGCATTTCATGGCTGAGCTTTGCTCCATGTGCCACAGCATGCTGACTCTCATAGCATTCGGCATGTTGATGCGATCAGGTGCGGCCTCTGTGGATGGGGAAGCAGGGTCACAGCCACTGCCCTTGCCCCTGTTTCCTGTGCTTTCCCTTTGGGGTATCCAGAGCCAGCACTTTGACAGGACGCAGCGACACTTTCTGGAGAGCAGTTCCAGTAGCACCGATTAATGAACGCCCGCAGGAATTTTTCCACAGTGGGTGGAAGCAAAGCTGTGCAGTGGCATGTGATTTTTAGTGCATGCTGCTACAACATGACTGTATATTATTCTTGTGGCTTTGTACTTGCTGTGTTGCTTAGAGACATTGTCTGTGTTGTTTAGAAGCCCACACAGAGTGATGGAAAATCCTGGAAAATGAAGGAGAATATTCTAGCCATATTTTGTGAAATCCAGTACATCTTTGTGGACTATCAGTACAACAACCAACCTCTCAGTCTGTCCTTGGCTCATGGTCAATTATTTCATTTGCATTAATTTGCATTTGCAAATTAACAAAATTGCACCAATCCTCCCCAGGTTATTAAAAAAAAGTCCGTGGAGTCTGCACAACCTAGACAAAGCCGGCTTCTGGTGGTTTCTGCAGGTTAGATTCTTAGAAATTCAAACTCATTTGAATGCATTGCATATTATTCCAGCAGTCCTACCTCATACAAGGGCCAGATACATCAACATGAGTGCCGTGCATGAACATGAAAAAGAAAACCTCTCTAGAGTGGCTGTAACAGAAGGCAAGTGTTCTGCTTACTGGGGAACCATCTTGTGGGCATGTTCACAGCTGGCACAGGAAAAAGGAAGAGAGCCGGTGAGATCTGACTCCTGAGTGACAGTGATGGTGGCTCTCCGTTGCTCACAAAGCAAACCAAACTTATTACTGCCTTAACAGAAGTGAGGCCAGAAAGGTTCAGAGTGGGAGCAGCAGCACCTGCTTTTAATTCGGGTCATCCTATGACCCATAAGAAAGAGGGCTCATGTGAAGGCCAGCTACTGCCATCACTGGCTTCCCCACTGACCAACACTGGGTCACAGTAGATCTGGTGGACAAAAGTCAGTCACTGGTTATCAGGGTGAGAAAGGATTTTTTATCAATTGACGAACAGGGAGAAGGTTTCCACCTTCCTCACTGCAAGATTATTCAATGGGCAGGGTTGCGTGGCACAACAAGCCACAGTGGTATCTTGCACTGGGTGTTCTGTTGTGTTGCCTGAACCCTTTCATCATATTTTGGCGTGCTATGTTTGTTTTCTTTTTTTGAAACCACAACAAGAAACAATGTGCGATTCTGTGGTTTCTACTCTTCACCGTGGTTTCTCTGGTCCTTCAAACCCAGCATCATGGTTTCCACAGGACTGATGTGCTGTATCACAGAGTCCCCTGGAAAGATTGGTAAGTACAAAATGCTATATCCAACATGAGACTGAATTTCAGGCATGCTGGCAGATAGGATACATGCCAACAACAGGAGGACTGAGTGAGGAACTCATACCTAAAAAGTAACATTGAAAGAAAAAGAGCAGAGAAGGGAACGGCAATTACTAAAAGGTAGCAGAAGTAACTCCCTTTTGAGGAAAGGTTGCCACAATATCTGAGACTGTTTAGCTTAGAAAAAATATGCGTGGTGGAAGAAGTGGATAGGGAAGCATTTTTATTCCTCTCTCATAATACTAGATCCCAACCGTGCCATCCCATGAAGCTGATTGGTGAAGCTGATTGGTGGGAGATTCAAGGCGTTCCCAGATAAGTGATGCCCATGCGCACCAGTTGCTGGTGGACACGTGCACGGAAGTGCTGTTGCGCTTGTCTTTGCTTTGGCTGATTCTCACAAGCTGCTGCTGCTCGCTGTGTGAAAGGGATGCTGGACCAGATGGAGCTTTGATCTGCTCCACTGTGGCTCTTCTTATTAAGAAGAGATTCCTGCTCGAGTTCTTAAGAGATATCATGGGATTGAACATGGTTAATACTGGGGTGGGGGTGACCTGCCCTGTTGCAGCCCACTCCTTGGCTCTGTTCCCCAGACAACACACAATGAGCACAGGCACCTTCCCAGCAAAGTTCATAATTACACTGTTTGAGAAAATAATGGCATCCAAGAAGCAGCGTGGCAAGCTCTCTCAGCCCGGAGGACTGCACCAACAGAAAGTCCCACCCAGATCTCCTGTAATAACTAACACTTGCATGCCCTCACAAAACTGCACACACACACCCAAGCACCCCCTTCTAAACCTGAACACATTGCACTGCTGGTACACTCAGCTTCACAGACCTGACCCCACATTTCCCCAAAACAACTGACACACCAGGAAACTAGACAGAAACACTGGACAACACTGCAGGGCTGTTGTAGTCTAACACCCCCCCTCCCCAAGTAAAATGGGAAGAAGGGGGAAGAACAAGACTGGGCTACTTTGTGTGGCTGACAAAACCTGGGTGCTCTCACTCACAGCCATGGCATCTGTGATGCAGATCTAATAATGATGAATTTTGCCCATATAGTAAGCATTATCATAGCGATGCTTTAGATGTTTACAAAATGAGTGAACTATCAGTAAGATTTGAGTTAGAGGGAATGTGAATCTTTTCTTCTGTGGTAGACACATCACTGTCCAATCTGAGCTGCTGAATATCCAGGATTTGAGAAGTGGCAACAATCACTTCTCAGCAGAAAGACCCTTCAAAAGTCTTTACAACAAGCTAGGAAGTTTGGTGGTTGTGTCAAATGGTGGTTGTGTCAAATGTCATGACAAAAATCCTGAAAGGAGAGCAGTCTGTTTTTTACACACGCACGCACGCGCACACGCGCACACACAGAATAATAGCTGTGCATTTTGCCTCAACTCTCAGGTTCTACAAGTGCTGCAGCCTTGCTTTTCCAAAAAGAAAATGAATGGATATCTGTAGATTTTGTCTTATCTAGAGGGCTGCAACCGCTGCCCCTTCATGCTTCTGCCTGCACTTCGACTTTTCTTCCTCTAAGACTCTGGCTTGCTTGCTTGCATTCTCACTCTCAATCTTCTCCTCCTAGATTTTTTATACTTTAAAATTACTCCCCCCCCCCCCTTCTCTAGCTCCAATCACTCAGGAGGGTCATTCCTTGTTCTCTTCTGAAAACTAAGATTCTTTTTCCTAACGTTTTCCCCCCTTCCTCAGGGCTTCTGTTGAAGTTCATAATCCCATGGTTTCCCTGGCAAAATGTCCTACATTATATCAGCAAAATGCAAAATGAAGAACAGTGCTGCTATTTCATTACATGATGGTGCTTATCTAGTGAATTGGCTGGAAGCATCTTTGATGCAGATGGAGATTGTCTGTAACACCCACTACTTTAATATTTGGCATGTTGGATATGGCTAGAACTGAGTCCAGAGCCATTTCTCTGGCTTCTCCCTTACTCTTCCAGATGTCATATTCTCCAGCTAAGCATTATTTATATTAATACTTAAGCATGTATGTAGTACCAATTCTACAAAACACAGACTGGTGCGTCTAGCAGGTTTATTGTGGTATAAACCTGTTAGATTAGAGTCCACTTCACAATTTACTGGATATGTTATCATTAGTTAGCAGATTATATACACTGAAAAAATGCTCAATGATAGGTGCAGGGCAGACAGGGCAGATCAAGGGAGAAAAGGAGGACATGGAAGAATGGATCACAGATAATCACAAGAAAAGTTATGAGAAAAGTAGAGGAGTTGATGATTCCTAGGCTGTGGGCCTGTGAAGAAGTGATGATAACATGTCCAGCAGGGAAAGAGAAATGTGAGAAATGAGAGGCAAGTTGGAAAAGGATGAGGAGTGAAGCATTCAGAGTCCCTAGGAAACAAAAACATGAACACTAATGACAAACGTAAGTGCTGCAAGTTGGTGTACTGTTTTGCCTGAATCAGGACTGGCTGCAGAGCAGATTATGAGACAACCAAATAGATTGTCTGCGACTGTCAGGTGTCAGTCTCCACTGAAAAGGGTTCTAGGGAAGATATGGCAGCCAAGATGCCCATGCAGTTCCAGCCTCCTATCCACAGGGACCTTCATGATACATCAACATGCTGCAAAACAAGACCTCGTTATAAATGAAAATAATACGTCTGTAATTATTGATATGCCATCCTCTCATCCTTGATGAGCCCTTCAAATCAGTTAACAATTGTCAACTGATAATGCAACATAGAAACCCAGCTGAACAAAACAAACAGGCAAATTCCCATGAATACAAAAGCAATGTTAAGCACGTCAAAAAGAGGTAAGACCCAAGGTGACATGTTTCACTCGCTGCTTTCATGGAGGGTCTGTTTCAACACCAGCACCTTAACCTTTCACTGGGAACCAAATCAGAAGGTTCCGATCCCAGGGTAGGCAATTCGAAAACCTGGGTGCCATCACCAGAAAGTGATTTCACATGTTCTTTCCGATGGTGCCTGGACATGCAACAGGTTTTCTCCTGACCACAGAAGCACGTGCCATCCAAAAACAAATACACAGTGATCTTTGCTAACAGGCGAAGACCCTCACAGATTTGCAATGGCTAAGAAACCAGAGTCCAAGAACTCAGTTCCATTGTGCTGGTGGGAAGCGTGATTGAAAAAAGAAGTTTTGTCATTATCAAGCTTGACTCCACTGGTCAACCCAACTATGTTTTCAGAGCCAAGCCCGCCAATCTCTGTCTTTTAGTGTATGGAGTCCAGTTCATTAACCATGATGTACCTATGATGAAAGTCTTGTGAAAATATTTATTTGTGCTTAACAATTGTCTGTTTTTGTATAAAGCAGCCTTCCTCAACCTAGGATCCTATACAAATGGGTAATAAATTAATTTGTTTTCTATTTTAATTCATAGTATAAGGTAAAGGTAAAGGTTTTCCCATGACATTAAAGTCCAGTCATGTCTGACTCTAGGAGGGCTCATCTCCGTTTCCTAGCCGAGGGAGTCAGTTTGTCCGCAGACAGTCTCCGTGGCCATGTGGCCAGCATGACTAAACACCAAAGTGCACAGAACGCTGTTACCTGCCCACCAAAGTGGCACCTTTTCATCTACTTGCATTTGCATGCTTTCGAACTGCAAGGTTGGCAGGAGCTGGGACAGTGTATGGGAGCTCACCCCATCTGTGGATTCAAACTGTCAATCTTTCGATCAACCAGCCCAGCAGCTCAGCAGTTTAAACCACTGCACCACCTGCATCCCCAATTCGCAGTATAGTTCCTGTTTAATTTAACATTTTAATATGCACAGTTTGATTATAATTAGAACTTGCCTAATTGTATACTTTCAATTATATAAGGTGATACTCCGTTATCCTTTGAATTTCAGTTTTCCTCAAGCTTCACAAAACAGGTCTCCATTTTAAAAAATGCATACAGAATGTGACTATTAGGGGAAAGTATATACAAAAAGTACATATTGTTGAAAATAATATTTACATGCATGATATTGGGAAAACGGCTTAAAACGGGCTATGTTTCAGCCAGTGTGGCCAAAATGTCCTAAAGTCTAGTGCTGGCCTTGAGAATAGCTTGCAGAAAAGGCAGATAAACTGGTGGCTTGTTTTCTGCAAGAGAAATTCATATTAGTGCATAAGATTTGCTCAGTTCAGCTCCAAGGATTGTGCTCACCATAAAACTGTACTGCGGCTCCATGCAGAAGTGGTTATCCATAATAGAGAACACAACCAGTGTTCCTCTCAGTTCTTGGAAGAGGGGGTTCTACTCCCTTTCCCTCGGGCACAATTGATTCATTGCATGCTTTGTTTTGATTGTGAACAGGTGTTCTATTTATGAAAGATGAAAGAAAACCCATCTTCAAACATGAACTGCATCTTCAGTGTATCCGTGTGTGGTGTGTGTGCCTTTTTTCTAATATTGACTTTATGAATCATTTGTATAAATTATGAAGCCCCGGTTCTTGCCCCTCCTCCAAAACAACCAAGTTACTCAAATATTTTCATTATTAAATTCTTTGCCATATTGTTTTGAAATCAAAACAGGGGTTATTTTTTACATTACAAAGAAGTCTTCAAATAAAAACATTAAGACCAACAAAAATAAAAAGAAACAGAAAAGCAGCTTTTTTGCAATATTCTAAAAGTAGGAGTTTTTTAAACTGCGCAACTGGAAGTGAAATGTGCGGCTCTAAAAATAAAAGAAGCAGTTCTAAAATAATATTTACATGGTTTGAAAATTCAAGTTAATTATATTGGCTGAGATAAAAATGGACTAATATCAGTGTGGAAAGCAACATGTGTAGTCCAGGCTGCTCTCAGAACCCCAATCTGAGGAAGCATGCCCATTCCTCTTCCCCCATTGCAGAAACCGTTGGCAGGCATTATTATTACTGCATTGCATATCTATACCACCCATAGCCAAAGCTCTCTGGGCGGTTCACAATATTTTAAGTCATCCATGCATATCTCAGTCAGGCCTGACCCTGCTTAACTTTCAAGATTAGGCAGGATCAGGCACTTAGGGATATATGGAAGCTACGGATGAAGGAGATCAATCTAGAGAAGAGGGCACCCTTTCCTGATAAATCTTATGAAACTGCCAGTTTCACAGTAAGGACAATAAATATCCACTATCCTTACTAGCAAAGCTACAGAACTGTTTTGGGGTGGAGGTCTGATTGCTCTCACTCTATGCTCACTTTTCTCAGAGAATGTAAGTCCCAGTGTCCATGCTCGGTTGGAAATAGTAGCAGAAATGAGTAGCAAGATGGCGCAGGCAGAAAAGAGCAATGGCTTTCCTCAGCATGGGTAATGTGGGCCCAGTCTGAGATTACAGTCTGAGATTACAGAAGGGATTCTGTCACCGTGCGCACCTGCAGAGGAATGCCCTTGGAGGATGGCAGTGGGACTCCTCCAGGGAAGAGAGATTGCAACCCAACCTCACCCCGGAGGAGCCACAAGAGTCCAGATTAGGGCCATAGGCTGCAAGTTCTCCAAAGACCATAGGAGGGCAAAGTAACATGGCACAATTGTGTATGAAAGCATCGCCACTGCACAGTAGCCAGTCTGGTCCCCAATAAAAGAATCCCCATGAAGATGTTTGATAACTTCCCCCCGTAAAACAAAACAATGCTCTGGAATGCAATGAATGCATTCCAAGAAGAGGAAACATATTCCACTTAAGTTCATAATTACAGTGAGATGCCAGCCACATATTGACCTCAAATTAGCTTATGGAACATGGGTGGAATCCAACTAGGGTCCATCATTCATCAGAATCACCACCTTCCCTCTTCTATTAATGTACTGCAAATCTTATACTCACAGAAAAACACTAGTTGGATTCTTTGTGATATATGGAACATGTGACAGATATTGTCCAAACTGATTCCCAGAGAATCACTTCACATCAACATGTTATGAACAGGAAATGTTTGTGTGGAGCCGGCGCATAGCCATCATTTTCTAAGCAGTCATGCACACATTTTGATGTCCTGGCCTGAACTCTAGAGAAAGTACACAGACTAATCATTTCTCAAGCTTGGCCCTATTGTTCTTATGCTCTCAAAATGCAGAAATCTTTTGAACATAGTTCTGATTATTTTTGGACCTGTCATTCTGTTTGGAGGATTCTATTCCCTGAGTCCCTTCAATTCTCTTGAATGTTTTTGTTACCCCAGCTCCTGCTTCAAATTCTTATGACTTTTGTGTGTGCTGTTTTGAAATAGCAGATATTTCTGAAATGCATAGAAGACTACATCAATGTGTCCTTGCAGAATATTTCTCTTCCACTGCTCCCCTTTTTGAGGGTCTTCACTTTTGTGTAAGCATAGCAATTTATTTAGAGATTGAGCATCAACTAGGTCACATTTAAAAGAGGAAGAAGAGGAGAAAATTTGACTGGAAACAGCAACAAAATCCATTGATACATTTAAGGCATTGTAGGGGAACATAAAACTTTCAGCATAGTGCAGCCATCATTGAACACTTCTACATGTACTGAATTATCTCAGTGAATTCAGTAGGATTTAATGATGACTAACTCTAATGGGATCTTTTGCCTATATAAATATGTACAAAATGAGAAATAACTGCTGAGACAGGAAAGTAGTAGAGAAAGGTCTGGACTAAGGAGTTCTAATGGATTTCAGTATAAAGTCTTAGTTTCAGAAATAAAAGAAAAGGCATTTAAGTAACAACACATGTTTATTATTCAGTGAATTCTTATATCCCGTCCTATCTTATGTAGG
Organism: Varanus komodoensis; assembly: GCF_004798865.1. Lineage (NCBI taxonomy): Eukaryota > Metazoa > Chordata > Lepidosauria > Squamata > Varanidae > Varanus > Varanus komodoensis. The sequence continues at coordinate 4,651,054 of NW_025335798.1, read as the reverse complement.
CTAAAAAGTAATAAAATATAATAAAAAGCAACAGAATACACAGAGAACAAAAAAATCAAGCCAACATTAACATCAGATAAAAACGTCAGAAGAAAAAAAATAATAAATTCAGCAGAATTCCTATCCTTGATGGGAAGGCCAAGCAATACACTAAAGATGCTGGAAATGAAATGACCAATCACCAAGTAAACTACATATTGGTTGAATTCAGACATCATGCTAAACTAGGGTTTAACAAGAGACCAACAAACGTAGCCTCCTTTCAGGTTTGCACCCTCTCCTTCCCTCTGTCTATCTTGCCAGGAGAAGAATTTTGCAAGCTTCTACTTCTGTTTAACCACAGTTTGTTGCACCATCTAAGTCTGGAGCTATGGTTAACATTAACTATAGTTAAGCCAGCTTAACCAAGGTTTGAAATTGGCTTACTTTAAACTAACCATAGCTAATATTAATCACAATTTGTCAGTCATGACTGACAAACTGCAGTTAATCTACCATTCCATGTTTCTTGTGAAAGCTTCTTCCCTCCCTTATTCTCACTGGATGCATCTTCTTGCCTGCCTACTTCCTCTGATACCTTTGTCACCTCCTCTGATTAGCACTGAGAATGCTGCACAGTAGCCACTCAGCTGCTAGGACTATGTAGAAGGAGGGAGGGGGCAAAGAAGAGCAGCAAAGACCTTCAGAGAGTGACTGATGTTGCTTCTGTCATTCCTACCCCATGACCAGGTAATTCTAGGAAAAGGAGGAGAAGGAAGATCTGGAGGTTCACACTGAATGCAGGACTGCAGGGAAAGTTGAGGGATCACTTCATCCATATGCTTTTAGTCATTGTTAATTGTTTGGCAAGGCCTCAGAAAAGCCTTGGGTACCATTTTGTTTTGCTCTTGGAAGAAAGAACTGCAGACAGCCAGTGTAAAGCCATTAGAAGTTCACATTTCATCTATGTGTGAGCCAGTGCTTTGGAATAATACTATGGAGAGCATGAATATTTGCTGGCATCTGTAACCTTTAGATTTTCAACTTTATCTCTGCATCAATGAAGGCTAGAAGCTTAGGTCTTAAAATTTGGGATTCTTGGAATATCAAGTTTCTGATCATGTTTTGTGGGTTGTACAAAAGCCCTTTGGGACCAGGATGCACATTATCTGCCTTTGCGGGTTGCATGCCATCTGCACTTGCTTTTGGATTTTTTGGGACTCGGGGGAAAGGGTGTGGTTTTTGAGCCCAGGAAATTTCATGGATGAGATAGGAACATTTGCAAATGTAAGTGGAGGAGTTCCTGGCCATGGATTGTCCTCTGAAAACCCTAGGGAGGGATTTTCAGCATTTCCATAATTTATGGAAAGTTGCTGTCATGACTCATTTGCAAAGCAGAAGGCTTGCTGGGGGCCATGCGACTCCAATTTCAATCCAGAATGGTGAAAATTAAGAGTCAACTACAGGACAAAGAGTCCTTATTTTTTTATCTTTATTGACATGGCAACAAGAGAGTGGATCTGAGGTGAAACATCTGTTTTGATTTGGGTGAGCATTATTAAATATCTGTCTCTTGCTTTCTTTCCCCTTTTCTGTTAGCTTTTCATTTGTTTTCATATATGGAGTAAAAGTCTTCATCAGAGTGTGCATTGCTGCATCAGGTGATGTCCCACCGAGTTTTCACTCCATTTGCTACCAGAAGGGAGACTGATACTGCATTCCCAACCAAGATGGCTCCTTTCAATCCATGGGATTATTCACTTGGCTAAGGTGTGCAACCCAAGGAATGCCGCTGCATTTACTCAAGAGTGAGGACGTGTAAAGTGTAAACACTTCCCTTACCACATGCCATTGAGGGACTGCAAAATCCATTTGGATTTTGAAAGAAAGTTCATTGAGGAGGGGATCAGATTCCTGCTGAATTCTACTCACAGATATTTTCTGCACAATCTATTCCAATTCTGGATTATCACATACATTTTTGTATTGGTATTTCTCCCCCTTGGATTCAGCTGTGCGGGAAAAAAAGATAGCATCAGAATCAGTTGCCAATTTCTTATGCCCTGACTCTTCCCAGCACACACAAGAGACAAGCCAGGATGCTGGAAGGATAACTAGATCAGTGGTTAGACAGGTTGCCCAGCAGGCTTAGGAAAGTTAGAGGCAAAGAGGAATGGAAGAAAATACACTGTGTAAGATAAGGGCACAACAAGATGAACAAAACACAGGTCAGTATAGGTCATCTTGGTTGACCAGCTTTTTGTTTCCACTTCATTCTATAAGGTTTCTTGGAAAACTGAAGTCAACTCATGATCTTTTCTCCCTCCATTCCAAACACACACACACACACTAGCAATAATAGAAAAACAATGCCAATTTTTTTTTAAAGTAAGCTGAAAGCAGTTTTTCTCTGTAAGTGTGGGAAAAGTTGCAGCAGGACTTCAAAGAAAACCCAGGATGAATGCAGGGCAGTCTAATGTGCATGCATGGGGGAATCCTCTTACTTACTTGATGTGCAATGTATGATCAAAATACATTTGCAAAGCATCTTTCTCCTAAGCATTTCAATAGTTATTTTATCTAAGCTAAAAATTTATCCTGAGATCTGATCTGGCATGGTGGTTAAAGTGTTGGACTGAAGCTCAGGAGATCAGGGTTCTGATCCCCACTTAGCCATAAAGCTCACTGAAGGCCACTCATTTGCTTTCAGCCTAACCTAAAATGGAGAGGAGAAATGTGTAGGTTGCCTTGAATTCCTTGCAATAAGAAGAAGGGTGGAATAACTACTACTACTGAATAGAATGCTAGAGATCTAATACATCCTGGTGCACTATCTTGTGGAAGAGCAGTTCCTTTCAGTAGTCTCCATGCCTGCTTTGTCCTGGAGTCCAGAAGTAGGACAAATAGCCACCTTAAAGTCCACTCAGTGTAGCATCGTGGTGTCACATAGGGGTTTTAGAAGTTGAAAAGGGGTGCTTTGAAAAGACCAAGGGTAGAACGTTGAGGTGTAGCTTGATTTAAGAGGAACTGCCTCCTCTTTTTAGCAAGAGTATCTGGATTGGGACCAGTGTTTCACACTTCACTTTTGAAAAATGTTCAGAGAAACATATTTGGTATGATGTTGACATTTTGCTTGATATGACTCAAGATGACATTTGGCTTTGAGGTGCTGGATGACAAGCTTTCTAGAGTCCTTCAGGAATGAACAAAGTGTCTCCAAATGAGGATTTGATTAAGATTTAATAAAAAAAGCTATTGAGCATTAATTAAATACTACATAGTGATTGAAACCACATTGGAAGAGGCTTAATGGTTGCATAACAGCACTGACATGGATCTTATATAGCCACAGGGCCACAACAAACATGTTCCTAATCATTAATTGGCACTTTCCTATTAAGTTCCCATTCGGGAAGTTGTCAGGTTTATTTAGGATTCATGTTCCATCCGCTGTCAGAATCAGAACCAGAGAGCTCCGCCCCCACCAGGTGAAATCACTTAGTATAGCCCTGCTTTCACCTTCAGGCCCAGAGGCCTTCTTAGAACTTGATCCAGGCTAGTCTCTGATGTTCGTAAGTAGTGGTTCAGGGATAGACAAATCAAGGAAGTTTGAGCTCATCCATCTCTTCCCAGCTGGCACTCAAGCTTGTGTTTATCACTTGGGGAAAATTGCATAAACTGAAGAGATCTTGAAAGTGGAAGTTTAGCAAAAATTAAAAATCCAAATTTCCAAAATTGTGCACATCTTCCTCACAGAGTGCATGATTTAGAAGTTGTACATTTTTAAACTACACGTTTTTCTAGCATGAATGCAACTTTGGGGATTCGTGAGCATTTTCGGAGAAAACGTGCTACTGTTCATGTTCAAATTTGGAATTGCAGGAGGGACATTTTTGTGAACTGATTAGTGAACTGAGATAAATTTTTCATTCATTTTCAGTGGTGATACTACTGAGAATTAGAACACGTGCAAGTTCTTAAATGAGTTCTTCCTGATTCAGGAGCCATCAGCTTCTTCCCCTCCCCTCCAAGTCCAAATCCCCTTACATTTTGACTAAAAATGTAGAAAGCTCAGGTCATTTAAAGCTGCTCTTGCTCCCTTCTTCTATAACAAAAACATAGTTTTGTTCTGCAGTTACTGGGGAAGGGCTGCCATGATTGGGGGAGGATTCCTGTTCTAAATAAACTACTGCTCCTATACTCCTGAAACTTTGCAGGTTTCTTACTTTTGCTGTCCCTATGCAGTCTGTCCCTTCCAGGAATGTAAGAGGATTAGCAGGGCTTTTCTTGGATACCCTTAAACTGTAAAGGCTGCTCTTGCATATAAAACTTTGAATTCCTCTGAAACTTGGCATTTGAAACTTGGCAAGTTCAGTACGCTCAGAAGGCACAAATTACCTGAAGTGAAGCAAACGGCTTCCAGATAGGCCCTAGAAGAACTGGGCCATTTCCAAAGCACTAAATTAGAGTGTGAGCTGAAGCTTGTGGTTGGTGCATACCCCTAACTCAATTTGGGTGAAGAGCTTCTTGTCAGTAAGGCTTTCAGACCTTGATAGCTGAAGGATCAGCTCTTCCCCTTGCCAGCTCCCTGGATGCTGCCGTTAGAAGGTACATTTGGTGGAAAGAAAAGGTGCTTAGGGAGGGCTTGGAAGTTGGGAGAGAAATAGCAATGGACAACTGGCAGGAGACAGTTGAATAGGCCATAAGGGCCATAACTCAGAGGTAGGAAATGCCACGGCTTAGCAGCAGAGCATGCAGAATGTCCCAGGTTCAATCCTTGGCACCTCCAAGTTAGGTCTGGAGAAAACCCTCTCTGAAATAGAATCGCCTGATGCTGGGAATCCTGTTCCATTTAAGTCTGCAGGCATTTGGCACTATTTCTGCTCTCTAGAGTGGTAGCAGACTTTAATGGATTTCTTCTCCCAATTCTCTCTTTTTTTTTTCTTTTTTGCATATTTACCCTATAATTTGTACATTTTTAAGGAAGCAGTCATTATATTTACATAAATAGGATCATCATTCATATATATACACAATGTTATTTGTGTGTGTGTGTGTGTATTCCCCTAGCCATCTTGTGCAAGTGTTGTAGCCTAATAGAGACATCTTCCCCTCTCGCAAATACCATCAATTTCATCCTCCACTTCAGCACTGCTTGAGTGACAGGGTCAGGTGGCGGGGAGGGGGGGGAGGTACAGACAAATTCTTGGACAAGCAGGGAATATGGTTCTGCTGGGTCAAATAAGAAAGAATGCAGAGAGGTTGAAATGGGCAAGGATAGGTACAAGACAGGAACACACCTCTGAGGGGCTACATAGCCTCAGGCAGATATGCAAACTTATGAACTTAAACTTGCCAATACATACATACATACACATACATACATACATACATACGTGTGTGTGTGTGTTCAAAAAGAATCATAATCCTAACAGGTGTAAAGTTGCACAGCCCCTGCCTAGGAAACCCAAAAGCCGCTGATTAACTTGACTCACTATAATGGAGTTAATGCCAGCAGGTGGAACTAGAACAAGCTCTACCAAGGCTCATTAGGGAAAATGTGTTGAATTTCCACACCTTCCATGGAATGTTCACACATCCCAACTCTGAAATCACAGAGAATTCCTGCCAGTCAATGCTGGCCATACTGGCCAGATGAACTAATGCTTTGACTCAGTACCATGCAGCTTCTTCCAATGTTTTTCCATTTCAGAAAACTGAAAAATTTCAGAAAGAATGAACCCATTCCACCAAGAAAGGTGGAAGGTCACCCCTCTCTACCCTTGAGCCAATATTTCTTCAATATTTCTGCCCCCACCCCAAGCTTCATAGGTGTTCCACATGCATATAGCCCTAAAACCTGGAGGCCTCATTGAGTTTGGCCTTGCTTTTCCTACACTCAGATCCTTTAGAGAACACATCGTTAAACTGTGGAATTTGCTACTCAAGCTAGAATGATGGTCATCAATTTGATGGCTTTACAGCAGGATATACAGGTGCATGGGGGAGAAGGCCATCAATAGCTGCTAGTCCTTATGCCTACATGCTAACTCCACTATCAGTGAGACAGACCCTGTCAGAATCCATCCCTCCAAGCAGCTGAGGGCTTCCTCTTGGGCTCAGCACAGTCTTCCAAAGTGAGCCAAGCCAAAAGGAAGTCCACAAATGCTCATGGAGCTCTGGCTGCACAGGTTGCACAAGCAGTAACCTTCTCCCACATTAATTAGCTGCAGAGTCAGGGGGAGGGCTCAAAATGGGAGCTGGTTTGCTTGGACCTGCTGCTTAAACTCAATCCAAAGGGCTGCTATTGACTTATAAAGCCTTTTATGGTTTGGGACCACAATACCAGATGGAACACCTCTTCTGGTAGGAAGCTACCCATTCATGACGGTAAGACTGATGCCCAAGCATGAATAGGCAATAGTAAAGGATTACGGGAGCAGCAGTCTAAAATATCTGGATAGGAAGGTTGCCAGAAGCTATTCATCCTGCATACCCCCCCTCCTTTATTTATGTGTCAGATTCACAGGGGAAATGCTGTCCTTTACCACTTCTGTTTATCCCAATCCTAGCAATGGGAAATACAGTGGTTGAAAAGAGATTTGGCTCCTATTGTGTGTTCTTCCATGGCAATTGTTTTTGCAATTGCTTGAAGGTTTGTGTAAATAAGCAAAACCTGAGCATGCCACAGTTCTTTAAATTCTATCTTAAAGCTCATTCCAGCTCATATTCATATCAAAATGTTTTTCATACAAAAATGCATGCTTCTTTTTCTTCTACTTTATTTTTTAATGTTCTTCTAAAATACAACTAAAATAAAATCCTAGAACTAAAATAGAAACATATAAAATTAAACATCCAATTGAAATAATTTTTAAAAATACTATGTCCCCAGCACCAGGATCATAGCACATATGTTACAGATATGATAATTAAAACATTCTTTCCGGACATTTCCCTTCCAAAATTGCAATGATTCTTTTGATGGTTCAAAGCATTCCCCCCTTTTAAACACATATTCAGTAAAAGAGATCCAAAACTTGTTAAACTTATTTTTAATATGTCCTTGTTTCATTTTAATAGCACAGATTAATTTATCATTAATATTCCAAACTTCTCTATACCAATCACACAATTGATAGTCTTATTTTACTTTCCATTTCTTAGCTATAATTAATCTTGCAGCAGTCATAAAATTTGTTATTAATTCCTTATTATTCCAAATCCATTGTTTCTTATCAAATATTGAAATTATGAGATCTCAGGACATATTTTATATTTATACTAAATATTTTATTACTTTCTTTTAAAACTTCTTTCCGAAACTTTGTTATATATTCACATTCCCACCACATATGGACATATGTACCCACTTTGCAAACACGTCTCCAACATAAATAGGAATTTGTTATCTATACAATTCAACTTCACCAGAGTTAGGTATTACTTTCATACAATTCTATTTTTTTTCCTTTATTCTTACTGACATACATTTTAATATCCTCTTCATCCAATTATTTCCCCAATCTTCATTACTAATGCTCTTTTTCAAATCTTTTTCCCATGTTGCTTTAAGTGAATCGTATTGATCCTGTTCTTCTAACAATGTCTTATACATTTTACTTACTATCCCTTTCATCCACATATTCTCTTGTTTTTCCTTTTCTAAAATCATATCTTCAAACTTTGTGTAATTCCTGCATCTGCCTCTTTTCTTTATCCATTCTCTAGTCCAACATTCTAATTGAATCACATTATACTAAATTATTTTCTCCTTTCCTGACATTGCTTTTACCTCCCCATTTTTATTCATTTTCTCTAGCCAATCTTTTAATTTAATTATTTGTTTATTCTTTAATATTTTTTCTAAAACCTCTCTCAAAGTAAATGCAAACCCTAGTAATTCAGTAGCTGGACGCAATGGTGATATGGTTGGCATATTTTTTTCCTCATTCCAAATTTGTAAAGCATTTTTAAGGAAAGGATTTTCTACCTTTTTAATAGTATTTTTATTATCATATTTGAAAAAAAAGATCTGCGTGCTTCTTTTTGTGCAGTTTTCCAAATGTGTGTATCAGTTGTGCACATCTTTGAAATGTACAGGTTGTTCTCCTGTTGGATGAAGTTTTAATAGTCCTTTCTCAAATGATTTAATGCTGTGAAAAATAATTCCTGGGGCACCTGTGAAGAACATTCCAAGCACTCTGGTGTGCAGACCTCAACCACAGAGTGCATCTGAGTCCACATTCCATTTGGAAGGTGTGAACTGGGAAAATGCCTATGAACAACAGGCTGAAACAAATTTCTTATGCTAACTGTTTGCTGTGATGCAGACCTGGCTGGTTTTGCACATATGTTTTCATTTACCACTGACTGTTTATCAGAGATATTGCAGGGGTGCTTATGACATTTTCCCTACCTAACATTTTCCCTGGTACTTTGAATGACACGATCTTATTCCTGCTATAGCACTGATGTATCAACAATCTGCCATTCCTCTGCTTTTAAAAAAGAGCTTGATTAGAGTGCTGTACATGCCCATTTTGCCACAATGTTCAGTTCATATATTACATTTTCTATTACACATTACTAATGCACAGAGACATGTGCATTGATTAATTAAAAGAATGAAGACATATTATTTTGATGCTATTTTGTTATCACATCAACAGCTTTTGTGTTGTTTATATTTTGTATTGATGTAATCCAGTGGTTTTCAACCTTTTTACAGTTGGGGACTAGAAAAAATAGGAAAGTTATTTCAGGGACCTCTGAGGCAGAAATAAAAAGCATTATATACAGAATATAGCATTTTGTGTATTCGTTTTTAAATATAGTACCAAAAAAATAAAAATTCCTAAAATAACAAGAAACTGAGCAATAAACATGCTAATTAAAGGATAAAATATTGAAATTAAATATAATTGAATACAACTGAATTCAAATAAGGCTACTGCGGAATCTGCTGTTGCTTCTTTTCAAGAATACTTGGTTAAAAATTTACAATAGCAAAATAGAAAATCAATATAAATGCAATACTATGCTCATACCAAATACAAATTCAAATACAATATCAACAGCAGAGCAATACAAAATCAAACAAAGTTACTCAGTACGATAAGAAAATGAACCCCACCTACTCAAACCCCATACACACCAGCACAGAATGGCTGAGAAAACACTCTTGAAACACACAATCCTACCTCTGCATTTCCCTTCCTGGTAGAAAATATGACAGAGAAAGGAAAAGGGCCAGTCTTGTGGCCCACCTAGAGGGTGCCCAGCTGGCTTCCACTGAGGCTCCTCAGCCGAGGAAAAGGTGGGGAATCGGCAGTGAGAGCAAAGCGAGCCCCGCACTGGTCCTACTAAGACTGCCAGGAAATGTCGGCAGACTGGCACTGGCTTGCACACCGGTGGTTGAAAAACACTGATGTAATCAATGCACCCATTTGCTGTTGTCATTGGTGTCCCATACCAAAAAAATGGGGGGGGGGGCTAGTCATAGACAGAAAAATAAGTCAAAGAGCTCATGCACTTATTTCAGGCTTGCAACGATCCTTCTGGAATCTGGCTCTCCTCTGTTTATTGGACTTCTCCACATGCTCAGCCCTGGCGTAAGAAGTGGCCCGAGCTGAGAAAAGGTTCAGGAGCATTGCAGCTCATTGTGCAACTGGCAACAGGTCGTGTGCTGCTAATGCAGCATCTGTGTGGGCTCGACTCCTGGTGGGCACCCATGTGAATGCTCACTGTACTCAGTGCCAAATCAGACTCACGGCCATGAAAAAGCAAGCCAGAGAACAGGGAAGGGAGCCAAGAAAATCCAGAGGAGTCCCACCCCCAAAGTGGATTCCTCACACATCCCTAACTTATTTTGAAATCATCCATGTTCAGTTAGAAGGCGAGCAGAGTGGACTGCAGGCAAAGCATACCAGCAGAGCAGTAACAGAACAGAAATAGGAAATTTGCTCATCTCTAGTGTAGTAAAATCTTTCCTGCTGCTGTAGTAGCCCCAGTGGATAATCTCCATCTGGAGGTACATTGGGGCCAATGATTCATTACATGCTGAATGAATTATTGCACAAATATATGTACAAGTTATTGTTTTGACCTAACTTTTCAGCCTATACTGAATAGTTTGGAAATCTCATCAAGAAAGTTACATTTTCTTAAAGCATCCTATGTTCCTTCCTTCCTTTTTTTCTTTCTTAGGATCTTCGGTTGAAAGGGTCTTCAAATTCTTTTCAAAGCTTGTAAAAAGTTTTGTTTTACCATTTGCTTCTCCAGTTTCATCTCTGGTCCAAATCCTTCCAAGTTCACAGGAACTTGGCCTTAAAGCAACAAACATAGTTTCCTTTTAAGTTATAGTTCTGCAGAGAAGTACTAAAGGGTGATGCAGGGATCCATCTGGGGCAAGATCTCAGGGACTGGGTTGCTGTAAAAGGATGACTTGGGAAGAAGTTATTCCAAAAGCATGGCCAAGGTTTCCTGAATCAACAAATTGCTTTTTAAATAGTGATATTTTTATAGTTCCAATTGGTTTTCAACTCTTAAGGGAATGATGTCAGATACATTGTCAGGACTTTTGCCATAAGCGTGAGAACTAGAAGTTAATTAAAAGGAAAGGAGCACAGAAAGGTTATGACTCCCATGATGTTAAGAGTCAAAGATACCATTACAATACTGAAGGGGAGCAGATTCGAATATGTGGTTTGTGGTTTCTCCTGTCCTCGGCCACTTCCCATGATAATTTTGCTCTTATCCATACAAAGATATGGATTAGCTGGAGATAATTCAAGGACATGTAACCCAAGACATGGATATCTAGTTCACAGACTCTTATTCTCATACAGTGCATTCAGCTATCATTGAGTATGCACTCCAAGGTCAAAAGTCATGCTTATTGGCTAGTGATAGCTTCCATGATCTCATAAACTGGCAAATATACTTAGTGTGTCTTCCCACCAATCTACAACTACATTCTCTCTTCCCCCTCCTCCTCTCTTTCTCTACTCTCTTTTTGTTGGTTTAGTCACAAAGTCATGCCCGACCATCACAACCCCATGGACAACATTCCTCCAGGCTCTCCTGTCCTCCACCAACCCTCAGAGTCCACCCAAGCCCACACCCACTGCCCAGTGACTCCATCCAGCCACCTCATCCTCTACTGTCCCCTTCTCCTTTTGCCATCAATCATTCCCAGGATCAGGGTCCATAGCCTACGAACACAAAGGGCATAATCAAAGGAAACCACATAGCCCCATATATCCATTGTTACTTCCAACATCCCTGCTTTAATGAAGAAGTAAAAGGGTCTTGCAACAGGGGTGGGAAAAATGGGTGGAACAAATGCGTGTGTTGGGAGGGCCACACTGCCAACCCAGAACTCAGCACAGGTTCTTTCTTCTACCACAACTGGCTGAAGTGGCTGTTCCATTAGCCGAAGTGGCCTCCCAGCCAGCCCTCCAACAGAATCGCTGGGAATCTGGTGCTGCAACAATTGAGGCCATGAGAGGGGGTCCAGCTCATTGGCCACATCTTTTCTCCTTCTGGTTTAGGAAGATGCTGCTGGGATTAGTGAGTGAATGAACTTCCCCTGGATCCATAGAAGTACAGCCTGCCATGTTGTATCCTGGATCACATTTCAGGAATTCTGTCTCATTTGGTGCATACACACCAAATGTATGTGAGGAAATGGTTCCTGTGTCCATTCCTCCACCCTCCCAATTAGCCTACTCGCTCAACTTTGGAGCTAAAGGCAGGTAGCATGCCTGTAACTGTCATTCTTCGAGTGGCCATCTTTGCATTCACACATATGGATGCTGCACCTGTGCAGTGCATTGTTCAGGAAGCTTTCTCTAGCTCAGCCTAGAATTTTCTGCCCCACCCCCTTCCCCCATTATATAAATAGCAGGCTCCTGCCATTTTCTCAGTTCACTTTCGACTGCTGTTTGCAAGCACATCAGGATCTCTAGCATTCCTTCTGCATTATCTAAACCTTTGATTTCCCTAACGTTCTCTATCTTCCTTCACAAACAACCTTTTCATCATCTGCTAGTTTCTCTCTTGCCTCTTACTTCTTCTAAATATCGAATTCCTCCCTTCCCCATCTTATATCTCCACACACACATTAAAAATGAGTGTTTCCTTGAAACAGTAATAGAATTCTGAGTTTTTTCCCTCCCTCCCTCCTGTTGCAACCTACATCTTCCCCTTCACACTTCCAAAACAACAGCAAAAAAGCCCTCTATTTTCCACTACACTTCCAGTAGGCACAATGAACAAAGATTTTTTCTGAGCATGCAGAGCATTCATTAAACCCAATCTAGCAACTACTTCCAAGAACCCTCTTTTTGAGTAAGTCTGAGCCCCAGCCCTCTGAGAAGGCCCCCTTGGATGTAGACTATCCTCTTCTCTGTACACCAGCCCTCTATTTGGCTGGCCCTTCTCTCTCAATGCCATATCATGGAGTCAAGAGTCATACCAGCCTCATCTGACTCCTGCAGCTGCTAGCCCAAGTTCCCTCTCAACAGCTGTCAAATCCTGGCTATTCTCAGAGTGCACCTGAACACCCGGGGAGGGTGGCCTTGAAACATGCTCCTCTGCTTCTTTAATCTCCATGTTTGGAGGCCCAGATTCCCAGACCGCCCCCCCCATCCTCTTCCTCCTCCTCTGACAAGTCAAGCTCAGTGTAACATGGGAATGCATTCCTCTCATGCCCTACACCTCCCTTCTGTTTTGTTCTGCACTCAAGACAAAGGCTTGAAAATCTAAATGTATTTCACGCATGGCTCCTCTTCTGCCAGTCGTTTACTCACTAGCAAAAAAAAAAAATCTTTTAACTTTTTAAAGGGGAAGGGTTAATGAGAGGCAATGAGTAAGACTGGCTCTAAGGTATAAGCGATGCTGCTGTATATGGCCCACTTCATCATTTTCAGCTTAGAACCAGGCACCTGGCCATGAGCTGGCTAGCTCCTCTACCTTTACAACAGTAAGGCTGTTTTGCTGATGAAGGGAAGGATCTGGGAAAGTCAGGGCCTACAGGAGGATGGCTGTGAAGCCCCAAGCATTAAATTGTTGGGAACTAATTCAAAATGCCATGACCCTATAGAAGCATTTATTTATTTTATTTATTTATATTGCGATTTATATCCTGCCTTTTTCCTACAAAGGGTTCAAGGCAGCTTACATCATCTCTCCTCCTCCATCTTATCCCCACAACAACAACCCTGTGAGGCAGGTTGGGCTGAGAGTCTATGACTGGCCCAAAGTCACCCAGTTGGCTCCATGGCTGAGCAGGGACGAGAACCCAGATCCTCTGAGTCCCACTCCCATGCTCTTAACCACTACACCACACTGGCTCTCCCCAGTTGTGTCAGTAACACTGTCCCTAGTAAACATATCCAGAAATGGGGGGTGGGGTTAAATCTAGATGGGAGAAAACAATTACACAAATAGTTGCAAGGAATAAGGATGGATGGTGGAGAAAGGCGTTAACTTTGTGTTTTCATATGAAATTACCTGATTTTTCACTATCAAACCAATACATCAATCAAAACTCAGTTAATTCCATATAGCCTGGAGTGCCTGATCCTGCCTAATCTTGGAAACTAAGCAGGGTAGGGCTTGCTTGAAATCTGGATGGGTGACTTAAATGCTGCGAACCACCCAGAGAGCTTCAGCTATGGGTGGCATAGAAATGTAATATTAACAATAATTCACATGTTTCTAAATTTTGCAATGGCGTCTCCAATAAAAAGTATACAATGCTGTATACTGGGGAAAAGGTGCACAAAATAAATATTGTAGTAAAAGTATGGTTCAAAATATACTATATTAGGCACATAACTTGCAAAAATGTAAATATGGGACAAAATTTTGTGAAAGAAAATTCTTATCTTCAGAAAAGTATGTGTAAAATTCCATACAGATTGTCATGCATTTTTTAAAAAAATACTCAGAGTTCAGGAGAAGTTTGCCCCTGAGGCAAACTTGGTGGCCAGTCAAGGAATATGCACATATTCCTTGAAAAGCTAAGGGAGCAATCCCAGGGCCAGGCGATGCTGTCCAGCCACGCTTAAGAAAAGTCAGAGTTCCCTCTGCAACCTTGTGTGTGCAGTGAGGGCTCCATCTTCAGAGCCCCCTCTCTGCTCTATGCAGCCAGTCTGGGTTTTCCTGGCCCACCTGTGGCTCCAAAGATAGGATTGCAACTTGAGAACAAGCACAGAAGGGGGATTTGCAGGGTGACGAGAGTGAGGCACAGCCATCCTGTAAAGGAACCAGTTGGTACTCTGCTCAGCCCCCACCCGCCTTGCATGTAGGACCAAAATATTAGGCAGGCAAAATTGGCCATCTAAATGTTTCTTTTTTCTTCAGGAGTTGGGGGGAGCAACCCAAGCCTCCATAATCATCCCATGCTTGACTGGAAGCCCATAATCTTCAGACTTTAGGGGATTACATGCAGCCACATAGGATGGTACCCTAAACCAGTCTTAATTTATTTATTCTTCCAAGAACACTGGACCTAAAGACACATAACTTGAGTGGGGCTTTCACTCTTTACTGTTGTTTAGTTGGTCCCTTTCCTCTTTCCTTCTGGTTATCAAACTCAAGACAATTCAGATAACCAGAAGGAAAGAGGGAAGGGACCAAGGCACAACATTTACTTCTTTGGATGACCCTCTTAGACTTAAGTTACAAAAGCAAGAATGTGGGATGTGTAAAACATTTTGCTGGGTTTAGCTGAACATCTTTTTCTTCATCCCTGAATATTGCTCAGACATTTCAGTTCAGAAATAACCCCAAATTGTAGAGAATTGGATCTGCAAAATAGTCTAGAAAATCATCCCATCATGATAGGCAAAGTTCAGAAAAATATACGGACCCTCGGCCTGGCACAGAATAACTCAGCATTTCATGACTTCTCCTTTTCAGTTCTATGCCATATTTGAATGATAACTTGACAGGACTAACTTCAGGCCCAGAACTTATCTGACATTGTTTTCCTTTCCCACTTGACACAGTATGCCATTATTTTTGTTAACAAAGGGAGACGGGTTGGGGAGGATCAGATTGATAAAAGATACATGCTTACAATCAAAAAATTTTTGATCTGTGCAGCTGAGCATAATGCTTATTATTCTTATATGCTGCCAGAGGCAGATTAAGAGTTGGGGAAGAGTGATGGTGGTCGCTGTGGTTAGAAATCTCAGCCTGTTAAATGAAACAAAATCTCTGTCAGCTGAAGGCTAGCTCTCAGCTGGAAACAAAATTGGATTTGAGCATTACAGGAACAAACCACGTCCTTAATGGGAGACAGCGATCTTCAGAGCCATCTGCAGAAAAAAGGACACGTTTGGTAAAAGAGATACAGCTTAAGTTTCAAGACTGTGCTGGCTGGTGCCTGCTGAATTGGGGAATCTCATAACAAAATAGATTAGAGATGTTGCAGAATTTCTGGCTGAAACTGAGGCCTGTGGTTTGATTGCCCACGAGATGGCCTGCAGTGTTTGTGCCAGAAGCAAGGCAGGAGTACAAAATTGCAGACATGCAAAATCCAATAGTCATTGATGTTCTCTATGCACTGCATTATATTCCTAAACATTCCCATGTTGCCGTTTGGGAAATCAGAGCTGAGAAAGACCAACTCCATGTGAATTCACGATTAATCACGGAGTAAGCCTGGGATTCTTCACTTGGGATACTTCTGATATGGTACATTTTCAATATTAGGGACAGCTGTCACTCTTTTCAAGCCTGACTCCTCCTTGTCATGACTACTTGCTCTGTACAAATGGGAATCTTGCACAAGTCAAGCAGATCAAATGGATGATTTGTGCAAGTTTCCACAAATTTATGCATCTTTCCAAATATTCACAAATCTGCTCCATTGATTAAAGCAGGGCTGGCACAGTCTCCCAAGCAAACTGGGAATTGGAAACAAGATGGACATGAGTGCATGTTTGACCATTTGTGAATTGTTTTGGTGGATTCATACTTATGTTCACATTTAGAGCTACCAATGGGAAATGCTTGTGCTTTGTGGAAGCACATGTGAAAACCTCATACATCCATGCATGTAAAAAAGTGTTAATTTCTCAACATTTTACTGTCATGCATCAAATTCAAGTTTCTATTGACAAGTTCAATATAAGAGCTATATACCCTGATTTCCTTTTTTGCTATTAAAATGATTACTTATTTACTGCTTTGTTTTTTTCTAATTTTATTCTGCTCAATAGCAAATTTTGTTTTCAGCAGATAAACATAAAGACACCAATATATATATAGTTAAGGGCTCAATCCTATGCATCTTCAAACAGGAAAAAACCCATGCATTGGCCATCCACATAACTTCTTTTGCTGGGGGCACTCAAAGGAGGACCTCTAAAGATGACCTAAGCACCTAAAGAGGTGGATAAAATTAATAGGCTTGGGATGAACCCTATCAAAACCTGTCCCTCCAAGCATTCACAGGCTTCCTCCTGTCCTTGGCCTGGTCTTCCAAAGTAAGCCAAGCCAAAATGAAGTCAACAAACAGCCATGGACCACCCTCCCTGGTTGTGCAACCAACAAGCTTCTTCCGCATCAGGTGCAACTGCCCAAATGACGGCTTCACATAGTGTGGGAGAGGGGCATCGCTAGCAGACACACAGGGCTCCTTTCCTGGAGAGCCTCCTGTGACCAGCCTTTTATGGCATTGGCTGCAGCCACCGAAACAACAGCTGCCCTTGGTGCAGGAGGGGGGCACTGCTAGTGGTTGTGTGGGGACTGCAAAGCAGACTGAAGTCAGGGGAGCCGAGAACAGGGAATCCAACAGATTCCTACTCCTGAATGGATTCCTCACATATCCCTAAAAATTAACAATTTTATAAGCACGGGGTTGGATCCAAAGAAAAATACACACCACCTCCTTCCCACATCAGCCACCTAGCTGAATGCGATGGGTTATGGTACAGGGGGCTGATAGCGAAAGTGGGGGTTCCTAAATTTCTAAAAATCATGTAGAGGGCAATTTCTGCAAGAAGTCTGCAGTACCTGGAGGTTAACAAAGGTTTTGCCATTTAGTATTGAGACATTTCAGAGGTACTGAGCCTGTAATCAAGACTTTTCTCCTCTAGGAAAAATAAATTTCTTTGCCATCAATTGCTTCCTGCCCTGCACTGTTCAACATTGCTAATTAATTACTGACATGTTGCTTCATAACTACTTAGTTCCTGCAGAAAGGGAGAGTTTCCATCACTGGTTTAATTTCATTTCTCTCATTTCTTTTATAATACAGCCATTTCTAAATAAAAAGAACATCTCCTGTTCGATCACTGCTTGATTTGTGCAGTCTCCCTTGTTTGCAAAGTAAGCAGAGAATGCAAATGTGAATAGGAATTAGGCATGAGATACATTGGGCATTCTTGAATATCATTCCTTAGCCCATCCCTCCTTCTGAATAAATATTATAGGATGATCTTTTAGGTCACAGTGGTGGGGACTGCCAGATATTACGATGCTTTATTATATGAAGTTATTATGATTACTTGCTTAGGGAACAGTGTGGACTTGCTACTCCACTGGTGGAATGGGAGGGTTTTTCTACAGAAAAAGAGGTCTACTACTGCAGATCCTTTCTAGGTGGCAGAAATTTACACACACACAACCCACGGCTGCCCTATTAGTGATGCTTCAGCAAGAAGCAGGAAAGTAGGATGGTTTGAGGGCTTGTCAGAAATGCTTCAAGGCAGCCAAGAACATGCACCATAAACAGAGCTGGAAACTATACCAGCCCAAGAGTTAGTGCGGTTTATTTGGCAGGGGAAAAACAAGAGGGAAATGGCCAGCCCCCACCTCCTTCTTGGACGGGGTAAGGCAGTAGAAGCAAAGAAATAGGGATGTGAAGATCAGGCCTGAATCTGATTCTCTTGCAGTCATCAGACCTCTTTCCTGCTCTCAGCTTTGGCCAGAAAGTCAATGAAACAGAGATCAAATCTGCAAACGCTCAGGAAAGCTAGTGGCTTCTTTGTGCTAAGTACACACCTCTTTGTGCAAACTTGTACACAAAACCTACAAGTCATGTGTGTAGAAGCAGAACACCACATGCACAGCGGACTCATGGGTGGCATGTGTGCAAACGGACCTCGTGGATCCTCCTGGACTCACCTCCTGCTCGAGTCCCACAGGAATGTTTGGCTAAAAGCAGATCCAGGGGAGAGATAAGGAGGGACAGAGTCCGGGGAGTCGCAGAGATGAGGGCAGCGCTGTCATACTCCTCCTGCCACTTGAGCCATGTGGAAGCTACTGTTTTAATTCTGCTTCCCAATGATATAAAAAATGCTTCAGCAGCATTGAAATCCCTGGAACAGAAGCAACCAAGGTAACATTTACCATTGCTCAGTCCACAGCTGGTGAGGGATTTGTGAGATACTTTGTAATTGAATGGATGATTGACCATTACCTCAACATTTATCAAGTTATAAGAGGTGTGTGTGTGTGTGTGTGTGTGTGTGTGTGTGTGTGTGTGTGTTCGTTCATGTGAAGAAACTAACCACTGGGAAAGAGCTCTACCAATATTTACAGCTCATCTTAATCTTCTGACTTCCTTTCCTCTGGATGTGGGAACAAATGGTTAAACAATATGAGGGCATCTAGAATACTGAACTGTTCTTGCTTACTACTTTGTTGTGCACCAGCTAATTAGATGCCCTTTGAGTGGCAAATTTAGAAGCAATTTTGCAATTGTCTCTGAGCTATAATAACCATAATGTTAGCAGAAAAGATTTATATTGCAAAATGGGCCTCAAGAAGCAAAAAAAAAAACAGTGAGTAAAAATGTTGCTGCAAATGGTTAGTATAGGGTGGTGGGAAGTATACAATGATGAGGTTGCTGTTGGAGCAGGAAGATAAATAACAGAGAAACAATGTATAGAGCAATGTATGGGAACCATTTGGTGGACCTTAATAAAAAAATCTGGCATTGTGGTCCTCCATGGTATTTATCTTAAAAGACAAATATCCAGGGGGAAAGAGGAAAGAGCAACCATGCTGAGATCCCTGGGAAGGATTTTCCCACCCCCTCTTGGTCTGGTTTCATTTCCCTACTTTCATTTAAAGGGGGAAAAGATATATAGGGAACAACCTTTCATAAGAAGACATCATAAAAAGAAATTGATTGCCTTTTTGATGTATACCATTCATGTTTTCCTACACCAGCTTTCCCCAGTCCAGTTGCTGAGGAATTGCTATGTTTGCTGGGGGTGATGGAGACTTCAGTTCTACAAATCTGCTGGGGATCTCTGGGGAAAGGCAGTTCTGATACACTTCACACCTGTCCTTTCAGAAAGTTGAGCCAAATCTGTTTGTCCAATTCTCTATGCTGAAATACATTCAGACCCCTGACAGTTCAAGTAAATGTCTCCATTCATTTGTTGCATGGCCAAAAGGAAAAACTAAAAAGCAACAATCTGTACTAAAGGTTGCATGATTATGGATCTCTGGTATCTTGCTAAGACTCAAAGTTCTTCATGTCTATGTACCATTGTGGTTTGCTTATATCCATACTGGCAATAGCAGCCTCAGGGCAGGCTCTCCGTCCACCACTGCATCACAACCCTTGCCCTACCTTGCCCACCCTCTGTTTGCCACATGGCCGGAACAAATGTCTGCACAGCTCTTACAAGATTTCACCCAGGTCCCAAGATGCAGCTGAGGTCTTGCAAGACCACTGCAGCCACTTCCTCTGCCAGGTGAGGCAAACAGAGGGTGGGTGGGTGGTGCTGTGGAGAGCTCCACCAGCTGCTCCATCACTGTGGTACATGCCACTGCAGGCATCAAGCGCACTGGCTGAAGGTGATGGGGCAGCAGTAGCCACAAAACCAGCTGCCTAACATGAGCCCCTCACCCTGCTTCAGGGGAGGGAGGGTCCCGGGCAGTAAGTATGGAGACATCTTGTAATGATGTAGCTATTTACCCCTAGAGCTGGGGTCTGCATCCTGTGGCCCTTCAGATGTGGTTGAACTCTGCATCTATCAGCTTCAGATGGAACTGCTAATGGTTAGCGATTATGGGAGTTTGCATCTTCTCACCCCTGTTCCTTTTGACTGAAAAAATATTTGATCATGCCTTTCCACTGAAGTTTGGAAGTATCTAAGCTGGACTACATCTTTAAAAAATCTATATGTACCATTTTTCCATTCCCTGTTCAACCAGTTCACCAGGAAGCAGGAGGTGTAGCATTGGAAGAGCAAGGAGATCCCTTGTGCAGCCATGTTTCTCTAGATTCAGCTAAATGATTCCCATGTGGAAATGCATGGATGTGTGTGTGCTCTAAAGGACATGTGAGCTTTTACAAAAAGGCTTGCCCAGGGGACTTGAGGCCATTCATCCAATCAAGCTTTGATGCAGGTTCACACGCAGAAGATGCCTTGAACTGGAACATCCATGGATGTGCTAACACCACAAATGCACTTGCTGCAGAAGAGCGTGAGATACTAAATGGATTCTGCCGTTGCCAAATGTGTGGTGCCTGATTCCATCCAAACTTTATTATTATTATTTTTAAAAAGCAAACTATGATGCAATGCTGGCAAGGGAAATCACAGAGCTTGCGAGGGTGGGGTGGGTAATTTCAGCTTTGCTAATGGCAAGGCACAAAGAGATTAAGCCATATGGATAAGCTAGGCTGGAATCCTAAGGCAAGGGAGACATTCTGCCAAGAACAATAGGACATGTTGGGGTGGGTAAGCAAGGTAATTAGACATGTGATAAATGGATATTCTAGTACTAGCACATGCCTTGGCATGGTACACTGTAATGCTGCCTCCCATTAGCAGAGGCCAGAAATATGCTAAGTATTTGTGTTTTTTAACATTCATACTGTGATGGAGGTTGTTAAAAAAAAGCAGTTTGTTTTTCATCTTCGGAGAACATGTGACTAAATGATGGGCTTGAATCCACGGTAGACTTGTAAGCACTGGCCAGTGAATTCCCTGCATGCGGCTCATCGCACAACTCGCTGCTCATCCCACTCCTGAGCAGGCTATGACAAAAGGAAGGCAAGGCAAGCTTGCATGCATGCAGCGCTCCGCTTGTTTGACGCGCCTGCGGAGTATTCATTGTGGCCAACCATAGTGGGAAAGGGGGGGTGGTCATTTAGGAATTGCACAGAAGATTAAAGGTATCATCAAAGAAAGGACAAATTGTGTGTGTGTGTGTGTGTGTGTGCATGCATGCACACAGGTGCAAATGTAGAAATACTGATAATTAAATGGAAATACAGTACGTTTCACCATATTGTGTCAAACTGTGATCAGGTGACAGGTGAGTGTTGCTTAGTTTGTTATTTAGGTTCTCTCTTAAGAACCTAAAGATGTTTTTTTAATTATTAAATCAGACTCAGAATGGACAGCCCATCAAATTGAGAGCCAGTGTGGTGTAGTGGTTAAGAGCTCAGGACTGAGGCTCAGGTGATCTGGGTTCTAACCCCTCTGAGCCATGTAACCAAGTGGGTGACTTTGGGCAAGTCACAGATTCTCAGCCTGAACTACCCACAGAGTTGTTGTTGTGGGGATAAGCCGGAGAGCAGCAAGGGGAGAATGCTGTAAGGTGATTTAAGTTTATTGTAAGAAAACAGCATAGAAATGTAATAATAATAATAATAATAATAATAATAATAATAATAATAATAATAATAATGTGGGATATAAATAAAAAAGGAATAAATAAATGCAGAATGTCTTCACTGTAGAGAACAACCCTTAAATAGCCTTTCACATAGAGTCCTCAGCCTATGGGACAACAAACAATGTAATCAATAAATAATAAATGTATAAATAATAAATAGAGGACTGTCTCCTGTAAAATAGAACACATGACCACTCTGCTTGAAAATGGAATTCCCGAAACCTCCAAGTTTCATTCATTAAGCAAATGTAGGTATGTATGAGAATTTAATTTTTTTGCAAAACATGTAAGCATGCCTGAGCAAATGCTCGGGACACTAGTTCAAGCACGTGTCCACCAAACTCCTTACAAATAGTTAAACACTATTTTCTTAGTGTACACAAATAAGAATAGTTTCTAAGTGTACACAAATTTCCTTAGTAGACTGAATCAGCCCTGCTTTGGTCTAGAGAGGAAATTTGCATGAATGTGGGGAGACTTCCATGAGCCTTCTGTTAATTTGTGGCTTGATTAGCACAAGTTTCCAATTCAAACAAAGCAAACACGACTGCAAATGTTAACAGGAACTGGTCATGAGACAAATGGCAAGACAGGATTTGGAGAATCCTAAAAATCTCCAGCCTTGCTCATTGGGTGTAAATGATGCAGGCAGTGTTTAATTTGCAGTGAATTTTACAAAGCTTGTAAATTTTACAAAGCGTTGACCCTATGCTCTCCAGTGGCAAAAGACATCACTAGCAGCACTTACCTGAAGGAAAGCCTCACTGTCTTCTTCAAAGCCAAACACCACCTCATTTCCCTTGCCCACTGTGAGTTTTTATCCTTGTGAAAGGAAGCTGCCAAGGTCTTGGGGATATAAGACCCTGGGGAGAGCCAGTGTGGTGTAGTGGTTAAGAGCATGGGACTGGGACTCAGAGGATCCGGGTTCGAGTCCCTGCTCGGCCATGGAGCCAACTGGGTGACTTTGAGCCAGTCGCAGACTCTCAGCCCAACCTACCTCACAGGGTTGTTGTTGTGGAGATAAGATGGAGGAGGAGAATGATGTAAGCTGCCTTGAGCCCTTTGAGGAAAAGGCAGGATGTAAATAGAAAAATAAATAAATAAATAAATAAATAAATAAATAAGAAGCACTGAATTTACAGGTTGCTTGAGACAAGCTCATACGTGGACAGCCTGCCCCTCATTCTTGCCCCACCCCATTGATCCTAAGATCAGGGCCCAAAGTTGCAGGTCTTTGAACCAGGGATTCTCTGTTCACCTCACCCATGAATAGGTGCACTCTTGTTTCTGAAGATGAAATGTGCAGAAGCCTAGTCAAAACATAAATGATTACGTGATGGGTTCTAAATCAAGGATGGCAGTTATTAAAAACTCTCAAATGTAACACCGATCCAGTAGAGAACATCAGGGTTGGTGGTCAAATCTGGCCCTTTTGAATTACTCAGTTGGTCATGTCACTTCCCCTGGTCCTATGTCCTTTTCCTAGCCACTGATCATTGGTGGTTCCCCAGCTGTTGTGCATTCCCCCCACTTTCTAATAGGTTGAAATGCATCTCCTAAGGCCTAGCTACCACTAGCAAGCATTCTAAGCTAAAATATGCTGGTATTTTGCCTGGCATCTCTCTGGCGTTAATCCCACGCCCTTTGGCTTTGTCCTTGCCCACCCCTGGAACATCTCTCCTGAGAACGTCTTCAGAGCTGAATTTGGCCTTTGGGCAGAATGAGAATGAACACCCTGAGGTAGAGTGAGGATAGAAATGACAACAAAGCTTGGGCGAGGGGGCTTTTTCCTGAGGTAATGCAGCTCATTCATTGATTCCACTGCTGCTGTGAGGTAAAATCAGCCATCTCTTGCAACCACTTACTCATTCTGTGGGCTATAAACTTGGACGCTCCCCTCCACGAGGACCTTCTAGGGATTGTGGTCGGGGCCTGCGGATGAGGATATGGCAGGAGGCCGCTGTTTTCTGGGCATGTAGCTGCTGACACTTAGTTACCAAAAGGTTTGCTTCAGTTGATATAATAAAGTTCTTTTATTGTGTTCCCCCACCCCTGGACACTTTCATGACTAACCATGTGTAAAATGGAAGGAATCTGTGAAGCCTATCTTCATCCAACTGGACACAAACATTAACTGGCTCCTTACACTCACTTCCATCTGGCATGGGGCTGCTTTCTGTTTTCTTTTAAATGTCAGAAAATGTTAGAGAGACTAGTCAAATCTGCAATAGATTTCCGAGACCTCTGGGGGCAAATACTTCACCACAGGCTTTGCTTTTGCTGTTAGTGGGACAGAAATAAAATCGGTTCTAAAATACTCGTAATGATGACTAGAGCTTGGAAAGTGTTTCCACATTGGGAACAAAGAAAAAGACTAGAGAAAGGAGAGTAGGATAAAACCAACTTTCAATTTTAAAAAGTACACCGAACCATGAGCTTATCCTCATCTTTCAAGCAGTAACGGGCAACCCATGACACACAAGCTGCGTGCAGCAACATTGCGTCGCTAACATTCATGGTGGCCAATAAATAAATAAATAAATGAAGGGGGGGTGGGCCACTAAGGAGCTTGTTCTCAGACTACATTTGGCCAATTGGCTGCTTTGTCACAGTTTGTCAGATTTTCAGCAGCAGCCCCACCCCCCCAGATATTTATGCTCTATTTTTTTGCGATGGCTGTTACTTCTCCCGAATTCAGCAACCGCAGGAGTGCAGCCTTGAGGGAAGGAGATAGAGAGAGCTCATCGGGAGCCCAGTGGCCCTCAGAACGCCTTGAAGTTGTCTGCCCTGCTTTATGGTGAACGGACCTCTTGCACTGCCTTCATGTTTTTTCCACTATCCAGCTTTTGCAATATAGCTCAGCCAGGGCTACCCAAGTTGCCCCCAACTCTATCAAATGAGTACCATTTTGGGAACACCGTGACACAAAATGAATCCAGGAGAGTCACCCCGGAGTCTAGAAAAATGGACTTGGCTTGCTTCTCCTTCCTGGATACAATACCATCACCAGTGGGGAACTGGACGAGGCAGAATGTTCCCAAATTGCCTGTCAGAACTGAAAAGCACAGAATTTACTGTTCACTGCTAACATACCGAAACTCAACATCCCTGAGTCAAGCAGTTGATCCGGTTCTCTAATCCCGACTTTGCATTAGACCCATTCCATTGCCACCGCCATGGGGTGCAATGAGTCCACAGCAGGAGGCAGCATATCCTCCAACATATCCTCTCTCTGCAGAGAGTCATGGTTTGGCCGGCAAGTGAGAAAAGCCCTTTCTGCCAATGCATGCAGAGCTGCTCCACATGAGAGAAAATACAGAGGTAGTCTCTGTATGCACATAACTCTGTCTATGCACAGTGCCCTTTCACAGGTAGTCTGAATGCATGCACACAGCAGCAATGGAGGGTTTGTATGGCCACTAGCTAGCAACCTATTCCTTCATGTTATGTGTAAGGGAGGTTTAGATCAATAATGCTGACTGTATGTTGCTGTTTGGATTGGGATGGGCTACGATCAGTGGTGGATGAGTTATTGCTTGTTTGTTTATGTATTGATTTTTTAAAAGCTTTTTATCCCATCCCCTACAGAATGTCTTGGGACAGCTTACAATAAATAAGTAGACTAAAATAAGACCCCACAGCATCCGAGCATTGATATACTAAAACCCCAGTTAAAATCAATTAAACATTAAAATAACGGAAAAATAAAAAGAGTTTTGCCTGACATCGAAAAGAATATAATATTGGCACCAGGCAAACCTCACTGGGGAGCGTGTTCCATAGTTGGGGCACCACCGCAGAGCAAGCCCTCCTCTGGGTACTCTCCCTCCTAATCTCCTTCAAGGAGGGTTCCCAGAGCAGGACCTCCATCTCAGATCTCAAGGAGTGGAAGGGCACATAGGGAAGAAAGAGTTTCTTGAGGTATCCCAGACCCAAGTCATTTGGGGCTTTATAGGTCGTAACCAGTACCTTAAATTGGAACCAGACTTCAATTGGTAGCCAGTGTAACTGGTAGAGGACCAGCGTTATTTGTGAAAACCAGCTGGTCCCCGTTAACATCCTAGCGGCTCTATTCTGAACCAATTGAAGTATCTGGACCATCTTCAAGGGCAGCCCCACATAGAGTGCTTTACAGTAATCCAACTGGGAAGTTACCAGAGTGTGGGTCACTGTTGCAAGGCAATGCTCATCCAGGTATGGATGAAGTTGGTGGATTAGCCGAAGCTGAAGGAAGGCACTCCTCACCACCGCTGCCACCTGGGACTCCAACTTGTTATTTCCAGCTCCCCTGATGTGAGAAGTACAAAGGATGGGTGCAGCAGCTACACTCAAGCACCAAGATACACCATTCTCATATGTGCCAGGGAAGGGAGGGAGGGAGGGAGGGAGGAAGAAAGGCAAGAATCTAGGAGCGAGGAACCTGTTTGAGTATGCCTGTTGTGTGTGTTAATGCAGGCACCATATTCTCCAGGGGGCTGCAAGAAATCGTACAATCAAGGCATGGAAGAGTTATATGTTTCTGATTATGAAATTAGCTAAGCGATGGCTGCTATGTATGAGAGGAAGGAAATGTTGGAAAAGGAATTGTTATTTTCCAAGACCATTGAAAGAGCAAAGCATCTTGCTACTTTTAAAGTTGCACTGAAATATGTAGCTTGACAGATTTTAGTCTGGTGCACCAGTAGCAGCCTATGAGGGTCTGGAAGCTATTCTTGCCCCACCTCGGATACATCAGAGCAGACATAATTGGAGATGGCTGATCTGGAACATGTGCTCAAGAGCAAAGAAGACTGGGAGCTGGATGAAGTGGCTATTAGTTTGAGTTTAGTGGCACCAAGGAATTTCCTTCTCTGTCCAGATTCCTAGTAATCTTGCAACACATAACAAAGGACACTGATCTGTAGCGTTTGGCTTTAATTTAGCAGATGGTCATGTCTGCAGATACTTCTGATGTGCCTGATGCCTGAATTCTGCAACTTTCTTTTCACAATGTGCTTTTAAATGAATACTTTGTGCATTGGTTTATGGCACTTTTGACCTCACAATAAACAAAGTTATACACAGGTAAATTTAATACATACAATAGAAATGTCTAATGCAAAGCTGGAATTAGAGAACCAGATCAACTGCTTGAAAATCACAATAATATAAGGACAATTAAGTTGCACAAAGTAAAACCAGTGCAGGGGAAGTGCGATGCAGTAAATAATAAAGTTGACAGTAAAAGCAACAGCAACAAGAAAACAGTGTGAAGATGTACGCACACTCAAACAGTTCTTAAAATGTCCAGGAGAATAAAATGTCCTTCACTTGATGCCAAAAATGATAGCATGCATGTCAGGCAAGCCTCTCTGGATGCCACCACTGGAAAAGCTCTCCATCCTGTGGCCACCCACCACACCCAGAAGAGGAAGCTGGAGGAAAGCCCCTGACCATCATGTGAGGTTTTGTGTAGGTCATTATTGAAGGAGATGCTCCTTTGAGAAATTTGGACTGAGCCATTTAAGGGGTTAATGCTCAGGAGCATGACTGACTTGCCTGGAAATGGATCAGTAGGTGGCTTAGATGGTGAACTCCTAACTCAGTGAAACAACCACATTCTAGCTGTCCTGTATTGAATCAGCCGAAGTTCCTGGGCTTTATTCAGAGGCATGCCCACATAGAATTGACAGATGAACTTGCCCTTGCCCCGAATGAATTCATTATTCCCTCAGAGGGTAAAAAACCCATCTGTGTAAACTTGGACAAGGGTTTTCTTTCAACCAAGATATTGCTCTGTGCACAGGAGTTTTGGGGCAATATCTTGGGAGCAGTTTGGAATCTTGTAATCCACCAAGACATTATGCATCATTATGCTATATACTCCTTCCTGATTGGCTGTTTCCACATGGCATTTCGATGAAATGTTTAAACCCCCCTTTCAGTCAGTTATGGAGAAGAGAATGACTGATAGATCTATGCAGGTGTAGACAAGCTATACAGCTATTTCTTCAAATATAATTCAGTTGCGGCAAAAGTTCAAAAGTCAATAATTCCCTAGAAAGTTAAAGCAACATCCTCACATTTCCTCCTGAAAGAAAAGAACTGAACCAATCAACTCAGTGCACACAGATACACTGTTCCATTGGATGCAGACTGTGCATGCTCCAAAGCATGCGGCTTATTCCAGAATTTATAATGAATTTGAAAGGTAGCAAGTCTGGTTCTCCACAGAGCTAAGCATTACAAATACATGAATTACAACCAGAGAGCCAACAAATTATGACATTTGACAGCCTTACTATGTATCATACATTGCAAATTCCAAGTAGAAAATCACTAGAACTGTTGCAACTCCATCAATATGTAGGTAATAGTACACCAGAGTAAGGAAATGACATGTGCTCTGAGCCCCGAGTCCCTACACAGGGTTGCGTTCCCCCTGTCCTTCTTCCAGCGTAGGTTATGCTGCAGCATGGCCAGAACAGTTTCTGCTTCAAAACCAATCCTGAGATCAGATGGAAATGGATCTTAAAAATAAGTTTCATCCAACAGTGTCTGAAGTCCAGCCGCAGACTAACTTGGATACCTTGCCAAGGAAGGGGATATTGGCAACCCAACAAAACTGAGTTTCATGTTCTTGTTCCAGGTTTGTTCTATTCAGGTCAATCTAAGAATTTTATTGGACATAAGTTATGCTTCCTCAGTTCATGTAGTTGGACTCTTCCAGGTAGACAGTTTTATGATTTTATGCTTTTTTATCAGTATAATTAATCTGGACTTAGAGCATTGCCTGTGAAGAAGCAAGCACGACAGAATCCACATAAGGATTCTTCTTTGTGAGTATTTTCTGTTCTAGGAATTCTTTTAATGATCCCTGAGCTAGCATAACATTTTGCAAGTTAGGTGCAACTATGCCAAGAGCAGCCATCATTGTTACAACCGGCACATAGCTTATGTGGAGAGTTCATTATGCGCACAGGAAAACATTAATGCACTTCCTTAAAGAAATTCTTTTGGGACTGGGCTGTGCACATGTTTATGCATATTAGCAGAGAATTAATCCCCATGCTTTAAGGAGATGAAATCAAGGAAGGCTGTGTGCCATTTAAAGTTAAAAGGAAAGAAACTCCAGCGAAGGAGTTGGATGACCAGATTTTGAAATATTGTTTGAGTAAGATGGATGGATTGGTCTTTGCAGGTCTTGAGCAGAGGCCAGGAATAATCTGTTCAAAGCAGAGAGGCTCCTTTGATCTCACCATCCTCCTCATCCTTGTCACTCTGAACCACTAAGGAATATAATCTTCCAGCACAACATGGGGAAAAGAAAATGTGCCTCAGAGGGCAGGGAGGAAAAAGGTGGTGGGAGCCAGTGAAACAGAATCTGACAACAAACACCACTGGGCAGAATGACGCTGAGCCTGCTGGCGTGCCAGTGGAAGGCTTTGCTAACACTTAAAAAAAAACCTAGTCTGTTTGTTCTTTTGTTGCTTGTGCATAGTAAAGGGATCAGTCGCATGCCCAAAGCAAAATTTCTCGAGGCTCTGGGGGAAAACACAGGAGGGCATCCTTTTCTGCAGCCCTTTCCACCCATCTGCCTCTCTGCATGCTTTACAAATGATCTTAGAGCCAGTTGCAGTGTACTGGCAGACATGTGACTTTGTTTCATCAAAAAGTAGTCTGCTGTATCTGAATGATGGTCTGCTTAGTGTGATCATCCACAAAGCTGCTACAATGGTGATGCTCTGGTTATGGACTGCACTCCACAGAAAAGGTTTGCCTGGAACCAGTGCTTCTACTATTTAGACTAAAGCATTCCTAACACATGTCTTAACATGACTTCTCATCTGAGGACACTAACCGATGGCCTGCTGCAAACCTCTGAAAACCTTCTGAGGTCACAGTGGAGACTCTGCCTTTTGAGGGGCTTCCTTTCTGCCCTCTCAGCCCTGGGGTTTTTCTGCATTGGCTGAGTCCTGAAAGACAGGGTGCCCTCTTTGGAACAGGTGTTGACAGGGTGTTCCAGGGGATGGGGAGGGAAGGACAAGTTCCTGCCGGCTTCAGCCAAACCCAGAATGGCAATGAAGCACCATGGAATCCATCCCTCTAGAGTTTGCAGGCTTCCTCTTATCCTCAGCTAGGAAGTGAGCTGAGATGACAGGAGGTCCGTGAGCCCTTGCAGAAGCCAAGCTGCCCAACGAGCAACCTTCTTCTGCAGCAAGTGCAGCATAGAGAAAGACTGCTGCATGGGATGTGGAAGAGGGGTACCACTCGTGCAAGCCCATGGGGCTCATGTGGGTGCCATGTAAATCCTCGGCATGCTAACTAGGAGCTCAGACTCACAGGCATGAGAAAGCAGAACCTGGGGGATCCAGTGGATTCACACCCCCAAATGGATTCTTCAGACTTCCCTGTCCTTAGCTCCTCCTTCTCACAAGGAGGGGGGAAACACATAGATGGCTGAGACAGGCCATCTAAATGTTTTTGAAAGTGAGGGGACTGCCAAAGCACTTCTCGCTTCTGTGTTTCTACTGAGCTTGAGCGGATGCCCAGATCTGGATGGTTATGGACGCTGCATAGGACTGCACCAGAGCAGCACCATCCAATGCATGCCTCTTCCAAAGGTCCATGGTTTGTATTTCAAGGCAAAGGTTTTAAGGATTGCAGCCTTAACTGATCAATGTTTAGGTCTGTTCTGATCAACTTCGTTGTGCTGTATCATTGCATTGGTATTCTGTTGTACACCATTCTGATATGTGTTGTGATAAAGATAGAACTGTCTGTGAAATCTTCAACTGATTCACATTAGGTTGTGATTCTGACCTATGGATTCCACAGCAGACCTGCCTTTTCTGAATCATGGTGATTTCATGCACTTTCACAGTTTTATCTTTTGCTTAACTTTTTGGAGGATTTGCTCTTTCACGAATGCATATTAGTGCTAATTTGTGCTGAGTGATAAGAAAATCCATAACAAAAAATCCAGTTCCATCAGTGAGCAGAGAGTAGAATGGGAGATACCAAACCATCTCCGAAACATAGATGGAACAGATTTAACAAAATCTGCACATCTTTTATTAAGAGTAATATGAAAATGCTTTAGCTAAATGAGGTGTTACTACATGAACTAGAAGATGACTCCAAACTTAGATTGATTTTGACACCAAAGCAGATGAGATGCCATTCACACCAAAGCAATTATGTGAACGACAAGAGAGATAGGGAGAGAGAGAATGAGAGAGAGATCAGGCAAAGTGAGCATGTCTCACAAGGCATAAAAGATCTCTCTACCTACCATTTGATCCCAACATGGCTCAAGTCCTTTAACGTACAGAAATATCATAATATAATAAATATTTGCACTGGAGGGAAAACTTTGATTGATGCCAATTTAAAGATCAGGTATCTGGGAGGGGCTAATCTGGACCAGGATCACAACAGGTGGCAAAGGATTAAAGCCCCTCAACACCTTCCCCCAGTCTGATGCCCTGAACCTGCTTTTCCTTTTTAAAAGAAATCTGCAATATTTATTCATTCATTCATATATTTATATTGCTCCTTTTCCTGCAAGGAATTCTAGGCAGCTTAAAGCCGCCGCCGCCTCCTCCTCCTCCTCCTCCTCCTCCTCCTCCTCCTCCTCCTCCTCCTCCTCCTCCTCCTCCTCCCCCCTGTTTTATCTTTGCAACCACCCTGTGTGGTCCGTTAAGCTGAGAGCCAGTGGCTGGTGTAAAGTCACCCAGGAAGCCCATTCTCCAAGTGGGCACTGGAAACTGGATCTCCCAAGTCCCACCTCAGCCCTGACCACAATGTCACACTGGCACAGCATTTGCAAATTGTATGGATGGTGTCTCATCTACTTTGACATTTCTATACTGCATTAATTCTGATGGCTTCCCCAAGAAATCCTGGGAACTGCAGTTTGAGTCTGTGCCATAAGTTTACTAATCCTCTCACCCGGAGTCTCATCATTCTCCCAGAACAAGCATTTCCAAGTTTCCTTGGGAAGAGGGAATGGCTGTTAAATCGGTTTATGTCGGTATGCCCATAGTTGATGGCAGCTCAGAGCTGCTCTCCAAGATGGCATGAGAGATTGTTTTCCTGGAAAAAAAAAACTTCAGTGCTGACTGCAGACACTGGAAAGAACATGGGCTTGCTCTTTGCATCTGGACCTCACATGCATCACAGCTTGGCTG
Organism: Varanus komodoensis; assembly: GCF_004798865.1. NCBI lineage: Eukaryota > Metazoa > Chordata > Lepidosauria > Squamata > Varanidae > Varanus > Varanus komodoensis. Next base: position 4,619,237 of record NW_025335798.1, on the reverse strand, counting down.
ACATTATCTCCTCATGAATACAAGGCTTGAAGCATTTTGGGGGTGGCAGAGTATATGTATACTTTTCCTGAGAAAACAGCCATGAATCAGGAGGAGATGAAATAGCTCAGAGAAGTAAAACATTTAAGCTGCTCTGCAGTTTCTCTACTCACCTGAATTGAGCAGCCTGATCATGACAGGATCAAGATGGAATTGTAAATCAGGCTGTGTCTTCCTCACACCATTCAGGCATGTACCTCCCAGCCCACTCCCCTATGGTGAGTGGGGCCATATTCATTGGCCTCTCCTTTCTCAGTCAATTGCTCAGTTTGATCATTCTCCATGCATCTGGTGGTAACAGTTGCAATGGTGAGCCAGTTCCCTGAATGCTCTAAATCATGCAGGGATTACAGACTCCTATACAGACTCCTAATGCCAGATGTTCACCCTCTAATTCATGGAGGATGATGGATCTGAGAGATGGGAACATGAATGGAGGTTCTTCAAAGACCTGGTAGATCCAAATGCCTGGCTTGGGGGAGGGCTTCCTCAGGGATGGACACTTCTCAGATGATTGCCTGGGACATCCCCTCCCACAATGCCTGGCTTTGTGGAAGGAACCCCATTTGGATCAGGTTGACTGTCTGAAGATCCATGACAGCCACTTTCTTTGGCCAATGTGGCTCTAAGAAGGCCTGTCCACCCTCTGGCATGTGCTGAGAAGACTCTCAGTGCAAGCTGGAGGCTCGTGCCTGAAAGATGCTCCACGTGAAATATCATCATTGCTGAGAGGCGGCTGCTCCAGAGATCCCCACAGCCAGTGGATGCCTACCGGGGCTCTTCAGAGCACATGCTGGAGCTGGCTGCCTGCCCCTCCTGTGGGGGTCGTTCTGGGGGCTGCCCAACTGAAGTGAGGGCTTCACCCTGCTTCATGGGAGGGTTAGCCATGCTCCCTGCCTCATGGGAATCTAGCCATGAGATGGAGGAACAGCCGGTTGCTGCCAATACTGGACTGTGGATACCTGTGGATACCTGTGGATACCTGTGTCACCTGCTGCCACTGTCCCCGTTAGAGGAGCATCGTTCATGTAAGCAATGCTGCTGATGCTGAAATGGCCATGCAGCTTCCTGCCCCATCTCCCGGGAATCCTGTGCCAAAGTAGCACCATCCTTATTCATGCAGGGCACACTTAGATACCAAGCAATCCTATGCCGTGCCAGTGCGGGAGCACAGCCACAGCTCCGCTCCAATTTTCCCAAGCCCCGTCTATTAATGCTTCTCAAGGCAAGAAGTGCGCGGCTGTGTGGCGGAGGGGGGGGGGCCTTCACTGGACTTTTCTACCTGGCAAATCTATCACCCTCCACATTGTCCAAACAGCGGGAGGGTGGAAGAGCTACACCAGCTCCAGGTAGGTGTATGACCTAGTCCCTCTGGAAGGAACAGAGGGGATTCAGATCCAGTGGATCCAAAGCCAGCTCCACCCTACCCACCCCCATTTGAGGGGCTATTGCCAACAGGAACATTGCTTGTGTTCCAATTATCCCCCGACACACACACCCCAGGATCTCCACAGTTCGAAATTTGGTTTCTAGGGTGGGTGCCTCCATGTCCCAAATCTCTGCAGCAGCCCTTTCCTTATTCCTCTCAGGTAGCTGTCTAAGATCATGATTGCTTGGTACAGCATTAGGAATGGGCAGGTTTCTCCCATTCAATTATGTTCCTGTTCTGAACATTCAGTCTGTGCTATTCACTACTTCTTAGTTCCAGTTTAACTAGGATAATTTTAAACATTCGTTCTGGAAATGGTGCATGGGCACGTTGCCATGAATTTCAGTCCCTTTACTTCATTGGCATCTCTCCTCTCAGTTACTGGTGCACATTGGCCAAATAACACACACACAAAAGTGTATTTATTTACTTATTCTCTGTACACACACACACACACACACACACACACTGTTGTACATCCAGCAGGCATCCTGAGCAGCGAAGATGTAACAGAAGCAGCTGAATTACAACACAAGATCAATATATTTTAAATATTTGTTATTTATAAGGTTGGTATGTTGTTGTGCATATGATTACATCAAGATACATTCCTTGCAATGTTTTACTAATGTGCACATGTACACCTGTGTATGGTTGCTTTTATATTCAGATCAAAACTGCCTTTTGTGATATTTTATCAGAGAACTCAAGTGGAGATTCAAATCACTAAAACACAGCACAAAAAGAGCCTCGTGAATGTTGTCTTTTTCAGTATTTTATATTAATAAAATATGTTGGTATTGCATAAAAAACCTATTCTAATATTGCAGAATATTGATAACAAAAGACAGAAAAGACACAAGAGAGAAAATGGAGCTGTGGGAAATCGTGTGCATCAAAACTCTGTGCAAAATGTAGAAAGAACAAAAGGTGATGGAAGATTCCTTATGCATAAGTTTAGATTGAGAACTAAAAATCCAGGGATACATTTAGATGAAGAGAATGTCGGAAATATCCTTACCAGACGCTATGCTAGTCAAGTAGTTACTGCGCAAACAGAAAGCATCTGGTTTTGTGCCTCCACCATTCACAACTGCTGGTGGTCCAACTTTTTTGTTGAAAAACACACTGATTGCTTTGGATAGCATGTTCAAGGTGCAGCCAGTGATTACTGTATCTGTAATCGGCATATCTTTTATAACAGCATCTGGCTTTGAGTTAGATCTGGAAATTGTTTAAAAAATTACACACACACCCAGGAGAAATACAGAGTAGCAGATAATTATTAGGTCTGAAAAATCAGTTGGGCTGTGCATGGACAATGTCATTATAGAGTTTACTTCCTGGCTTCCTGGCTGGTACATCCTCTATGTCTTCCATGACAGTATGGAAGTACCATACTGTGAGTGAGGTACTGTTTGTAAAGGTCTATAGGTCTATTAGGGATGAGTTCTTAGACTTCATCAGAGGTTTTCCCACTTTGAAAGGAAGTTCCCCACTAATGAGAGCATCGCCATCAATTTGCATCCATTGCTTGATGCATGCAAGGCTTGCAAAACCATCCACCAAATGGCTGATCTGTAGTGCTTGGTTAAGAAAACAGATCCTCTGTATTCTGCATGCCTATAGTGTCATCTTAAGAACTGTTTCAAGCAACCAGTTTAGCACTCTCTTTCCCCCTTGTAACTCAGATTTCGCATGCCCCTCCCCTCCACATGCAATCATGCTGACCCCTTTTCCCAATCAATGCAAAGAGTGCATCCAATCAATGGCTGTTTTTATGTCCTATGGAAGCGAGCGCTGAAAGGTTGGGACCAGCTTATTTGCATGATGTCCCTCTGAACAGAACCCTCTGAACTCAGAGGACGGCAGGCATCCTAGCCAGGGTAGGAATGTGGAGGCAAAGATTGCCTCTGCAAAATGCTTGATGGATTATTTCAACCAATTAAGCATTGAACATTGGAGCACAAGGGAAGGAGGGTGAGGCACCACTAGAATACTTACGTCTCCTCCCCTCCCCACCCTGCAGAACGTTCACTGAGCCCTCTCTCTGAGGTTTCTTGATCTCAGAGACACAGCCAGTAGAGTTCTTTCCATGCTGGCAGGAGGGTGCAGGGAAGGCGGCTCTGAGATACAGCTACAAAGTCAGAGCACTTTTCTGACCTCATCACTGAGTCTCCAAAAAGTCCTGTGGCAGCCGAGACTCTGCCTCATAGCCACAGGATCATGCTATAAGGGAGAAATCCTGAGCTCCAAGAAGGCAGCTGAGGGACCATTGGATGCTGCAGACCTCCTTATTTTAAGGGAGAAGGAGGCCCGCCAGTGGAGGCTTCCTTGGTAGCATGGCGGAAAGCTCCACGGCTGTCAGTGTTCCACTTGCCAGTGATGCACATGCAGTGGAAATGGATATTGGGCACACTGGATCCCCCCACACATGTTGGGGAGAGCTTGGATCTACCAGTCCTAAGCCCAGCCATTTTTCCCTGCATGCTGCCATCAGGTTGAACAAGCAAACCAGCCCCAAAGCCATTGAATTCAACCTCAATGGGGCATGACTTCAAAATAAAAAGGCTGAACCAAAATCGGGCAGGATGGAAAACCCTACACCCATCTTCTCTCTGGTCACAGGAAGTGGAAGTTTATCACAGAACACCTGCCCCACCTTGGCATTGCCCATGTAAGTGTTTTAAAGTGGCTTGCACGTTAATGCTGCAATTCTGTGCACACTGATGAAGGAGTAAGTAGTATGTTTTTGGATGACATTGCAGTCCAAAAAACATTGTTCTTCAAATATCAGCTCCTTTAAATTCAGGTGAACTGTTCCAAGGATCTGTACATGAATCCAAGCTGCTGAGTTGCAATCCAAAGCATACTTACCATGGTGGAGTAAGTCTCATTGAACCCAGTAGGATTTCATTTCAATAGTATCACAATTTTTTTTCAATTATTTGATTTCCCCCCTATTTGATAGACTAGAAATTGCTCACAAAAAGAAATTCAAAGGAGAATTTCTCAGTGGTTGGTTCAGGGTGATTACCTTACTTATGATGCAACTGAGGTGGCTAAAAGGATATACTGCTTTTCAATGATCTCTTTGGCAGCTGGTAGCCTTCTCAGCTTCCTGTACTTCTAAAGTCCATCATGTGGTAATTCCCTTCCTTCCTTCCTACCTTCAGAAGAGCAGGCAGCCCAAGAGGCAGCAGAACAATGGAGAGATGTATAGTGGAAAGAAAGAAAAATGCCACCACTTCCTCTGTCACCTCACAGTGATTAGCTTAGACATCAATAACAAAGAGGCTATGCCAGAACTCTTGCCAATGGTGAACCCTACCTGTGAGAAGCTGTTGGAGAATTTCTCCCCCTCCTGGAGAACTTTGGTGGAATTGCCCGTTCCAATTTGTTTGTCCACAAATAGGGTGGAGGATTTCCTAAACACCATTTGTACACAGCTCTTGGTAGAGTACACAGATTTAGAAGTGGGCTTTTGCAAAGTTCAATAGGAATGATGACTTATAGCTTAATTATATGCCATATTTACTTAACATCAAAACATTCAATAAACATATTGCATTCTTTTTTCATTGGATAGTTACGTTTTGACTCATTCTGGTCTATCTTATTCCTGGCAAACTCTCCTCTTTTCCAAAATTATTCAGTGTACATGCACAGAAAAGTCCACCCCAATATTCTAGTAATGTGTAAACAGTGCTACATGTAGGCAGAAAACCACTCCTTTGCCTCTAATCATCACTCCCCTGTTAATACATCTGTGGGTCACAGTACCCCATCTTGCCAATGCAATGCAGTGAGAACACATAACCTCCAGTGTAGAAAGGCCCCCTTGACCACATCTGGAATAACAGGTCAATTGCAGACCATGACTCTGACTTCAGGGCATTGGATGACAAAGCCATCAATTGTTTTCCTTTCAGATACCACACAAACGTACACAAATTCTGCCAAATGCTACATACCATCCTTCACAAAATTCCTGGACTGCATTGAATGTTCACATATGCAAACATTCAGCATGAAATTGGGGAGGGTATGCACCCCAGGTCCTCCTCATTCATACTTGAAATGCCTTTTCATGCCTGTTTATTGCCTCTCTTGGCAGCTGCTTCTGTACTATCAATGCCATTTTTAAACTTTCTTCTTGGTACTGATGCCATGAGCCTAGCAGATCATGCATTGTGTAGCCAGCATGAAAATTCATGCCACTGTGTAACCAATCAGATTTGGTTCCATGGCAAATGAAGCCAATCAAGATGGCTGGAGGCAGAAAGGAATGCCTTCTTGTTACAAAGGGAATCGGGGTGATGCTTCCCATTTTGTTGTGCCACATCTGGCAATTTCAATGTCCCAGTGTATCGTTGCAATAGCATGAACTGCTTATAAACTTCTTAAGGTGTTATCAGATAGTATCTGTGTCTCACTGATCTCATGGATTTAGTGATGCCATACATGCTTGCTCACAGAAACTCTTAAAAGGTCCCGTCTTCCTCCTGGGGATGGGGAATAAACTGGTACAGATTCCATTTTAATGTGCACTTGAAATTTCAAAACAGTTGGTGAACCAAAACACAGCTATCCTTCAAAATTTGCAGTTCTTCAAATTTTGCAATGGAATTTCCCAGTGCAATAAATGTATTGGGTAATGTGTACCCAAAAATGCATATACGGATATGCATAACATTCAAAAGGGTATCGTGGTGGGGAAAATATATATACTAACTTGCTTGAGGAACTTCTGTTCTCAAAATTGGACTCAACATGGCTTAAGACTGGAAACATAAGAAACTGAGGGAAAATAGAGAAAATAGCTTTGAATATCCTGGCTCTCTACTTCTTTTAACTCATTGCACAATTCTAGTTGGGAAATGGCTTCTTAACAGATATTCCCTGTGTCCAGCATTTTTAAAGGGATGTTGACTAGAGCTATTTCTTCCAGTTGTAGACAGGCCCTGTCCTGTGAAGATCATCACGTACATGCTGTGCAGACTGATCGCCCTGCCTACTCTTGGTCTAACCTAATGACCAGGCTAGAAGTATGGAGGGGAAGTGAATCACATACAAGCCCCATTCTGACCACCCCAGTTCCTGTACACCCAGTCCCCAACCCTCCTAAGTTTAAGAGGTAGGTCTAAGGGGGTCCCCAACCAACTTTTACTTGATCACAATAAGAACTGATTTCTTGCTGTTGTTGTTGTTAGTTGCGAAGTCGTGTCCGACCCATTGCGACCCCATGGACAACATTCCTCCAGGCCTTCCTGTCCTCCACCATCCCCCGGAGTCCACTCAAGCTCACACCAACTGCTTCAGTGACTCCATCTAACCACTTCATTCTCTGCCGTCCCTCTGCCATCTATTGTTCTCAGCATTAGACTCTTCTCCAGGAAGTCCTTCCTTCTTATTAGGTGGCCAAAGTATTTGAGTATCATCTTCAGGATCTGGCCTTCTAAAGAGCAGTCAGGGTTGATCTCCTCTAGGGCTGAGAGGTTTGATCGCCTTGCTGTCCAAGGGACTCGCAGGAGTCTCCGCCAGCACCACAATTCAAAGGCCTCAATTCTTCAGCGCCCAGCCTTCCTTATGGTACAACTTTCACAGCCATACATTGTAACTGGGAAAACCATGGCCTTGACTATACACACTTTTGTTGGCAGGGTGATGTCTCTGCTTTTTAGTATGCTATCTAGATTTGCCATAGCTTTCCTCC
>NW_025335798.1:4611279-4611953 GCF_004798865.1 Varanus komodoensis | reverse complement strand
GTACTTTTGTTGGCAGGGTGATGTCTCTGCTTTTTAGTATGCTATCTAGATTTGCCATAGCTTTCCTCCCCAGGAGCAAGCGTCTTTTAATTTCTTGGCTGCAGTCCCCATTTGCAGTGATCTTGGAGCCCAGGAAAATAAAATCTGTCACTACCTCCATTTCTTCCCCATCTATTTGCCAGGAAGTGAGAGGACCGGATGCCATGATCTTAGTTTTCTTAATGTTGCGTTTCAAGCCAACTTTTGCGCTCTCCTCCTTCACCCACATCAAGAGGCTCTTGAGTTCCTCTTCACTTTCTGTCATGAGAGTGGTATCATCTGCATATCTGAGGTTGTTGATATTTCTCCCAGCAATCATAATTCCAACTGGTGATTCATCTAGGCCCACCTTTCTCATGCTGTGCTCTGCATATAAGTTAAATAGGCAGGGTGACAGTACATAGCCTTGCCGAACTCCTTTCCCTATTTTGAATCAATCAGTGGTTCCGTGTCCAGTTCTAACTGTTGCTTCTTGACCCACATATAGGTTTCTCAAGAGACAAATAAGATGGTCAGGTGCTCCCATCTCTTTAAGAACTTGCCACAATTTGTTGTGATCCGCACAATCAAAGGCTTTAGTATTGTCAATGAAGCAAAAGTAGATGTTTTTCTGGAACTCCCTAGCTTTCTCCATG
>NW_025335798.1:4564513-4611179 GCF_004798865.1 Varanus komodoensis | reverse complement strand
TGAAGCAAAAGTAGATGTTTTTCTGGAACTCCCTAGCTTTCTCCATGATCCAGCGTATGTTGGCAATTTGATCTCTAGTTCCTCTGCCTCTTCGAAATCCTGCCTGTACTTCTGGTAGTTCTCGGTCCACATACTGCTGGAGCCTAGCTTGTAGGATTTTGAGCATCAACTTTGCTAGCATGTGAAATGAGTGCAATGGTGCAGTAGTTTGAACATTCTTTGGCATTGCTCTTCTTTGGGATGGGAAAGTAAACTGACCTTTTCCAATCCTGTGGCCACTGTTGAGTTTTCCAAATTTGCTGGCATATTGAGTGTAGCACTTTTACTGCATCGTCTTTTAGGATTTTGAATAGCTCAGCTGGAATACTCTCACCTCCACTAGCTTTGTTGTTGCTCAGACTTCCTAAGGCCCATTTGACTTCACATTCCAGGATGTCTGGCTCGAGGTCAGTGACCACCCCATCGTGATTATCAGGGACATTAAGCTTTTTCTTGTATAGTTCCTCTGTAATCTCTTCTGCCTCTGTTCGGTCCCTCTTCTTAATCTCTTCTGCCTCTGTTCGGTCCCTGCCATCTTGGTCCTTTATCATGCCCATCTTTGCATGAAATGTTCCCTTCATATCTCCAATTTTCTTGAAGAGATCTCTGGTCCTCCCTATTCTATTGCTTTCTTCTATTTCTTTGCACTGTTCATTTAAGAAGGCATTCTTATCTCTTCTAGCTGTTCTCTGGAATTCTGCATTCAATTGTTTGTATCTTTCTCTTTCTCCCTTGCCTTTTGCTTCCCTTCTTTCCTCAGCTATTTGTAAAGCTTCCTCAGACAGCCATTTTGCTTTCTTGCATTTCTTTTTCTTTGGGATGGTTTTAGTTGCTGCCTCTTGTACAATGTTGTGAACCTCCATCCATAGTTCTTCAGGCACCCTATCAGATCTAATTCCTTAAATCTATGTCACCTCTACTGTATATTCATCAGGGATATGATTTAAGTCATACCTCAGTGACCTAGTGCTTTTCCCTACTTTCTTCAACTTAATCCTAAATTTTGCAACCCAAAGCTCATGATCTGAGCCACAGTCAGCTCCTGGTCTAGTTTTTACTGACTGTATGGAGCTTCTCCATCTTTGGCTGCAGAGCACATAGTCAATCTGATTTCTGTGTTGACCATCTGGTGATGTCCATGTGTAGAGTCGTCTCTTGGGTTGTTGGAAAAGAGTGTTTGCTATGACCATCGTATTCTCTTGGCAAAATTCTACCAGCCTGTGCCCTGCTTCATTTTGTACTCCAAGGCCAAACTTGCCTGTTATTCCAGTTATCATTTGGCTTCCTATTTTAGCAGTCCAATCCCCCATGATGATAAAGACATCATTTTTTGGTGTTAATTCTAGAAGGTGGTGTAGGCCTTCATAGAACTGGTCAACTTCAGCCTCTTCAGCACCAGTGGTTGGGGCATAGACTTGAACTACTGTGATGTTGAATAGTTTGCCTTGGATTTGAACTGAGATCATTCTGTCATTTTGGAGATTGTATCCCAGTACTGCTTTTCCTACTCTTTTATTGACTATGAAGGCTACTCCATTTCTTCTGAGGGATTCTTGCCCGCAGTAGTATACCTGATGGTCATCTGAATTAAATTCACCCATTCCTGTCCATTTAGTTCGCTGATTCCTAAGATGTCGATGTTCAGTCTTGTCATCTCTTGTTTGACCACTGAAACAGAAATTTAAATCACACAGCCAACGTGAGGCCAAATCACCAGCCAAATGAGGTTAGAATCAAGGTCGATCTCTCAGCCAAGTGAAGCATCTGAACTCAATGCAAAGTGGAAAATGCTAGAAAAATAGATCAAGCAATCATAAGATGGACATGCAGAGTCACCAAAACTTCTTCTCCTTGGAACCTGTCAACTCTGTCATGGCTATTTTCATAAGGCACCATTTGCCACTGACGGGAGCGTGTGCTTGTAGGATGAGGAATATTTTTCCTTCATGCTCCCTAATTAACTGCCTAATTGTCTTTTGGCAGATAACTCTGTCTGTGTTGTTGGGACAAGCTAATCTTTATTTCATGCATAAAAGAATAAAGCATACAGTTGTGACAAGGGAGATTGACATCTGACCCACCCTCCCCTCTTCTTCCTGTGCTTTTTCATGAGTTTGCTAACAATGTTATTTTACATGAAGTTCCATCAACACCCCACTCATTTCTTGGATCCTGCAGTCAAATTTCCAAACTGAGAGAAGCGGAGCAGATGCCTTTAACTGCAGCTTATCAAGACTGATTCAAATTGGGATTTTGTTTTTTGGGGGGGGGGTGGAGGGGTAGGATAAGGGGAGTGTTACTACTTACTAACAGAGCTCTTTTATTTCTCCTACATCCCACCCAAGAATACTTTCTGATCATTCAGAAGGTTTAAGAGTTTGTTTGTCTTGGAGAAGGAGGAGGAGGAGCTATTGCTCTCATTAAATGGGTTGCACAGCAGAAGCGGGGCTGAAGCATATGGAAAAATGGTGTTATATATTCCTGCCCTACAGAAGTCAAATGTCAGCTGCAAATTGACTGATCAGGAAGCAGGAATTCATGCTGCCGTGTGTTTGTGGCAAGTGTCAGCAAGATGCTGAGCGGCATCCAGCTGAGACGAGCTGAACACAGGCTTTTGCCAGGTGAGTGTGATGCACAGACTTCCTCCTGGACCACCTGCTAAAATCATCTTTTATGAAGCATATGGGTCTTGCTTGGCTTCAGCATCACAGCAGTAAATAAATGAGATGCACTAGCTCTCTCCCAAGACTGAAGATACATACAGTCTCCTCAGCACCATAGGGCAGCTCTGGCCAAGGTCTCTAGGCCATCATCCAGTCCACCAAAGACATTTTACCCGGGGAGGGGGCAGAAAGCACCCTTTCTACAGGATGACTGGCCCACCGAAGATTCAGCACAGCAGTACAGCATTTTATTCTACCACTCCTTTCTGCTAGGTTGCTAGGAGTGGTGATAAAGAGGGAGAGGACAAGCTTTCCAATGCAAAGACAAAACTGGCAATGTTTTGGACCATTTCCAGGATATGGGCCTAAAGTTTGGATGGGGTTTCTGTGAAATACGATATAAAGTATTGTGGGAAATCCCAGCTATTTCTCACTAGCAGCCTTCCTTCTCTTAGGATGTTCAGTGTTCATCCAGAATGACAGATAGCCCCCCTGGACTCAGGGGAGATTTGATACCGTTTCACTAAATTCACGGGTCCATGACCAATGCCTAAAGCCACAGGCCAGCTGTCTGTGAATAAATTTAGGCCCAAAAACAGACACTTCTTTGGAGAACTCGCCTTCCTGAAGTGTGGCTCTAAAACAATCACAGGAAGGAAGAACCTCTGTACTCTTCGAACTAAGTAAGAGCTGAACAGCTTCTCTGCAAAAAGGCCTTCATGTCAGTGATCTTGGGGTGGAAGAAGCTGCTTAAGGTATTTCCTCACCTGCAGCAAGAGGTACAGTCTGAACCGTCCCTGCCCATGCGACAGAAGGGAAGATTATGCCATATACAAGGATAATTCCAGGATTGAGGTGGTCTTAAGTCAGGAATGAGTAAGATGTAGCCCACCTGGACTCTCACTCAGGTGCTACCCCAAGAGAATTGGAGAAGGATTTTGATTTTGTAGAGAAACAGTCTTTTTCTTTAGGTGAGTATTTCCCTGAAACAGAACAGCTTGCTTCAAAGACCAAACCAAGTACAGGTTGCGCATGTGCTTAGGTCTAATCCTTAACCAGGTCAGTCATAGAATTTTGCAAAACTGCACAATCAAGTTATGTGGGGTATTTTACTTCAGTGAATTTGTTGCAAGACACAGATGCTGAAGTTCCTTCTTTTCCGTAACTATTAAGGTGAAGGCATTCTGTCCTTGCTTGCAACTGGCTACCCCATGGCAATATTTATGTATTTGTTTATATAAAGGATTCCTACACTCCATTTTAGGTTAACACACATACCCTCAACACATACCCCAAAGGTGGCATACAACAAACTTAAAGCCATCAAACTATATTTTAAAAGATCATATCCATTAATGCCAGTTTACTATGGCTCGAGAGACTCTTAATACAGGTCTACACCAAAAGAAACAGGTGAGTCTTTATGGCCAGACTGAAGTCCTGTAAAGATGAGGCCTGATAAAGATCCACCTGGACAGAGTTCCACAGGTGGGTGGCTGCTACTAAAAAGACCCTGTTGGTCATACCTGCCAGCCAAGTACTCTGACAGGTGGACATATAAAGAGATCCTCTGATGTCGATCTTATAGTGCAGGCAGGTAAGTGTGCATAATGCAGAGAACCACGTTGCAAACCATTTAGGGTTCTAAAGGCCAGTGTGAGCAGTCCCCATTGGGCCTATACATGCAGTGGCAGCCAGTGCAACTTATATAATGCATACAGCTGGGATAAGCCCTATTGGAATCTGTCCATCTAGCAGTCACAGACTTCCTCTCGTGTTTGGCCCAGTCTCCCAAAGTGAGCTGAGCCAAGAGGCAGTCCACAAACACTTGGGGATTTTGCTTGTGCAACTGGCAAGCCTCTTCTGCATCGGGGGCAGCAGTCCAAATGGCTGTTGCAGCTGGAGGGGAAAAGGGACCGTTGCAAAGGGCTCCATTCCTAGTGAGTCCTACATGGCAACCTTCTTCCCAAAGGGCAGCTACAAACAGAGAGGAAGAGGGACTCTGCCAGCGGTTATACAGGCGTCCATCCCCAGCGAGCCCCACACGGCCATTCTTCCTCCTGAGGAGCAACCTCCCAAGCTGCAGCGACGTGGGGCGCAGAAGAGATGCACTGCCTGAGCAGCACACGGGGCACAATTCCTGGTGAGCACCGCACAAACACTGGGCCTGCTCTCCAGGGTGGGGCTCCGGGTCAGGCTGCTGCCAAGCGGATAGCTGCTGAGCCCAGGGAAGGCAGCAGCTTCTCACGCCGAAAAAGGTTCTTTACCACTAATAATATGGGCCTGGTTCAAAGTCCAGGCCAGCTTCTGCTTCCTTCCAGGGCATGCTTTGGGGGGAATAAAACTTGCAGTTAGAATCTGTGTGACTGTATTGGATCAAGAGATTCTAGTTGCTCCAGATTAATTAAAGAGGAGCACACTGGTATGTGGCGCTTGCCCTCCACACCTATCTCACGGTTTAGGAATGTGCAGCCCTCCAGATGTTGTTGGACTGCAACTCTCCTCTGGCAGGTAGCAGAGCTGACGGTGACATGCTATCATCAGAGTTGCAGTCCAACAGCAGTTCCCATTCGTTTGCAGTCCCCCTCTGGTCTGTGTCAGGAATCTAGAATGTGACATACATGGAATAGAACATGAGGAGGGTACTTCTGATCATGCACAGAGAGCCTCAGCTATAGGATGGTATACAAATAGATAAATGTGCAGATAGTAGCTGCAATCAGCTCCCACATGCACCTGGAATTAATTACAAAAGGCACAGTTTGGAGTGCAGATTCAAGGCAGGCTCCCTGTTCTACCAGTTCTGGTTTTAGAAATAAAGCACTGCCTAGTCCTGACCTCTGGATAATCCACTGCACCAAAAGCTTGCACAGTTCCCTCCAGCCACTGTAGCTGAGCATTTTCTCTAATGACCTTTTCACAGCCAGCCATTTATGATGGTGAGAAACAATCTGCATGAACTCTGTGCAATGAGAGTTCTCTTTCTTTGGCCCGACTTCCAAGGAACTTGCATTCCATGTGTGTTGGAGACAAGAATCGTACATCAGTCTCTGAAGCCCAAATGGAATTTTTTTCCAGTTCTGCATTTAGATGATCCTTCAGCAATCTCCAATCATTACTCTGGAAAAGGGGACAGAGATGGATTTGTTATGTAACAAAAAATAATTTTGGGTGGTATTACTGATGAATATATGTGAAAGGAGACCATCCTGAACTAGGTCAGTAGGTAGGTACAAGTGCCCTCCCTCAAGCCTTCTTTACATTCTTGGGGTTCCCTCTATTATGACTGGGAGATGGGAGATGCCACGATCAAACTGTGATTATGTGACTCACCATAATTATATCCTGTTGAAAGAACATTTATTGAAGCATGAATCAGCCTTCCCAGTGGAAACAAAACCCTGTTTACTCAAGTGCCATCTCTGCCACACCGCTACCCTGTAATGTGTCCAGGAGAGGTCAGTGCCCAGAGCATTTGATATCTATTTGAGCAGAAAGGAGGAAATTCTGAGTACATGTTCCAACTTAGTAGGGGAAGCTAGGACTAAGGATGTGTGAGAAATCTGCCCCGGTTGATTACCTTTTCTGTTGCAGATTTCTTTGATTTTGCAGATTTTTTTGCAAAAAGATTTTTGTAAAACCTTTTTCAGATTTCTACCTCACCCAGAAACAAATGCAGGCAGGACAAATTTTGCATTTGCAAAACCATACATATCTCAACTTGCAATGCACTCTGCAGAACAATGAAATGTGCACATTTGAAAATGTACATTTAATAATAATAATAATCTGATGTTTTGGGTATAGACATTTTAAATACTCCTGATGAGGAAAGTTGTGTTACCAGGGGTTCATGAGTGGTTGTGGACTTTCTCTTGGCTCAGCTCACTGTGCAGGACCAGGCCAAGAATGAAAAGAAATCTGTGGATTCTGGAAGGATGAGTTCTGAAAGCGTTGGTCCCAGCCCTAGGAGAAATACGCCATAGGGGCAGGAGAGTAGTCATTCTGCCAATTCAAAAGGAGGGCTTCCTTCTCCAATTGCTCCATGCCAGGATTTCTACCATGCCGGTAGCCTATAATTGCAACAATCAGAACTTTGCTTGGCTGGAGGCAGCCAATAAACTCTGGGTTTTTCTCCCTGTCACTGTGACATTGGAGCTCGCTACAATCATTACAGGCTCCCAGCTGCCTGTGGGGACATCACTTTGGTCTTTTTTATGGATAGGTTGACACTTGGAAAGTCACATGAGCTGAATGACCACATGACTATTAAAAACTCATAATTAACATTCAGTGAGCTGCAGCAGCAGGAACAGGAGAGAGTGACCACAAGAATCTTGCAGAGATGAGAAGCAGGCAGTGAATATCAGAGAGAGGCTAAGGAATGCCTTTCTAAGTATCACTCCTTGCTTAGGCCACTTCTAAGAGAGCCAGGCATGAACTGGTGAGAGGATGAACTACTACGTGGACTTTCTACAGTCGGCACACACAGCACTGAAACCCTGTTTTCAGAGCTTTCCTGCATTCCTGTATCTATGCCCTCCCGTGAATTAGGGATTCAGAACCTTCTTCAACTTGAGGGTCAAATTCCATTTCAGAGAAGCTCTTGGTGGGGCTGATGGCAAAGTTGGTGGGGCCCAAGGGCCAAAGGCAAATGGCAAAGAATACAAATATCCTCGCATATTGTGGATGAAAGCTTCTAATGTCTGGAACCAGCCCTTAGGGCATCTCACCCTTCTGGGGACAGGGAGAAAGCTACACAAAAGCCAGGAAAGGAAGTAGTAGTTAGGAAGAAAGGGACACAACAGTCCCCAAGGGCTGGCTTAGAACCTTAGATGTGGAGGAACTGACCCTGGACCTGGGATTTCCCAGTCCTGCCACAGGGACATTCGAACT
Organism: Varanus komodoensis; assembly: GCF_004798865.1. Classification (NCBI taxonomy): domain Eukaryota; kingdom Metazoa; phylum Chordata; class Lepidosauria; order Squamata; family Varanidae; genus Varanus; species Varanus komodoensis. Next base: position 4,603,581 of record NW_025335798.1, on the reverse strand, counting down.
GCCCCTAGAGTCAATGTGCTGGGTCCTCTGTATCATGACAGCAAGTGATGAAATCATATTTGTTGTGCATCAGGCCCAGACATGTGCTGAAATCTGGAGCAGAATCTGTGGCAGAATCATATGCATACAGACTTACGTATCTTTGGGCACACATAAGTGGTCCAGGGGCAACGTACATTTCTGGAGCTGGAACTGTGAAAGTTTTCCTTCCCCAGCTCCCAGTAAAAAATCTGGAGCTTACAGCACTGAAACTGGCAGGAAAACCAAGCAGCAGGTGTGTGTGTGTGTGTGTGTGTGTGTGTGGTGTGCACCCGCACGCACATAAATGCTGCTGGGACAGGTGTGGTAATCTTATACAAACCTCCCCCTGAGAAATTCATCCTTCTATGGTACTGAAGTGGAGAAGGCCCACTGCCCTCCTTGTCCCTCCACTGGCATGTTACTTTCCTGTGCAGAGTTCAAGGAAACCAGGTGGCAAGTTTGACTCCAGCAACAGATAAGCTGGCTGATGGCTTCCAAATGACAGCTTGAAGCAATGACAGTCAATGCATGCAAGGCAGAGCGGGTGAAGGGCCGATGACAGATATATTCCTTGGTTCAATTTACCTGCTCTTTCTTTATACTCCAGCTATTCACTGAGTCAGACATTGTCGGCACCTGATCTCTCTCTTAATCTTGCCTGTCCACTAAAGATCGCAAACTCCCTGGACAACTACAATGGTATTTCCGTGTTTCATAGATCAGTTTAGGGAGCAGCCATAAAGTATCTTACACACTGAAGATCTAGTTGTGACAAAAGTGGGACTTCGTATTAGTTAAAGTGGGCTGATATGAGGCAAGTGTGGGAGGGACATAGTTTTGAAATAATTTGAAGTGCAGCATTGCTTATGGAAGGACCCTTAGCATCTTGCTGATACTAACATGGCCACTAATCATCTGACTTACATTTAATTGTAGTAATAGCAATACTCAGAGGTGTACTGCAGCTACAGCTCAGCAGTGGCCGAAGGTTCCAGTGGCAACCGATACCCCAACAGGTGCATTCACCAAATTTTACTCTGAACTTCAAAGGAGGTTTCCATAGTGCTGAATCCCATCCCCAAACTAGATTCAGCACCATGGATAGCTCCCTAAAAGTTCAGACTATGGCCTGGAATGGATACGGGCACTGGAGTCACCACTGGGTTGTAGCAGTCATCTGTTGCTATAACTGGAGCTAGCTACTACCAGATACTCCTAACAGTCTGCAAGAATTGTTGGGTTAGCCCCGAAGACATCTTCCCAAGGACAACTAGAAAAAAATTGCTTAGCATTACCAAATGTTCTGCATAACTCTACCATCTTATTATTTTGCCTCCGTACTGCTTAGGGTGTGGGTGCATTTTAAATTCTAAATGCCTCAGCAGGGAGACATTCTCAATTATTAAGCGCAATCATTAATAAATGCACAACAGCATCACTAACCTGAACAGAAGGGGGGATCTGATTCTCATGGAAAACCCAAAGGCCCAAGATATGACTCCGAGGAGATGATGCAGAGGTGATGCGTGTGCTCATGTTTGTCCCACATGGCGAGAGGACATTGCTAACAAAGGGAATAAAGGATGGCAGTAGCTGGAGAGGCAACAGCGTTTAGGAGCCCTTTTGGGAAGACTTCTTGATTAATGCAGGAGCCAACTTAGAGCCGGTGCCTTTGCAACATTGCTGAGATGCTTTGGCCAAAGCCCTGAAAAGCGAGAGCTGTTCTGCCAGACATCCTATCCTCCCTGCTCTCAGGCAAGGTTGGGTTGCACTTCCAGAGACCTCCCTTCACACACAGAGATCCTGTCAGTCATAACTCACCAGTTGCTAATCATCTTTAACATCCCCAGCTAGAACTGTGACACCTCCTGCTTGGGTTACCAGCTTGATTCATGCTCAGAAGAGCTGTCGCTTTCAGATGAGCAATGGATTCCTTTCTTTCAGCTTCATATAACTCTTCCAAACAAGGAGCTTTAGCCCTGCGTGGCCACACTGGTTGTCTGCAAGCTTTGGAAGTAGCCTCAGGGTATCAGGAGGCACAGCCCAAAACTGAATCATTGAACTGAATCCCAGTGTTTGACCTCAGTAAATATTACATAATAATTATGGCCATCCACCTTCACAATTCTGAATGAAAAGAAATCAGTTCAGGCCCAGACTCATCTGATACAGAAATTAGATTTGTGAGCATGTTTGCTTTCTCCCCATTCCCTTCTGCCAAATCTCACACATTTCTAGTCCTCAGAATTATCAGGATATTTATGTGAAGCATGCAAGAAACACTCGATATTCTCAGAAAGAAGGGAATTTCTGTTTGTTTTTGTTTTTCCCCCCACCTCAATTTGCTTTGTAGAATGGCTTGTTTGTTTGTTTCATTTCTATACCACCCATCAGCCTGGATAGTTCACATGGTGCTAGAATTATGAACTTCTAGCCTCAAAAATATTTTGTCACTCATTTTCCCTTGCCAAGAAGTGCTTGATCCTGCAAGAGTTCAAAAGCTGCATTCCGAGTACAGTGTGTAAATTGAGCCAATACTGTAAAACAAGTAAATTTGCATATATTTCATCGAAGAGCAAATCATTTGTTTTTTGAGCAAAGGGAGAGAGGGAGAGGGAAATTGACTAAATTGCTCAAGGAAGATGACAAATTTATGCACATGAAATGTCTTCAGCCATAATAAGGGTGATTCACAAATACAGTCATTGCCAAAGCCACCATTAAAATCCTTAAAAGTTGCACTTACTCCTGGAAGAGGCCTAACTACAGATTCAAATGGCCATGATATTATGGCAGGAGTAAGAAACATGTGGCCCTATGGATATTGCTGGACTCCAGTTCCCATTAACCTGCATAGCCAGAGGTCAGGGATGAGGGGGTGCGTACTGTGACAGCTATGCTCCTAGCCAACTGCGGGAATCATCACTGAGGTCCAGGGGTGCCCTCAGTCTGGGGAATCCCCTTCCCCAGGAGGTGCCCCCCCTTCCTCTTTTCCAGCCTCAGAGAGGCAGCTGGCACAGTTCTTTCAGCATCCACTGTGAGGGGCTTGGAGCAGGTGCTCCACCTTCAGCTCCAGGTCACCTTCCAACCTCCTGCACACTGCAAGGAGACCACAGAATCACACCCTTAATTTCTAATCTGGAGTTCTGATTATTGAGTTGGATCTTTAACAGTTAAACTATTGGAATTGTAATTTTCCATTTCAAAAAATTTCACTGTAGTATTTGCTGCCTTGGCAGTTATTTTATTTTTGTTTTGGGGTGGAGTGTTAATGATTGCAAACCACCCTATGCGCATCTTCTAGAATCCCTATACTAATCGATATACCATCTGGAGGGCCATGGATTCCCAGTCCTTTTACTGAGCCTTGCCTGAGATTGTGAGAAAAACTTGTTCTTCCTAGCATGCTATGAAACAGGTTTTATACACACACAACCTCCAAAAAAGCATTCAATAAGCACCCAAAGAACCTGGTTTGGAAAACTGTACTCTATGTCATGAATGCCAACAAAACCCAATTAAGCAAAAGTTGGTGGTTGTAGAAGAAATCCCAGTGAAAAGAACCTTATTTAGCAATGGAACGCCAACCTTTGGTGGCTCAAGTAGGCTTCAGCATTGGCACTCTGGAGAAAGTAAAGCTTCCACACAGTGCGCATATCCTGTGTCACTACAAGCCCGGCTGGAGCCCATGTGACATCCTTTCTCTCTCAACACCTGGGGCCTGGTGACCCACTTACAAAGTTCATGCTACCTGCTGTTAGGTCACGACCCAGCACTTGGGGATTCCCTGCATGACTGCATTATAACAATGAAACAGTCTTCGTCCCCTGTTGGTCTGTCACTTCTAATAGCTCCCAGGTGCACTGGCCAGCGCTCTTCCAGAGCAGATGGACTGTGCTTTTAAAAGCCAATCTTTGCAAGGTACCTAGCACCACTGAGGGTAGGGTTTTAACAGAGTCCAGCTGCAACCCTCCAGGGTGAAACACACCTGCACAGTGTATCGTTACACAGGGTTCCGTGGTACATTTGCAAAAGCCATTGTCATGGGAGAATTAACTCACACTCCCAGTTCATGTCATACTGTGTGTGTAAGGTCTTGCTCAAAAGGTGCAGTGAAAAATCCAGGAGCAAGACACATGTAATGCAACTACACAGATGCAAAACCTGGAGATGGAGATGGAAAAGTATTTGGGATTCATTACATTTCAGCAATCATTTCTGGTGAGGAATAATTAAATTTCCAATTTGCTGAATCTCAAATGAACTGTAAAAGACCTCAAATATCTTAATAGCTCAGGGGTTAATTTGGGATATTGCTGTTTTTCATACTGTCACACAGTTAAAAAAAATAGGTTGCAATCCTATACCTGCTTATTAGTAAGGCTTAATTTCTGAGTAGATTACACAGAATAGTTAATAGTTAAGATTGCATTCATAGTTAATCAAATGAACTTTGATTAATTGGTTCATCAAATCTGTATGAATTTGCATTTAACTAAAGTAAGATTTCAAAGGGGAAATTGCTGCATTCCTTGTATCTTTTGGAGGTGTCTGTGTGTGTTGCAGCAGACATTGTGTTAGAAGAGGCATTCTCTCTTGTGTAAGAATGGGGCAGGGCATACCTCCTCTAAGATGGTACAGTTGTCATAAATACTTAAATAAGAAATAATTAGCTTTCTAAAAGATCTCATCCACTTAACTAGCAGCACATTTTCAGTCAATTAAGATGTTTCAATTGATTGAGCTAACATCTGTTGATTGTGTAAGGGTTGTTGCAGCCTAAGCAGTTTTGTAAGTTGATGCTTTAGTTAATAACCCACCAAGTGTTTGCATGTTCTCAAGCCTGTGCTTGAAGTTTTAAATAACAAAGAGGAACCTTGGAACACAATTGCAGCTGTTCTAACTCTGAGCCAAGAAGGTGCACATTCTGCGCTTGTTATAAATTATGCAGTGAAGAACATAAGTATTGCCTTGGTAAATCAGACTGAAGATTTATCTAGCCCAGCTTTCTGTCTCTGATGGTGTCCAGCCAACTGAACACAAAGGCAATACTCCCCTCTGTTGTTTGCACCCAGCATTTGTTATCCGAAGTTTGACTGCATGCTATCCATCCTATTTATATTCAGCTACTGTGGCCCTTCTAGTACATTATGATTTATGTGAATATGCTTTTAATCCAACTTCATACATTTGAGTGTTTTCTTCAATGCTTGCCTTTCAAACAAGGGACTAGAGCTGTGACAGAGGATGAGTGAAGAACAGCATGAACTGTGGATGTTTATAAGGAAAGAGGTTATAATGTACCCTAAGCAGGCTCTGTTTTGTACAAATTATTTGCAGATTTTTAAATGTTATCTTCACAACTGTGGAGTTGCACATAGTATATATATATGGGTAAAGGTGAGACATGCAAATGCAGCAGTGGCTTAAGATGGTGACTCCATCTCCCCCTCTGTTATAGGTCAACATGTGTTTATTATTGGCTCATTAGGAAACAGCTGCTGGAATGCTCTATTTCCATGTTTAAAAGAACAAACATCCCTGCAATTGCAATATTTGGCTTTTCCAAGATTACAACCTTATATGTCTGTCTTTCAGTTTCTGTTGATTTTAATCTACTCTGGTACCAGCAAATAATGCCAGATAATTGATTCAGTAAGCAAGATTCAACCTATATCTGTTCTGCTAAAGAAATCCCATGGCTCTTTCAGTGCATGCCACAAATGTAGCTTGAGCTATTCATGCCACATTCAGGATGTGCTCATTGTTTCCCAGAACATTCTCTGAAGAGGCATAACTGCAATGGGAATGGAAATCCCCCAGTTGCATCTCCCCCTGCCCCAATAATTGCAAGAAAAATCAAATTAATACAAAAGACTCCAGCTATTAAAAAGGGCCTCCTAGCAGCACGGATAGCTGCTTTCCAAGGAAGAATATTCGCCGTTGACATTCCAAGCATCTGCTTTGACATCCAGTTCCCAGTTCTGCTCAGTGGCTTGGGAGCTCCAGCATATATTGCATTTCTTCTATTGTTCCTCAACCAAATACTCTTCTCTTCATGGGTCCTATGAGGAAGAGCTCTTGGCATTTGTAATGGGGAAATAAAAACTAATCAAGCCAGCACAGAGTGCCTTTTCCCCTTCTAAGCAATCCAATCTGAGTGCAAGTGCAGAAAGTGCAGGGACCTGCGTGAAACAGGGACAACTGGCTGTGTGCATTGCATGCTGGAACAGAGAATGAGGAACGAACAGAGAGACATGCCTAGCCTAGTAAATGCTTGAGCCCCCAAGCCTAGGGAGGGTCAGGACTGCTTAATTAAAGGGAAGAAAGAGATACATTTTCAGTGAGAAAGCAAAAAGGAAAGCAAAAAGCACTTAAAGGCGATTGAGGACTCAAGGCAACCTCTGACACAAGCCTTAACACTACCTCTGTTTGTGGACCTGGTTAAGACATCACCCTTGGCTCCTGTGCACATGCCTAAAGTCCACAATCAGGATGAGATACTTTACATGACAGAGGGCACAAAAACAAACAGAAAAGTCAACTTATTCATGGCATGAAGCCCCAATGTCAAAGGAAAAAAGTGTGTGTGTGCATATTTATTATGAGATTTAAGCAGAAACCCTGTAAGAGTAAACAAGGTTTTCATGTGGGTATTGAGTTGGGATGTGCAAAGTCATCCTGAACAGTTTTGTCAGGTCTTTCCAAAATTCCTTTTTGCTTCCCTAGAAATCCCTCAGATATTTTAGCCAGAAAAGAACTCTCAAACTGCCTTTGACTTTTGCTTTCAGCCATCTAATCTAACAGATTCCTTGAGGGAGGTAATCCCTAATTCTGTGAAATAGTTGAGGAAGGTGAGAGAATTCTTTTAAAGTCAAAAATGTAAATCAAGGTAGAGGATCTCAGACTGTGGGTGAATCCAGGCACTGGACGGTAGCAGGGGGGAAGGGATCCTATTTTAAAACTCACTGGCAAGAATTGAGCATGTTCTCCACATTTTTATGCTTAAGAGCCCTGTAAATTCATTGTGTCAGAGAGCTGATTGCAGAGCCAAGAACAATGCATAGTTTTTGTTTCTTTAGGACAGAGATGGACAACTCTGTGGTCCTCCAGATGTTTTGACCTACAACTCCCATCAGCCCTAGCTAGGCTAGCTGATGGTGAGGGTTTATTGAAGTTGTGGTCCAAAATATCGAGAGCATCACAAGTGTCCCAGCCCTGCTTTGAGGCCTTACCCTGTTGGCAGAGGCAACTAGAAAAAGGAGAAACACAAATGCTTGAACTCAACAAAATTCTCTCAACTTCTCCTGGAAGCTTAGTTTAGCTCAGTTGCATTTTTGTTTGCAACAGGTTTTTGTTGTTGTTTCAGTTGAAAAACTATACATTTTGAGCAGAAAAATGTACTTTTCTGTGAATACTTTTCAAAAGCCTGCACTTTTCTTCATTGACTGAATCATAGATATGTATATTTTATAGGAAATGCCATTTCCTATAACATGCATATTTCAAATTATGCTTTTTTTTAAAAAAAAGCATGCATTTTGAATGTAATTGCAAGTTTGAGAATATGTAAGCATTTTTCCAAGCAAGACAGTTCTGTTCACATTTGGTGTTGTGAAAAGGACAAGTTCAAATTATTTGAAACTGATCTTAAATTCTCACACATCCATGGATGGTTTTATGCTTTTCTGCCTAGCGCGTCAAACTAGGCTTTACAATGATGTTTGTTTATGTATTTCAAGAGCTGAAGCTCTCTGGGCAATAGCAAACCTGGTTTTGTTCACCTAAGCCAGATTTAGGAATGATTACTTGATTAGGAATGATTACTTGATTTAGGAATGCTCATGTTCTGAATTGAGAAATTCTGGGAGGGTGAAACAATTATTAGAGTATACCAGAGGAAGAGAGGTGGTGTTGATTCAACAAAAATATTCATCAAATTTTTTGGGAAGGTGCTTTCACCAGCCAAGTACAATTTCATCACAAGCTATAATCGGATGGCTTGTGAGGAACAGAATGGAGATACTCATGCTAGGAAATCTCCCTGCAACAGGTTACGAACTGACACCCTCAGAAATGGACCAGCACTGCCACCACCCACGGCTGGACACTCAGCTGCACTGCAGGCTTATGTTTAACCTGCCTAAGATTGATGAACTGGGACAGGGAGCAGGGAGGGTGGCAATCCGATGGGAGAACTACAATTCTGATTATCACAATCATCATACAGTCCACATGTGTGCCTCTTTTGAGCTTTTCCTCAGAGCATTTTTTAAAAAATTTTGACAATTAGAAGAAAAGCTTGGATTTCCCCCCTACTTTACTGATTTCCTCATGAAGAAGAATAAAAAGGAAAACAGGCAATACATACAATGCATGATTGCCTCTACCAAGACTGTTCCCCACCAGCACCCTTAAAATAGCACCGGCAATTGCTCCAGTAAGAATCAGGACAGTGAGACAAATGGAAGGGGAGTAACTGTCTCCACTGAAATTCCCACCATGGCTGCATCACCAAATCAGCCACTGGCTTGTTCATCTGGAGAGGAGCATGAATCATCATGTTCATTGCTCCAGAGGAAGAAGTTGGAGATGGCTTGCTTTGCTTCAAAGTTTCTCATATGCACAGAGAACAATCAGTGGGCTTTCCAAGGGACCCAGCGTCTTTTGGAGATATGCCTCATGCCTGAGCTTCTTCGCAACCAGTCCATCCACTTTCTGCTTCCTTCACAGAATTCATTTGACAAGCTACTGGGCTCATGATCAAAGATATTGGGTAGGAATGGGGCAGAACTACATTTGGATTCCTAGCTAATCTAATTTGCATTGTCCTGATTTGCATCATGCAGAACAGAACACTATCATTCTTTGATGTTTGCACCTTTCTACCATTGCAATGCAATTTATTGATCAAAAATGTGTGTACAATGTACATATATAGGGAAAGATGTAGAAATGTATATATTAGGGAAAATAATATACAAAAGGCGTTATATTATGGTAAATTTCTTTTAAGTTTTTGCACATGAGGGGACAGTGTTGATGAAAATCCTTATGACAAAATGTACCTGCAATTATATCTGAATTTTCATGAAAACTTTTTTTAAAAACTTAAAACTTGAGAAACTGACTTAAAAATTGACACTTTCATACATGCCTAGGTGGACTGCAGTGTTATGGCCACCTGAAACTTCTAGATAGTTTCCAGGTGTGCTTTCCCTTAATTGTCATTATAGTTGGGAGCAACACTGGAATTTCTGCAAACATAGCCAAGAAAATGAGGTAATGACTAGGAGGGCTACAGCAAAAGGCAGAGTGCAGCCAGGGAGATATGGAGGTTCAGCAGGTTCCATCACTAAGGTGTCCTACCTGATTGCCCTGACTGTTGCCATGGTGACAGATGCTGATTCCACAAAATCTGAAGCATGTAAATGTGTCCTTTGCTATTCATTTCACACACCTGATGCTTGAAATGGCCATCTCATAATAACTTGCAGGAAGTAAAAGCTCTCCAGTCATCTGAGTAGTTAGAAGTAGCTACTTGAATCAAATTCCAGAACTTGCCTCTTTAAAGAGGCTTCTCCTCCTAATGCTTGGGATTCATAATAGATTTCATCACTAATGCTAAGTATGTTGTAATTTCATGCTGTAGCTGGTGGAATCCAACCAGTGTAGAGAAGAGGAACATTTCCAGTGCAATTTATGTTGAAGAACAGCAGCAAGTTCTTGAAAGGGGCATCTCTTATGGGTTCGGGAAATGTGTTTTGTGTGAAATCCTGTAGAGCAAAGCCCTTCTCAGTCCTTGTGAGTAGACCAGATGTAATTAATTAAGCACAACTGTCGGTTTACCTTTCCCAATAATATCCCAGCAAATATGTTACTGTTGAAAACAATTATTTGGCTATGATAAAAGAACTTTGGAAGAAATCTATTTTGATTCAGAATAATTTCCAAAGGATATTTCTGCATCAGTGAGATTACTTGTCAATGTATTTTTTTTAAGCATTTGTTTTTGTTGGTGGCAGTGGGGAGACTTTCCATTTTGAAACTAATTATATTGTTTTGAAAATTCATTCCAAAACAATAAAACTACCCTTTTTACCCTTAGGAACTACCCTTAGCCACCACATCTGCAAAAGTTATGACTTTCTCTTTCAGCATTTACTGCAAGCCACCACAGCATGAAATGTGTCCTTTTTGTCTTTTATTTTCTTTCTTCAAACTGTGTTTCTCTGTCGCATGGTTTTATAGTTCCTATGTCAGCAGCGTTGCTGTAAAAGTATCATCATGTGAGTGCAAACTGGGTGATGAAATTTTACCACAGACAAAAATATCCTAGATAGAACAGTATCCATTGCAAGTTAACGGGTTAAAAATAGAATTTATGGGAATAACTTTGCAGTCACCATGAATGGTCACATTGCAAGATGGGATTCAAGGTCAGTGAAATAATGTTTGATTTACCGTGGCTCAACTACCTGTTGTAAAGCCTGGGATTTAAAAAAAAATCCAGGCTTTCTGGCAGTGTCTAGGCTGAAGCAAATCCAATTTGTTTCTGTGTCTTCTCTATCAAATGATCACAAACACATCTGACTAGGTGCTTTGCTTTGCAAGTCATTGCCATATAGAAACATAGAAACAGAGCAAGTCAGAAGGGGCCTCCTGGGCCATCTAGTCTGGCTCCCGGCTCCAGCCGGCTCTGCTCACGACATGCCCACCATGTGGACGTCCAGCCTATCCTTGAACACCCGCACCGATGGGGCCTCAATGACCTCTTGTGGAAGCCCAGTCCACACCCTCGGGGTCCTGACTGTCAGGAAATGCTTCCGGGCATCTAAATGGAACCTTGGTTCCCTGAGCTTTGCTCTGTTGGAGCGCGTCCTGCCTTCCTCTGCAGGGGAGAACAGGTCTGTGTGACATCCCCTCACATACCTGTATGTCGCCAACATATCCCCCTATGATCTCCTCTTCTCCAGGCTGAAGAGACCCAGTTCCCTCAGTCTCACCTCATACGGCATCCCCTGCAAACCGGCCACCAACCTTGTGGCCCTGCGCTGCACTGACTCCAACCAGGCTATATCCTTTCTGTAATGAGGGGCCCAAAACTGAGCACAATACTCCAGTTGCGGGCACACCAGTCATATAGAGTGGTAGTAATACCTCTCTTGATCTAGAAGCCATACTTCTGGCTATGCAACCAAGGGTGGTTTCACCCTCTTGACCACCACATCATACTGCTGACTCATGATTAGCCTGCAGTCAACCAGCACCCCGAGGTCCCTTTCACAAGTGCTGCTCTCCAGCCACTTGTCACCTAACCTGTACTTATGACAGCTATTCCTATGCCCCAAGTGCAAGACCTTGCACTTATCCACATTGAACGCCATCCTGTTGTCTCCTGCCCACTTCCATAGTCTGTCCAGATCCTTTTGGATCTGGAGTACCTGCTCCTCAGTTGTGGCCACTGCTCCAGTTTTAGTGTCGTCTGCGAATTTGATCAGCAGACTGTTCACCCCTTCTTCCATGTCATTGATGAAAAGATTAAACAGGATCAGCCCCAGGACAGAGCCCTGGGGGACCCTGCTTGTCACTGGCTGCCATCCTGATGATTCCCCACTCTGCTTTCAGTCAGTCAACCACTCCCGAAGCACTGTCAACTATTCCACCAGACAGTGCTTTGGTGTATCCCAAAACTCCTCAGTTTCTCCACCAGGATATCGTGGGGCACTTTGTCAAAGGCCTTGCTGAAATCCAGGTAAACCACATCCACTGCATCCCCTCCAATATGTGGTGTTGCAAATGCATGTTAACTGAGGGTTCTTTCATGTGCAGCAGAAGAACTCTCCCTGCTCTTTCATTTGGCTGGGTTGTAATTCAGTATAGTGGGACTCTTGAATAAACACAAACGAAAAGGCTTTATTCGCACCAAATCTGAACAGGCTAAACTGAAATGGAGGGCAATTTTCAGAAATATTGTTTTATATTTGGAAAGGTTGTTCCATCCTTTCAATGAACTGGAGGTGGAAACACTGTGAAATAGGATGAACAGGCAGCTGTAAGGGCATGTTGCAAAACTGAAAGCACAGAGGGGACATGGTGATGTGTGTGACAGACCTGTTTGCTCCTCCCTTGCCTGAACCATGTTGACTGGAATGGTCTGGAAAGAGACTTGGTTAGTCCCCGTGCTCTACACAAAAGGGAATTCTGTGCAGTCAAGGAAAGATGGGGACAGAGGGGCATGGCCAGTGCATATCTCTCTGCATGGACTCCTCACAGAATCAATTTGCAGTGCCTGTGCATGAGCCTTTTTGCTTTCTGGAAAGTATAAGAATAGGGTTTCTTTCCTTCAGTGATGTCAGATCAGCTAAGAACACTCATGTGGCTAGTCCAAGACTAGTGGCCTCACTCTAAATCAGTTTGCCTTCAGTTAGCCCGTCATGCAGCCAGGCACTGTGATGTCATCACTATCACATTCATAATGTGATTGGGACTAATTGGCAAGGGTCATCCTGTGATGGAGAATAAGGCACAAATGAAGGGAGAAATTAGCTCTGAAGCTGCAGGATCAGGCAGCATCTTCAAATTTCACTGGGGAAACATGTGGTGCACTCCTCAGTTAACCTCTACACCAGTTCTGCTTGTGCAACCACAAGTGGAAATGTCTAACATTGATCATAATGATTACCTTTGAATGCTCAATGGACAGTGAATGCTACAGTGATCCGGACTTTCTGAACATAGTCTGCTTCCAAGCATCATACTGATTGTGTGATGTTGGAATGATCCACAAAATAAGCATTTTTGTACAGCATGACTTGATAAACATAGAAACACAGAAACAGAGTGAGTCAGAAGGGGTCTCCCAGGCCATCTAGTCTGACCCCCGGCTCCAGCCAGCCCCAGTCCTGACATGGCTACCATGTGCACAGACTTTTGTAGGCAGTTTCCCCCCTTCTGTCACCAGCAATTTTGTTTTTGTTTGTTTGTTTGGTGATGGGAAGACTATATGGTGTACCACTGGATTTCCTGAAGAGCTTTTTTTTAAATTCTTCTGGCCAAGAATCGGGAAATATATTTCTTCTGGAGATTTGGGATTTAGGATTTCCCCATGGGTTTTGACATATCCATTGCTGCGCATTTGCTGTATATCCTTATTTCTCAAATAGGGGCAAAGAACCACAGCAACAACCAATTCATCTGAGCTGGAACAATGGGAAACCTGGGACACTGAGGATTTTTTTTGAATAGGGAGAGGTGAACCTGTCTGTTTCAATTTCTCTTACATTCAACCTTTTAAAATCTCAAGTTCTTTCTCTCCCGAATATAAAGAACATTGCAAATGTTCACAATGTGACTAGGACATCTGATAAAGAATTAATGCATTTTAGGTGGTAGAAAGGCAGAATGTCTGTCATACGCCTAACAGTGGTGTTTTTCTGCACCAGGTGGCACCAGGTGGCACTGTTCCACATGGTCCCAGTTTTTTAAATAGCGTTGCTTACTTTTTAGACAAGGGAACATTCGAAAATGTCAAAACATGACATGGAAATTATGGAATTTATGTATTCTCCAAAAGAAGACTCCTGATCGAAAACAACCTCCAAATCCAAGGAGGGTGAGCCAGGGCCGTCTTAACAGCATTATGGGCCCCGGGTAAAGCAGTGTACTGGGGCCCCTATGACAACTACAACTACTGTTAATTTAGGAAGTTCTCCAATTTTCCAAGGCTTAACATGCACAGATTAGTATGGGGCCCACGGGCAGGGGCCCACGGGCAAGTGCCCATCAGGCCCATGCGTTAAGACGGCCCTGGGGTGAGCCACAATTAGAAGCAGGCTACCCAGCAAGAAACCTCTTTCAGGATCAAGTCCCCACACATGAAGAAATGCAATTTTTTTCTGTCCAATACTTGAATCCAACAAATGGCAATATGCATGCAGTTTTCTTGCACTGGTCTGAGATAGCAGGTTTATGAGCTGCTTGGAAAGGCAATCCTGATTCAGACTCTGAATCACTGATAGTTAATGATGGGTGGATTTTAGGGATGTGTGAGAAATTCATTTCAATTCATTTTTGATCAAGATTGTGTATGAAATAAATGTATACTTTGAAAAATATGCACAAATATACTTTCCAACGATTTTCAAAACTGGTATGTACATTTGGAAAGCATATGCACAGAAATAAATGTGAGTTTTCATGCCAAAAGGGAAAGAAAAATCTGATACAGACTCAAGCTGGAGCAATCTTCAAGATGCTATTCTGGAAACTTTGGTGAGCTCATATTTTGCTGATTCACACATCCCAGATGAACTTACCTTAGGTAAGTAAGTAGTAAATTCACCCGCATCCACTTGCACAAGAAGTCTCCTTTAATACAGACTCTTGTTCCATGTGTACAAGTTTTTGCACATTCATAGTATCAAAGTGCATCTTGGGAGCTGTAGTTTGGAACTATGATGGAACATACCAATATGAAGAGAGAAAAGGCACCACTGAGTTCTCCTCACAAGGCAAGAGCTATGGAGTGGCAAACAGGGCATTCGAGAAGGACCACTTGGGGACCCAGAGAAAGAAGGGACAAACATGCAGAAATGGCATGTTTTAAGATGTGGATGGTGCATGTTCTAAGCTCATGATCAATTCCAAACATAATAGCAAATTCGTAAAACACTGATCCAGATTCAGTCTCTGAAATAGTGAGCTTTACGAATGGATAGGTTTTGACCAGCAAACTGACTAATTATGAAATCCAGTAGAATCACTGCTTCCAATAGATGTCTGTGGTTCTGCTGGCCATTCGTGTGGATGTTACATGCAAACAGATCCTCTCCCAGAGAAAAGTGTGCAGCCCACTGTTGCATATGATTAGCATCCCTTCAGTATGGTTGGAGGGGCAAGAAAACATTAAATCAGATGCAATGTAATGAAATTTAAAGCTGCATACACATACCCCTAAGCTCAGTTGGACACTAAAGTGTTCTGAACTGGCTGTGATTACTCAAGGAAGTGTTCAGAATGCATTGCGGCAGGTTCTTGCGATAGCACTTAGCAGTAGCATTGATAAAGAATGATGAATCCATGAAGAAGAGATCTGCCTCAGCAGCTATTAGACACCAAAGCTAAATGGCACTTGGACCTTCCTAGATAGTAAGGAAGGTGCTGTGAACAAACCCTATAGGAGGGCTTTCTTGTCTTCATGCTCTGCTTACAAACTAACTACATCTACCTCCCCCAACCTTCTGCTTTCCAGACGCATTTGGACTGCAACACTCAGAATTCCAGTCAATGGGCCTGCTGGATGGAAATGCTGGGAGTTGCAGTCAAAAAGCCTCTGAAGGCCACCAGCTTGGGAAAGGCTGGACTACAGGGATGGGTCTTTGATTTGATCTAGAAGGAGATGTTCTTACAGATTTCATTCTGCTTGGTTCTGCTATGTACTCCCAGTTATGATTCTCACAGGAACCACGGACTCTGGTACCATCACTTCATTACTATGAGCCTTAGAAGAACTTGTTCTAGAAACAAAGCAACAACAACAAAATGTTTTCTCCCCACCACTGTCCCTGAGATATTAAGCCCCAGGATTTCACACTTCATTCTGAGAAAAATGCCTGCATGTTCATTGTGTCTATGACCTTGGTCTGAGAAAAGTCTACACCAGAACCTGACTAGGAAAAAATTTCCAGATGCTGAGGTTTAACAGGACTACTCCTGCTATTCTAAAACTCTTTTGTGTGTTTAAGAACTCAGTAAGTACATTGTGTCCCGTTTGCTTCTCTTTGTCACAATTATAAAGCAATTGTTAGTGCACAAAGGAGATTATTCATCCTTACCACACTTCTATCTTATCTCCACAGTCTTTGACAAGCAGACATGCTGGGTCTTATCCCTATAATCAATGCAGAGAAAGATCATTGCATTGGAGTTTATTCTTAGCTGACAGCAGGGAAACTACCTGAATGAGGCAGGCACATAACACAATTGGAACCCCTTGAGTTAATATGCTTCTCTTGTTAAGCTGGCGATAAGCCCCTGACACTTAGCTCTGAGAAGTGGGGGTGGAAAGGAACTATAAATGGATGGGAGTGGCAACATGGGAATGGACAATGAAGGATCCAGCCAAAATTTGGAAGCAATCTGGATGCATTAATAGAGCAAGAAACTTGATTTGTTTTAAAAGTTGTGCAGAGAATGTCTGCTAAAGCTCAGGTGTTATTTGCCAGATGGGCCCAGAGCTGGACAAATAATACAGAAGCTTATATGATAGTCACAGGATACAAGAAAAGAGGAACAAGATGCCTAACCCACATTTTGCCCGGCTCTTTCTCAGGTCTGGTGAGGCAGAATTGCTCTCTGCATGGCATCCCATGAAGCATCTCAAATCAACTGCTGGCATTATTCCTGCCAAAGAAGCTGATCATGAGCTCCAAAACGTTTGATTATAACAGGCATCATACAGTTCATATGAAGGGGCACAGTCATCCTGTTGATGCAAATGTCTCTGTGGTTGTTGGGCTTATGGAACTGGCAGTTTGGGTTTCATTCAGTCTTTGCTGAGCAACGGGCTTAGGTAGTCTCTATGTTTCAGCTGCCCATCTTTAAGGCTCAACTCTTGAACACACTTGTCTGGTACTAAATCTGAACTCCTGAAAATCTTGATGAGGATTGCTTGGTAAGAAAGAAAAACCTAGAATTCTCAGAAGGCTCAGTTTAACAAGGAAGTGTTTGTTATGTGCCCTAAGTGCTAATCTGGAAATAAAAAAATTAGTTTCAAGTTAGCTGAAAACTTACATGACTACAGTATGCCTAAAATGGATTTTTAATTCAAAATCTGCTTTGGAAACCACCAAGGGCATTTTCAGTCCAAGGAAAAAGGAACTTTGCTTGAATTATTAAAAGTCTGAGGAATACTTATATAATAAAATGCATTATATACTTCTGGTATTTAGCCCTCAAAATTGTATGCAACTCAACCACAAGTTAAAAGGCAGATGGCATCCAGGAAGGTAGTGCAAAAACAGGAAAACGACACTCTTGTAGATTCACACATAATGACATAAGTTAGATAACCACTATTTAGTTTTTTAACTACTTTAGTATATGGAGAGACAAAAACAGAATCCATAAGAGTGATTTCCAATGGTTGTTTTGCGATTGTCTTCATTTGTTCTAGTCCAAACAGGCAGAGAACAGGAAGTTCTGGAGGACCTTTCAAACATCAGCTGGACAAGATGACATCTGTCAGTTCAAACAGGAAGTCCTGTATATACCCTACCAATCATAAAGACCTATATACCCATCCAATCAGAAACCAGCAGTAGTGCAGCAATAAAGGCACGGACTCAGTAAAAAGACAGAGCTTCCTCTGCATATTGTACTTTGAGCACCACGTGGGCTTCCAGTTATGCATTCATCCTCCACGTTTCCTCCCTGCCAGCCCATCTGAACAAAGGCAGGCTCGCCCCATGCAGCACCCAATGGACACAGGCACTCTCCTCCATACCATCATCCACCATAACCAGCAAAGTCGGTGGGATGGAGGATGAGATATTCATTTCTCCGATAGTCGCCACTGCCTTGCAATGAAGAAGCAGACCTGTTCCAGGAGCAGAAAGGTGGCACACCCCACATCACAAAGCCCCTGGATGAGTCCATTGTGGTTGAGATCCCAGCTTGGCAAAGGCCCTATTGTGTTGTCACATTTACCTCCCACCCTTTTACCTGCAAGAAACTCAAAGCAGCTTACATAATCTTCCCCTTCCTTCTCTCCATTCCATCCTCACAACAACCCCGTGAAGTGGGTTGGGCTGAGAGTCCATGATTTGCCCAAGGACACCCAGTTGTGTGGGGACTAGAACCCAGATCTGCAGATTCCCGGTCCTACACTCTAACCACTGTGCCACTCAGCGGCCTTATACTGTGCCGGGTATAATAGTTAATCCAGCCCTGGCACTCTCTAACAGAGGCTAAGTTTGTAGAGGTTCTTGACTGTACTCCAGGTGCTGCATCACCCACCCAACTTGGATGTTCTGAATGTGGCTTTCCTTGAGGCAGGCAGGCAGGCAGGCGGGCATGGTGCGGTGGCCAATGCATACCACTTTTAAAGGAATGCCTAGTAAATGAGGTACTGCAAGTTGGGTGTGGGGGCCAGAATCCCCTGATTTACAGCCTAGAGCTTGTGCAAATGCTGTAAATCCTCAGAAGGGTCCGTCTGAGACCAAGGTAATGATACTTTAAAGAATAACACAGCATTATGAAGCATGCTTGACAGGTCCAAGCCCACCTGCCTTAAATCACCTTTAATGGCTTTAGGCTGCATTTTAGTCCAAACTCAAATGCAGCCCGCTGTCGTGTTCCTCTTGGGGTGGTGTTGCCATACCTGAAAGCATCAACTGGGAGATGCCTCAGAGAGCCCAGAAACATCAGGGAATCTTCCAATATTAACCAACCAGAGACATTTATGGTGCCTTTTGCCCTTTAAATAGCACCCCCAGTCTCTTCAGGACAGATAGTAAAATTTATTTTTATGGTGTCTCTTGAAAAGTCACACAAGTATGCCATTTTCCCTCCACAAAGAAACGTCTCAGGCAAGTGCACTTAAGAAGCTATTCATTTTTCCAAGCCAGGAAACTTATGATGGGGGGTCGCAGGAGACCGAAACAAGCAGTCCTCCCACCAGCTCATATTGGTGGTTTGTGCCCCAAGGTACAGATTACAAGCCAGGACAAATAGTTCAGCAGACTGCATGAATCCATTTACCTTACTAGAAGTACTCAGGAGCAGTACATTCAAGCCAGTATTCCTATGTTGGGGGTATTCAGATCATTGGTTCTTCAGTCTGCCTTTCCTCTCTTGGGTTTCTGATATCCAGAGTCTTAAATGAGAGCTGTGGCTCACTGGGCTCCTGCCTTACAGGGAGAATGTTCCAGGTCTAACATCTGGCATCTTCAAGTTATGAAGGTCTATCTTCAAAAGGCTCCTTTTGAGACCCTGTATTGCTGCTGTCCAGCAGAGTAGATGATAAGTGCAAGGTCTTGCACTTGGGACATAGGAATAGCTGTCATAAGTACAGGTGAGGGGACAAGTGGCTGGAGAGCAGCACTTGTGAAAGGGACCTTGGGGTGCTGGTTGGCTGCAGGCTAAACATGAGTCAGTGGTGCGATGCGGTGGTCAAGAGGGCGAATGTCACCCTTGGTTGCATAGCCAGAAGTGTGGCTTCTAGATCAAGAGAGGGATTACTACCACTCTATACGACTCTGGTGCGCCCGCAACTGGAGTATTGTGCTCAGTTTTGGGCCCCTCATTACAGAAAGGATATAGCCAGGTTGGAGTCAGTGCAGCGTGGCCACAAAGTTGGTGGCCGGTTTGCAGGGGATGGGGTATGAGGCGAGACTGAGGGAACTGGGTCTCTTCAGCCTGGAGAAGAGGAGACTCAGAGGGGATATGTTGGCGACATACAGGTATGTGAGGGATGCCACATGGAGATGGGTAGAGACCTGTTCTCCCCTGCAGAGGAAGGCAGAACGCGCTCCAACAGAGCAAAGCTCAGGAGCCAAGGTTCCATTTGGATGCCAAGAAGCACTTCCTGACAGTCAGGACCCCGAGGGTGTGGAACGGGCTTCCACGAGAGGTCGTTGAGGCCCCATAGGTGCGGGTGTTCAAGGATAGGCTGGACGTCCACATGGTGGGCATGTCGTGAGCGGAGCCGGCTGGTGCCGGAGGTCAGACTAGATGGCCCGGGAGACCCCTTCTGACTCGCTCTGTTTCTATGTTTCTATGTATGTTTCTATGTTTCTGTGATATGGAGCTGGATGGACCAATGGCTTGCTTCAGTAGAAAGCAACTCTATATGTTTATAAAGGGATTCATGCTTCAGAATATCAATTCCATATTTTTGCCACTGCACTGGAATACCACAAAGGAGACTTCTCCCACCCCACTCCCATCACCAGCTCTAGAAAGACTCATTTTTGGATAACTGCATTGGCCCCATCTTCAGCCTAAGCTATCACTAGTTTCCATTGTAGAAATATAGGCTCGGATTGAAACAAAGTGAATGATGCAAAGTAAATAAGCAATATCTGTAGTCATGTCTTCTCAACAGTTTATTTCTTTCTGAGTTCTTGCTGACTTTGCTGAAGACAAGCTTAGACTCACCGCTCTGCTTTCTTTCTGTTCCCCTTTCTGTGCTTTCTGCCATCCAGTAACCACTGCCTTGATCGTTCTCTCCTGCACTATTTCAAATTTCCTCATCTGTATTTATTTCCCCACTTAGAGTTTGTTTCGTTATTTCCTGAAGCGATGCTGCCCTCCTGTGCATTGCCTGCCCCCACTGTTGCCTGATGTGTAAGAATGTTGTGTGTGTGTTTATAAGGTTCACTTAAGAAATAGTCTAAGGAATGAGCACTCCAATTGATATTCTATCATCCTGCTGCGAATTCTTCCATCCATAGCCCATATTGTTTATCTAATATATTCAGGAGTCCTATCTTATTCCTAATATATAAAGGAATTACCCCATCATATGGACATCTCAGCCCAGAAGAAGTTAGTAATTTCTGGGTTGCCAGTCTTTTAGTAAAGAATGGTGTTGTCCAGCTTGAAACACGTGGCTGAGTTACTCATTGACTCACCCAGAGGGTTAAACAGGATTTTTGGCTATGTAGTCCAGTGCAAGTCCAGCACCAAAGCACACCCTCTGTAGATGACACCAAGAAAGGTACATTGCGGACACCCAGAGGAGAACTAGGCCTAAGGAGCTGGAGCATCTCCTGCCAGAGGTTTAATTTATCTGGAACACAAGAATGTGTGTGTGCACGCACGCGTGCGTGTGTGTGCACATTCATACGTATGTGTTGCCCAATGCTATCTGATAGGTCTGGGGACAGGGTGCTGGAAGCTCATTGAGGCTGCTTCACTCAGCACCTCTCACTTGCATTAACTCTTGCTGAAAGTCTCAATTGCTGTGAAACAAAATGAGCAGATCACCCAGCAGACTTTCCCATGATAAGAAATGTCAAGCTTTGCTTTGCTTTGCTTTGCTTTGCTTTGCTTTGCTTTGCTTTGCTTTGCTTTGCTTTGCTTTGCTGGCTCATTTGATCTAATTACTGCATAAACCCTTCTATTTATAATGCTAATATAATATCCATCAGGGTTCCTGGGTGTTTCTGTTTTGGGAGTCCTGTTGGGGAGAGCAGATGAATTTGCAAATCCTCTGTGATGTGTCCTGTGCTGAAGAGTACAATTCCTGCACTTCAGTTTCCAAGTGGCTTGTAAGAGCCCACATGTCACAGATAGAAAATGTGTTTCTGCAAAACATCATGAGCCAATTCAGTCCTCAGAAAACACAGAGAGCTCCTTGGTGCCCTGAAGGTGGACACGAGCTGGGGAGGACGGTCGGACGTGGAGGCAGCAGACGTTCCTCTTGGTGGGAGGACGGAGCTGCTCCACGCCTGTGCTGCACCCCCAAGCCAGCCTGCTGCACAGCAGCCAGCCCAGTAATCTTCTATACATGGAATGGGAGCAGGAGAGGCATCTCGCCCTTCCCCTCAGGCAGCAGGAAGTCCTGGCCAGCCCTGATAGAACCATTCGAAGGTGTGGTTCGCTGACCAGAGCAGCTCAGTTGCTAATGGGAGACAGAAGGTGTCCCTCTCTGGTGACTAGAATGCTTTCACTTCTTTTGAGATTTATATTTTCCGCCTGTATGCAAGTCACACTCAGCCAAAGCCCTGGGGCAGATTTCTACCAAAATTTTATTGCAATTCTATATTGCTTGAGGCGCTCCCATGGCACTTGAGGCTTTATTCCAGCCTTTCCCCTTCTCATGCTTCAGTTGTGGTGCAGGCCTTTATGTGTCTGCTCACCTGGTGGGGTCCTTGCCTTCCCTGTGGGGCAGGCAGAGGTGGCGTTGAAGGGAAGTAGTGTCCCACCCAGTTTCAAGCTCTGCAAAACAGGGCAGCAACTCTGAGATCCTTTGGTTATTTTCCTGTCTCTTTCATCCCCCATCACTTCTTTCTATCACTTGCAAATGCCCCCTCCCCCTCCTCCCTTCCCCTATGAAAAGATAAAGTTTGTGGTGCCTTTCCATATCTATTTATTAATTATTTAGTTTAAATATTTGTATGCCACCCAGTGATGTCATAGCACCTCTGGGCGGCTCACAACCACAAGATTAGATTTATATCCCACTTTCCCCCCTTTTATAAAGAACTTAAAGCAGCTCATGTCATTCTCCTCCTCATGCTCCCAATTTTATCCCCACAACAGCAATCCTGTGAGTTAGGATGGGCTGAGAGTCTGTGACTGGCCCAAAGTCACCCAGCTGGCTCCATGGCTGAGCAGGGACTAGAACCCAGATCGCCTGAGTCCCAGTCCCACGCTCTTCACCACTCTACCACCCTGGCTCTCTTTGTCTTCTTGCTTAAGAAACAACAAGCTGAAATACATGTCCGTGCAGAAGTAAATCGAATTATCTTCAGTGGCCTTACTCCCAAGTAAACTACAGTGCCTTCAATGGAGCAAACTCATCAGGACATCTGCACAGAAGCAAGCTGCTTTTGCTTGCTTTTGGGTGGAAGGGATCTGCTGGCTTCACTGCCTTCACCTTCTGGGGGCTGCAGAGAAAAGGAGCAAGCAGGAGCACCCCTTCTCCTTCTCCAAGCTTTTGTGCAGGGAGGACAGGAGGAACAGTATTCTCCCCCCATTTCCATCCCTTCACACCCAGAGCTAAAAACACACTGCAACAAGAGAACCTTCAAAGGCCCTTTCCTTGCACACACAGCAATCATCCATTTGCAACATGCGATATGAAAGCTCGGGAGTATCTATGCGATGCAAGAAAAAGGCATGAAAAGTGTAGCTATCCCACAACAAGGCTGGCAACGTGATCTCTGAGAAAGGGATGTGGGTAGAGAAGCACCGAGATGAAACCTTAATGAATGACGTGATGTGTGGCACCCACCTTGGCTCCATTGGGTAACGATACCTCTGCAGCAGCCTGCCCAACCTGGTGCCATTCAGAGGTTTTGGACTACAAGCCCATCAGCCCAGCCAGCATGGAGACTGTTCTGTAGCAATGAAACAAGACTGCATTTGCCGTATCTTTGGGTATCTTTTCCTTATTCAGGAAAATGTGCGCATTGTTTGTTCGCTTGTGTCTACCGGTAGTTACCCAAGCTTTCCCCAGGTATGGCTGACTCCAGATATTGAATCCAGAAATATTAAATAGCGCAAGGGTTAGAGGCAAGTCAGACCAATAAGTGCTGCGATGGCTTCGGCGAGAGTTGACGAGTTGTTCAAACAGTCTATTTAAAACAGTGCCTGGTATGTGAAGCAGCCCATTATCAGCGAGAAATCTCAGCAGTTGGGCAGGACTCAGTGTTCTGATGGCACAGAAACTCACCCCCCTCCCTTAATGCGTTCTTCATTCATCATTCCCTGTGGTTCAGCAATTATATGAATTCCTCAGTCATTTTTGGAAAGAGGGGTACTTAGCAAGGAGAGCAACAGAAAACGTGACGCAAATGTTTTCTCCATCTGACCTAGGTAGGTGGATACTAACACGTATTTGAGGATTACAGATGAACATTTTCTGTAAAATCATTTATTCATATGTGCATGTATGGGCTTGTGGGGGCAGGTGTAAAGCACATATGCATCCTTCTTACTTGAGATAATATTCTTATGAAAGCTGGCAATATAAATGTTTTAGGTTAAAATGTATTTTTTTAAAAAAATATAACCACAAGAACAACCATCCTTTCATTTTTTTTTTCCTTGCAGGCCTAATTCAATGAGATGTGCAACTCACTATCCCAGTGAGCCAAAATAAGGAGGGGGAGCAATCCATTGCCTTTTTAAGCACATCACTTCAGCTGAAATTGATTATATGCATATTTTCATACAGCCTGGAAGGGGTGGGTTCCCAGAGGTTGCAAGCTCTGGTAAGTCCAATCAATGCTCTTTACAGATATTCAGGAAGGGATCTATATTTAATATGAAGATATATGGAAGAGGAAGGACATACATAGGAAGAGGGGAACCAACCATTTTCACACTCACTTACATTCTCCAAAATTCACTTCAATGCATGTTTTGGTTCAATTTCAATTTAATTTTCAACCTGCTTTACAGCTCAATTGTAAAGGAAAAGTACACTTTCACATGTTTGCACTTTCACACCATTGACTAAAGTGTGAAAATGCGCAATGTATACATTCTGAAGTACATTTTTGAAAAGCCCCATTTCCGAATATAATTACAAATTCAGGAATCTGCAAGGTTTGTTTTAAGCAGCCCTGCTCACATTTTATACAGTTACGTGTATTTTATATTGCTATTTATGTATTTTAATTTATCTATTTGTAAGCCACCCCGAGGCTTCGGCGAATGGGGCGGCCTAGAAATTTTCTAAATAAATAAATTAGTGTTCACGAACGGGAGACACTTCTGTCATTTGCAGACAGAAACAACATGCATGTGCGCCCCCGAATGCACACAGGGTGGACGCAAAGCCTGCTGCAACCCCTCTTCTGACCTGTGTTTTCACTGTTATGGCTGATGGTCCGAAGTGGACTTGAGTGGTGAGAGAATGGGAGAAAGTAACAGAAAGGGGATACCTGAGCATGCTTTCCCAGAGTACTCACTCCAGATCAGATCTGGAAATTGCCGAGAGTAGGGGAAGAAGGAGCTCCCATTCCACAAGTGGCAGTTTTCTGTTGATGGAAAACTGGATCCGGATCCAATCTAACGGTTGCTTGGCATTAAGCACAGTTTATAACCTTCATCAAGGTCACTTGGTAATCATAAACAGCCATTCCACTATAGCCATGTAAGATTTCCATAGATACTGATGTTACGGTGCAGGGTAGCACCAGAAATGGTAGGCTTGTGGATCGCTGCTCTACAGGCATATGGTGACAAGGGGGACTATCAGTGTCATGACCGTGCGCATCCTGCCTCACAGGACTTTTCACACCAGCCAGACTCCAGAGGTATCAGCACCCTCATCCAGAACCCCTGATAAATGCACAGCCAGAACACAAGTCAAGTCCCTTCCTGTTGAGGCTGGAAAAGCATCCAAGTACCATAACTCTGCTCACGCTGCATGGCTACTACCATCTCCTGGACGCACTTCCTGCAGAACCACAAGAGACTCTGTGGGGCAATGTCTGGGAGTTGTGGTGCATGCTAAGCCACTTGGAATCCCAGTTCCCCTACCACAAAAGAATAATATGGTGAAAAGGAGGGGCATAGTTCTCCAAGAGTCTATGGAACACTTGTGGCAAAGGAAAGCCTTTGGAGGCCAGATACAGGGGGGCATAGACTAGTTCTAGGGTTTAGCAATACTATTTTTCTTTCTACCAGCAAAAACCACACTCCCTTTAGTAATTGGCAAGGTAGGTATTGCAAAAAGGCCTGCAGGTAGCTGTAAGCATGCAGGAGTTGGAGCAATCATGTAGTGGTAGTGGGGGAACCATTTGCTTGGTCGCCCAACCGACTGGGCTGACAACAGCAGGCACGGTGTAGGGTAGGTAAAGCATGATTGTTTTTGTTTGCCCTCAGTAATATTGTCCCATGAGCAAATCCAGTTGGTTTAAGAGTGAGGTGTTGCCATCACACTCATGATGAGATCCCTAACTGGCTGAGATCACCCTATGAAAAAGAAGTCAAGAAAAAACTGACAGAAAGCAATACTGAGAAAAGGCACAGGTAGCCCATATTCCAGTTACTGAAGATGAAACTCAAATACTTTGGCCACCTAATGAGAAGGAACAACTCACTGGAGAAGAGCCTAATGCTGGGAACAACTGACAGCAAAAGAAGGAGACGGCAGAGGATGAGGTGGCTGGTTGGAGTCACTGGGGCAGTGGGTGTGGGCTTAAGTGGACTCCGGGGGATGGTGGAGGACAGGAGAGCCTGGAAGAATGTTGTCCATGGGGTCGTGATGGGTCGGGCACTACTTTGCAAATAACAACAAAACAAAGCCCATATTCCAGAGAGCACACATTTTGCCCTGAATTTTTCCCTGGCAAAGACTCCACACAGCCCTAAATCTTGCTCCCTGACTGTGCAGAAGAATGTTTCCCAGCTTTGCTCTTTGGAGCCTGGCATTCACGAATCTGTGTCAATTATATTTGGACAAGCTTCCCTGCTTCCAAAGGGACACAGCTTGGGTGGGCTTTATTCAAATGTTTCTTTGTATAGGCATGTGTTTCCACATTTGGTCAGACAAATGATCCACTATTTTGTTCCTATTATTTAAAAAAATGCATTGGATCATCTGGAGAACAGTGTCAGGAGAGCATCTGGGCACTTGCTCATCCTTGCTCATGCGTCATCCTTTGCTCACACCTCCCGCCAGTCACGGACTTAAAGACATCATCAGAGTCTGGCCGCGTCACCTTTGAAAAGTATTGATTAGCCAAGGAATGTGTGGAAGTATTTGCTTCCTTTCTATGACAGGGGTCAAGCTGTCCCTCCAACTGTCATGAAGAATTGGTTTCCCAGATGTCTTGATTTATTCCGGTATGAAAGTTAAGGCTCTTTTATACAGTTTTTGCTACTGTGAAGGTCCATAGATGGCAGTATGATGGTTATTCAGATCTGTGCTCAGCTACATCAGCCATTATTAAGACAACCATCATTCCGATGTGGGCAGTACTTCTCCCAAACATGCCCAGTACGAAGTTAGATCATTCTACTCAACAGCCCACAGGGCAAAGCGAGCTGAATTTTGAAGCAAGCTGTAAGCCTTGGCAGTTCTGGTTTGTGCTGGAGGCTTCTCTGCCTTTTGAAAACACTCCCAAGTCCCTGGAGTTCAAAATAATAATAATAAAAAAACATGAACTGGCAGAGAAGACTCTTATCTCAACAAGGCCTTAGGTTGTCTTTCTCTGCTCATCACAAGTTCGGTCTTCTTTTTGCAATTACATTGGGGGAGCGGATAAGAAGCCTTACATCATTCTCTGTCTCTCAGTAGTAGCTCGTTCCTTGGTGAGGCTCTCAGATTTTGGACAAGTAGACAGGAAGGGTGGGTCCAAATGCTGAACCTGCAGTGATATCCACCTTGGAAGCTCCCGTATTTTTCATGGGATCGTTGCCATAGGGAAACAACACTTCAAAGTGGAGGGACCTGCTTACAGAATCCCCATCATGCATGGAGGATAAGTTGCCTCTTACAATTTTGGATGGAGCACGTTGGGCCAGTTCAATTTCATTTCTTATGGCCAGTTGTAGATGGCCATAAGAAAGTTTTAGTACCTGGAGATCTACTAACGCAATGTTTACTTACACAGAAGTAATGGCAGGGGGGCTTCTTAAAGTTTTGTACAGTACCTGCTTTAGCTAGAGAAGAAGAGATAGAGAAAGAGAACCTTCACCTCTTCTTCGACCCATTCTGCATATCCCCAGTAGTGCAGGTCCTCAGGAAACAGCTTCATGGAGACAGAATGGCCCAGAAGTCATTGCTACTGTCAAATAATGATATGCTAAAAGTATTATTCTGTATTTTTCCTGACCATCCTCATTCAATTTGAAAGAAATGAAATTACTTTTGGGGGGAAAAATCCAAGGATAGGAACATTTTGGAGAAATTCCTGTGGGTGTACAACAGGATTATTATGCCTAACTTAGTTACAAGGCATGGTGTGGGGGGGGGGTGAGAGAATGTCTCATCTTTCCTTGTACAATCATTTTTCTGGTGGTCTGCAGCCTCTCAGACTTGCCCACTTTAGTAAGCATTCTGGAGAAGATGTTATGGGGGAAGACATAATTCCACCAACAAAGCTGCCTCAAATCAGAAAGCATGCGCAGCTGGAGAGGATTCAGAGCAACGGTGAGAGGTCTAAAAGAAAAAAGGTGCAGCTTTCTCATGAAGAAAAGCTAAGCCCAAAAACAGCACCCAGAGGAATGAGGCTGGTAAAATCCAAGGTCTTCAATGCAGATGGCTCCTAGAGGGACCCAGTGACAGGAGCAGGTGCACCGTGATGCTGGGGACACCCCTCACAGCCCCATATCTAGTACATGCAACCTAACCCTAGATGTGAGAATATTCCTGGTGGCTTGAGACCCAGCCTGCAAAGACTAGAACTAGGGCAGATTCCAATGTGCACTAAATGAGACAGATGGATTTGCTGGGGGATGGTGCCTGCCATTGGTACAGACCTTAGGCCAGCCTTTCTAAACCTGATTCACCAGGTTGGGGAATGTTAGTCCAGGCTTCCTGCTCCAGTACCATAATCAGTCCCTGCTGTTGACCTAAGTCCAATTCTATGTGTGTGTATGTGTGTTTCTCATGGGTTTTAGAGAGGTGAAATACCAGAAATGCTAAAAATTTCACCCAACACTTCTGCCAGCTTTCCCCTGGCCACTGACAGCCAGCCTAAACAAAGAAATATCAGATTGATTCTAAAAGATGGCTCATACTTTGCCAAGACTTCAATAAAAAAGAGCTTTGCAGCTGTGGAGAACACTTCTTCCCCCTGCATCTACTTAATGCCCCATCAAACAATATGAATAACATTGTTATATAATGGTTCTTGTTGACTTTAGGGTATGGATAGGGAAGCACTTGATTCTGCAGTTTTGGACCAATATATCAACCACAACTCAATTATCCTAAAAAAAAAAAAACCTTCATATACTCAGATTTCACAATCCACTGGATTCTCCAGTCAAAAATGCACACAAAAATATGCACAATTAGGGGAAGTGCACACAAAAATGTGTTATGAAGAAAGCCATGCCAAAGTGTGTGTATTATGCAAGACTGCACAGGAAAAATGCATGAATCAGTACACAAAAGCCCATGTAAATTGTTTTCAGGTATACGTTTTTAGAAACTTATTATGGCTGGAAAAATGAGAAACAATCACAACTGACTGAGTTGCCCTCCTGTAATCTGAAGTCATGACAGGAAGACCAGGAAGAGGAATCTTTTGGTTAACTCAGCCCTAAACAACATTAAAAATAAAAAAGCACTTTCGTTGTGTCTGAAGACAAATATGGTGACCCACTCAAACTGGGGATGGTGGCAATGTTTGTTTTTTGTTTTGTCGTTATTTGTTTTTTGGCGCCAGGCTAAGACCTTTTTATTTAAAACTTATTTTAAGTGTTAATTTATGATGTAGGATTTTTTAAAAAATTTAAGCCGAGATGCACCAGGTTGTAATATTTTTAGTGTATAATTTTTTGTATGATTTTGTTTGTTTTTGTTCTTGTTGTGAGCCTCCCAGAGGCTTTGTTGCGATGGGGGCGGCATAGAAATGTTTTAAATAAATAAATAAATAAATAAAATGTTTTTTTTGCTTTCTCAGCTATCCATTTTCCATGAAAGGAAGACTGCAGAGGGGTGAGTCCAGGTGAATGTGCTTTTCACCCAGATAATTCCAAAGTCACCCATGGAAGCATGGGTGGAAGTTCTTCATTGAAACCGTGTCTTATTCCACATAAACCTGGAGAGCCAGTGTGGCTTGGCATAGTGGTGCAAATGCTGGAATAGGACTCAGGAGATCTGGGTCCTAGTCCCCACTTGGCTAGAGGGGCTGCTGGTGGCTTTAGCCCCTCGCTGACTCTCAGCCCTAAACTCACAGAGCTGCTCTGAGGATAAAATAGAGAAGAGGAGAACCCCATAAGTTGCTCGAGTGCCTTGTGAGAGGAAGAAAGGTGGGATATAAATGTAATGTGATGGAATAACAACAACAACAACAACAATCTATGGAATGCGCTCCCCAGAGAGGTCCGCCTGGCACCGCCGTTGTTTTTTGGCGCCAGGCGTAGACCTTTTTATTCAAGCGTCATTTTAATTGTTAATGTTATTTTTATTTTAAAGTTTTTTTGGCCAGGGCGACTTATTTCATATAGTTGTGTGTATTTTATATCGTTATTTATGTATTTTAATTTATTTATTTATAAGCCGCCCCGAGGCTTCGGTGAATGGGGCAGCCTAGAAATTTTCTAAATAAATAAATAAATGATAGGCGAGACATGGTGCATGTGAAATATTGAAGAGTGTTTTGGGAGCTGCAGTTTGGAAGCACATAATGTGTCCGGCATTGCGCATCAGCCTGCCACGTACCCTGGCATGGCCACGCACAGAAACACTCCATTTCCTTTCTGAATAAAAGGAAAGAAAGTCCAATGGCAATTCATATCCAGTCCAGTGAGAGAGAGAGAGAGAGAGAGAGAGAGAGAGAGAGACAGAGAGAGAGCTGTGACATCCTCACACTTTTTCTTAAGCAAGGTAATAGTTAATCTAACCAACTCAGGACATGCAGAGAAGAGTGTTGCTTAGCTACAGACTACACAGGCTCAGAAGCTAATCTAGTTTCAACATGAATTCATTGAACACTGTCCCAGGCCCATTAAAAAGGTGAGCTGTATGAATGAGTGCATTTTTATCAGCAAATTATTTACAAAATTTGTTGTGTTGCTAAGGAAAACTGTGACACTTTTGTGGGAATGGGAGATTTTGAACAATCATAACCCCCATAGGAGATGCAATACACTAATCCACTCCTGCAGCTACAGACTCAGAGCCAGGCCTAAGTATAAAGGGATACAGCTTTTCCATGACACTGAGATGGCAGATGGGGATGTTTAGACTTCATAGCAAATATTGCAAGTGTGATTTTTTTTAAAAAAGTGATGTAAATTGAGATAGGAGCTTAATAGGAAGGTACACAGATACCTTATGGCTATAACCATGTAGTAGTAGCCCTTGCCTATATTTATCTATGCTTCTGACTAGAGTCAGAACCAGAAATGTGGTTGGGGAGGAGACTGACATTCTCAGCTATCTGCATATGAGTCAAAATCCTTGTTGAAAAGTTCAACTGACTTCTGCGCTTCATAATAGTTAAACCACATCCAAATGCTTAAGCATTCCATTTATATCTGGAATGTCTTGAAAGGTGATGTTAGGAACTGCATAAGGGAGGAGTAAACATAGCATATAATCAGGTTTAATTTTAATAGCACGTGTTTCTGAGAGTCTCTTAGGGAT
The DNA here is from genome assembly GCF_004798865.1 of Varanus komodoensis. NCBI lineage: Eukaryota > Metazoa > Chordata > Lepidosauria > Squamata > Varanidae > Varanus > Varanus komodoensis. Next base: position 4,572,554 of record NW_025335798.1, on the reverse strand, counting down.
CATCTGGGAAAATCCTGTCCATCTCAGTGCTGATTAGTGAGATTGTGAAAGAGGAGAAAAAAGAAACGGGAAAACTGATTTATCACCCTTCCCATTTCAAAACAAAAGTTCAGTTTTCATTAAGAGAAGCGTAGCCTGCAACTGGAAAGAAAGAGGAGCTGGCAGTTGCCTCTTGCGTCAGAATGGACTCACTTCAGGGCTATCGCCCTCGTGTTGAGCTCACTCTGAAAGTATTCTTGGCGGTCAATCAGCTTGTGCGATGCAGAAATCAACACTGCATTGGCCCTGGCAATCGGAATGGGAAGCGAAGCCGGATTTTTGGGGTGGGCTATCCATGAGATCATGTATACTGAACTGCATCCAATTTCCTATGATGTGCGCTTGGACAAAAACGCCATGAGAGCCACAGTTCCAGCAAAGCTGCCTCGTCCTGAGTCAGGCCTGTGGCCCATCGAGCCCAGTGTTGTCTATGGGCAGTGGTTCTTGGGCACTTCAGGCAGGCCTCTTTCCCAGCTTAGGCTGGAGATGCTGGGCAAGGGACCAAACGTTGCGCTTTCTGCATACAAAGTAGGTGCTCTGACCACCAAGCTGGGTCAATGGCCCTGTTGGATCAGCATCTCTCACAAGTTTAATGGGGTTCTTTTTAGCAGTAGTTTTGAAACTGAGGATGCATAGATTTCAGCACACATTTGCGCGCACAATTTGTGAGTGTGCATATATTTGCTGTGTGTCATCGTGGCTTCTGAAAATGATCCCCCTCCCCTGCAATTTATGAAAGATGGTGGGAGTGGAATGAGTGATGTGACATTCAAGAAGTTTTGTTTTACATCTGGCATGAAAATGGTATTTGTAGCCAGCAGAAGTTCAGATTAAATTCATTGGAGGGCTATAGAAAGAGAAAATTCTATTTGGCTCAGACTTACTCAAAGCTAGATCAGGTGCCATAAAACAAAGTACTTAAACACAATCACTCCCTTTACTAATGGAGTCAAGTGATGAGTGCTGACAGGACTACATCCCTCATAGAACCACTGGGAATGTGGGGGGGATGTTAGCATGTTCTAGAGAACTCAAAGGGTGGCAGAAGTACATGTCCAAAGGTGTGGGGGGCATTCCACAAACACGATCAGAAAATTGTGGGGAGTTAGCAATACTGCTCTCTCCTTTGAAGGACTGACTGGCTTCAGCAGTCGCACTCATCTTGGAATGAAAGACACGTAACATTTTATTGCAGGTCACAGTTGTGGAGCTCTATCAGTGACGGAGTGCTCACTATCACAGAAGACCCTGCTGGGGTGAATTGCTTGTTGATAGATCCCAGTAGTCCCAGTTCTAAACACAGATCTTTACAATTTCAAGGTTGGAAGGCACTTTCTCATGAGAAAGTGGATTTGGCCTAAAAGAAGAGGCTGAAGTGACAATATTGCAAAAAAAAAAAGTGTGCTGGTGAGTGTACTGAGAAAGCGGGCAGCTGCAAAGCTATATTATACACGTAACCACTATTTTCCTTACAGAATATACATGTGTACAGGGGTGTTGCTTGGCATGTAAAAGAATCCAGGCCCAGGGCAAATCCACAAAAAATGTATACGTCAGTTTACATGTATAAATGCAACCATCCAAATCTCCTCAAATGAGGCACTCTTCAATTCATTTGCACACCCCTCTAATCATCCAAGCTCTTCAGTTAGAATTCATTTGCAATAGTATGAAAAAAATGGGTAAAGGTAGGGAAGGCAAGGGAAGGACGGCAGGATTTTTCATGAGCAATTCACACTCACACAGAGATACACACACTAAAAGGAGGAGGAGTTTTTTTGGGGGGAAGTTTGTTCATTTGTTTGTTTTTTGGAGATTGAGAGAGAGTTGATCCAAAAGCATTCAATGTTGGGTGAAGGTTTAGCATGTGGAAAGGGCTGATGCTTCCCTCCACAGCTTCAATCAGCCGAAAAATCACCCAGCGTTGCAATGAAGCACCAGTGGGCACTGATGGCTCTGCTGAAGAGAACTGCAGCCCTGAGAAATAAACCCGAGGCCGGATCCTCCTGGGCCAGCACTAGCAGCCCCAGTGCATGTGTCTGTGCAAGTGTGAACAATGCACAGATCTTAAAAGAACTACTAAATATGTGTTAATTTTCATATCCAAGTATTTGCTTATTTAATGGTGTCTAATGTTAACATAATTTTTCCAGATAGGATTTGCCAATAGACTTTTCCAGATGTTTTCCCAAAAATGCTTTCTTCTTCACTGATGGCAGCTATTTTGTTTGCAGATCTTGGACAGGAGAACCCTTCAAACAGAAGGAGGCAGAGGACCATTTCCGGGTGTTGTGGGTAATTAAGAGGTGCCCAGCATCACTTGCTGTACTGCCATTAGAGCCCATTAAGTCTATCAGGTGCAGTGAAAGGGGAAGGGGGTAGCAAAGGACACCCCCTAAGCTCCCCTCAAATTTTGAGCTGGCCCTGGGGCTTGGGCCACACAAAGAAAAAATTATCTTCTTCGAAACAGAAGTCTTGACCAAAGTTAAGAACCCCTGCTCTGGACACAACTGCATGCTTTCGTACCTTCTGCATCATTTTGTTTCACCATTTACCTGCCAAGTCCTGAATTCCTGAAGAGACAGGAAAGTGCAGCACTCCTCTGCCGATTAGTGGCTATATAAATTTATATGTAGGTTTTTCACTGGAACCAGCAGGCATTTCAACAGAGCCAAGTTCACTGACTGTTCCACAAGAACAATTTGTTCATGGCCCTTTACATGGCACTTTATCATGGACTTCAAAGGAGTAGACCAGATAAGCAACCCACAATTAACTGGGGCATCTCTAGTTGAGCCTTGAATAATGTCAGTGAAAAGCCAGATTAAACAAAGGGAGCTTTCAGCTGAGTCTTCGACAGAAAGATGGGATAAATTCATCCAGGCAGTAGATGAAAAACATTCCTAAGCAGAGGGCATGGCTGCAGTGAGAGCACATTTCTAATCCCTTGTGTCTTCAACCAGAGAAAAGGTGAGCATTTCTGGAGTACCCCTTGTTGCCGGAAAGCAACATCCACAAACCAGAGGCCAGAAAGGCAAATAGGCAGAGAGAGTTCGTTTTATGCTCTGTTTGTGAGTGCTGATGAAGTAATTGAGTGATGGGGGCTGTAATTACTGGTGAAGTAATTGAGTGATGGGGGCTGGGAGGAGGTTGCGACGAGTGAGAAACAGCGGATCTGATCACCATGTAAATTCATAAAAAATGAGTAGTTTAATCAAGGGAGTTGGTGTGACCCAGGACTCCAGAGGAGTTCAGTGGCCATGTGCATTTGGGAGATTATTGTAACCTCAGCTTCATCTGCTGGCATGCTGCGACCTCCTACAAGTTCGTTGGCTTGACCTCCTTGTGCCTCGGTCAAGCCCAGCTTGAAACCCCAGGCAGGAAGTTCAGAGCGAACAAGCCAGATGCTGATCTCGCTGGATAAATAAAGGACTTGAGAGACCAGGCAAGGCCTTGGCAGTGAGAGCTGGATACAATAAGGAAATGTTCATGGGTGTGGCGATAGTCTTCTTTTTTGCTGCTAAGGGAACAGGACAACCTTAGGGCAATCTAAGCGGTGCTGCACACACATCCAGGCCTACACACGTCTCTCGGGTGGACAGGTGTCGCTTGAGAGCAGCCCAGGAGCAAACCAGCATGTCCAATGGCTGCTGGAGATGGTGGAGTGTAGCAACTGGTCCTAAGGAGGTGCGCCTCGTACCCTTGCTGCCTGCGTTCTGCTGGGCATTGAAAATCTTTTCTTCTCAACTGTCCTGCTTCAGATTCTTGGGTGTTTTTTACTGTTTCCATGATAGATGGTAACAGCAGATCTGCTTGCTGTTTCACGATGAGTCACCCCTCTTGAGTGGGGAAGGACACTTTTTGTTAAACCCATTCTGCCTGCGATTGTGGTTGTTGTTCAGTCACAAAGTTGTGCCTGACTTTTCACGAGCCCATGGACTACATTTCTCCAGGTTGTCCATGGGGTTTTACGGCAAGGATATGGCCAGGATACTGGAGTGGGTTGCCATCTCTTTCTCCAGTGGATCACCTTTTGTCAGAGCTCTCTGCTATGACCTGACCGTCTTGGGTGCCCCTGCATGGCACAGCTCATAGCTTCATTGCGCTATGCAAGCCCCTTCGCCTCGGCAAGGCAGTGATCCAGAAAGGGTCCATCTGTGATGGGGGATGGTCAAACATCATTCATTCTGTCACCTGCTCATGGATGGAATCTGCTACTACACATTTACACTAATGTGGCTTATGTGCTTCCTTGTGCATTCTTCTCACGATAAAAACCCGCCCATGAGTCCACAGAATCTGCACAACTCAGAAAAAAGCAGCCTGCAAAGGAATCCTCAGGCTGGGTTCACACAGTTCTGATTTTATTTGAATCTATTGCAGCTTTCTCCACATCCCTAAATTTGGGTTCATTTCATGTGAAAAATCAGGATGCAAATAAGATAGATGCATAGATGATCGCTAGATAGGGGAGAGATGCTTCAGAAGCACTCCAGTTCCAGGTCACTGCTGTGGCTTAGAAGCATCAGCAAATGCAGGTAGTTTTAGCTCGAGGCAGTTCATTTACCACTTTTCATTTTTATATTTTAGAAATCCCTATATTAGCTATAGAAAGAAATGTTATGCATTCCAGAGTAAATGCATGGCCAAGAGGCCAGCTCCCACTAGCTAAGAGACCAGCTCAGAGTGCATTTGAATGCATGGGGTTTCGTTCTTTAGATTCTGGCTGGCACATGTTCCTAATAGTCTCTCTACAGTACCAAAATTGTCGCCTGTGATATAAAAGCACTTTATACTCCAAAAAGTGAAAGCAGAGACTCAGGCTATACGATAAGAAAGACCAGCTAAGCTAGGTTATCATTCCTGAAATGGATTAGAAGAGTGCCCCTGACAAAATCTCTTCAAATGGTTTTTATCGTGCTTTATGTTCACACACACACGCACATGCACACACGCACGCGCAAACCCACACAAAGAGTTATGGCTTTTTTACCATGTGATTAACAATGAATTTCAAGAGCTGGTATGCAGCACTCCAGGATTTATCAGCACTTTCTTCATGCCTGGAAGATTTATGCATTTAAATAGCATCTTTGAAGACAGTTAAAGCAAGTTAATTAGGCAATGACTAATGCAATAAAGCTATTTTTAGCAGCTCATTTCTTTTAGTTACCTTACTGTGGAAAGCCCCACTACATGATTAACTAAACGTCTCCACCAAGGGTGTATTTTTTATAGCTCAATGGTTTTATGGCTAATTCATCATCCCCATCCCTCCAAATTCAAGTTAATAAGTGCTGCTTAGAATGAAGCTTCCTACATAGATTGCTCAAAATATAACACTGAGACCATTTCAGGGACCCACAGACATAGGCAGCTGTCCTATTTTCAGATACTACCAGGCCAATCATCACCTGTGCACTGAGGTGGTGAGTGAGCCACCTCTGGTGGGCAGGAGACAAAACTAACACACTTCAACCCCATGTCCGTTCCAGGTTGTGCTAGAACTGTGGGAGAATGTTGCCGTCCTTTTATATAGCAATATTTCAATCCCCTCATATTCCTGAACCCAGCCAGGATTGAGTAACATGGGGAAGGGGTTGCATCTCCCAGTAGGTTTGAGGAGAGTGAAACTGGCCCCAATAGCCCGGGAGGCTGACCTAGTAGCATGTGTAGTCTCCAGGTGAGTGGAGGTGCTCAGGGTTGCAGCCATTACTACAGCCACCTGCTGAAATATTTCTGCACCGCTCCCCACCTGCTCACTCTTTCTCCACCTGACTTCTTTTCTGATCCTGAGCAGAAGATCAAGAAGAAGGCAGGGGTTGCTAGATGGAGAATGAATGAATGCTCACATGGCAGCAGTGCTAAGGCAGAGACAGAAGCAGGCTCTGCGCAGATGAGAGCGACACTCAACCCAGGCCCATTTTCATTCTCAGAAGAATTATTACTGGCTTCTGTATGAACTGGATCATCCCTTACTGGAAAGTGCATGGAAAGATTTAGCAAGGTTTGAGTTTTAGGGGCCAGTTTTGCAAATAAAGAAGACCCATTGCTTTTGGAACAAGTTTCAGAAAACAAAGATGAAACCCTGTCATTGCTCAGCCATCCTAAACCATTTGGATATTCTGGGAAATCTTTGGGTCTGTTGTGCAATCTTTCATTTGTGTTGCTAAAACCTACAAGTGGCAGTTCAAATTTTCCAGAACTGGTAGAACAAATAATACCAAAAGTGAAAATAACAACCAGATGCCAATTACACACATGTATACGCTTTTTACAATCCACTTGCTAATTAGCAAACTTCTATGCTATTCAAATAGGTGCGCACATATGTTATAGTGAATATATTTTTAGAACATCAGATGTGTGAAGTTAATTATATATCACCTTGGGCAAACATTATTTGTTTCATATGCAGCTATCTGTGGTTCTTATTATTACTGTCAAAAATAAATATATGAGCAGAATGGGAGAACTGGACAGCAACCTTTGGGTGTCCTTGAGAAACTGAGATATTACTGCAAAGAATAAATCATATTTCGCAGACCTGATACTTTCCAGTTGCAGGTTCCCATAATTACAGTTCCCATAATTCCAAGCCAGTATTGCTAATGTCATAGTTGAAAATCCTGGGAGTTGTAATACAACATGCCTGCAGAGCACCAGTTTAGGGAATGCTACTCTAAAATGGGAAGATAGCCTAGGAGAGTGAGATGTAACTGAGAAATGATCATTCATACCACAGGTGTGCTCCTTGATGCCCCTAACAGCAAGTTCAGAGAAGCTGGGCTTCAACTATATGCACTACCTTTAAGAAAAGCAATCAGACTGAGGCTATTTACCTTGGAATAAGTCCCATTGATCCCAAAAACGATCCCAAAGAAGGGCAATGCCAAAGAATGTTCAAACTATCACACCATTGCACTCATTTCACATGCTAGCAAAGTTGATGCTCAAAATCCTACAAGCTAGGCTCCAGCAGTATGTGGACCAAGAACTACCAGAAGTACAGGCAGGATTTCGAAGAGGGAGAGGAAGTAGAGATCAAATTGCCAACATATGCTGGATCACAGAGAAAGCTAGAGAGTTCCAGAAAAACATCTACTTTTGCTTCATTGACTATGCTAAAGCCTTTGATTGTGTGGATCACAACAAATTGTGGCAAGTTCTTAAAGAGATGGAAGAACCTGACCATCTTATTTGTCTCTTGAGAAACCTATATGTCGGTCAAGAAGCAACAGTTAGAACTGGGCACGGAACCACTGATTGATTCAAAATTAAGAAAGGAGTCCGGCAAGGCTGTATACTGTCACCCTGCCTATTTAACTTATAGGCAGAGCACAGCATGAGAAAAGTGGGCCTAGATGAATCACCAGTTGGAATTAAGATTGCTGGGAGAAATATCAACAACCTCAGATATGCAGATGATACCACTCTCATGACAGAAAGTGAAGAGGAACTCAAGAGCCTCTTGATGTGGGTGAAGGAGGAGAGCACAAAAGTTGGCTTGAAACTCAACATTAAGAAAACTAAGATCATGGCATCTGGTCCTCTCACTTCCTGGCAAATAGATGGAGAAGGAATGGAGGTAGTGACAGATTTTATTTTCCTGGGCTCCAAGATCACTCCAGATGGGGACTGCAGCCAAGAAATTAAAAGACACTTGCTCCTGGGGAGGAAAGCTATGGCAAATCTAGACAGCATACTGAAAAGCAGAAACATCACCCTGCCAACAAAAGTGCGTATAGTCAAGGCCATGGTTTTCCCAGTTGCAATGTATGACTGTGAAAGCTGGACCATAAGGAAGGCTGAGCGCCGAAGAATTGAGGCCTTTGAATTGTGGTGCTGGCAGAGACTCCTGCGAGTCCCTTGGACCACAAGGTGATCAAACCAGTCAGTCCTAGAGGAGATCAACCCTGACTGCTCTTTAGAAGGCCATATACTGAAGATGAAACTCAAATACTTTGGCCACCTAATGAGAAGGAAGGACTCCCTGGAGAAG
>NW_025335798.1:4483745-4564413 GCF_004798865.1 Varanus komodoensis | reverse complement strand
TTCCTTATGGTCCAGCTTTCACAGTCATACATTGCAACTGGGAAAGCTGGACCATAAGGAAGGCTGAGCGCCGAAGAATTGAGGCCTTTGAATTGTGGTGCTGGCAGAGACTCCTGCGAGTCCCTTGGACCACAAGGTGATCAAACCAGTCAGTCCTAGAGGAGATCAACCCTGACTGCTCTTTAGAAGGCCATATACTGAAGATGAAACTCAAATACTTTGGCCACCTAATGAGAAGGAAGGACTCCCTGGAGAAGAGTCTAATGCTGGGAACAATAGATGGCAAAGGAAGAAGGGGACGGCAGAGAAGGAAGTGGTTAGATGGAGTCACTGAAGCAGTTGGTGTGAGTTTGAGTGGATTCCGGGGGATGATGGAGGACAGGAAGGCCTGGAGGAATGTTGTCCATAGGGTCGCGATGGGTCGGACATGACTTCGCGACTAACAACAACAACAAAGTCCTACTGAACTCAAAGGAAATTACCTCTAAGTTGACATATATAGGAAACGTGTAGGATTATGCATATACAATATGAATCTTGATATCATTTAGTGTTTGATGAATAGCCATTGCTGGTGTGCTGGACTGTAAGATATTGATGGATGAGTTCCTCCAGTTTTCTCTGAAAGAACACAAGGAAATGAGGAATATACATCAGATAGACCCCAGAAAGAAATGGTGTTCCTGCACATGCTCGGGCATGACTAGTTCAACCAACATTCTCTCCCTGCCCCTCCAGGGAGTGACACTGGTAAAGAAATATTCTTTAGGACCCAGGCCTGAACTTGAAAAGGTGTGGGCCAACTCGTAATGGTATATAGATTTCTGCTGCCTGTACCAGTTCTGATTTTGTCTCAACACTATTACAAGTCGCACTTTGCAGAAAACTGCAGAGCCATGCAGAGTCAGTAATAGTCTAAGATTGGCAGTCTTGTAAACAATGGCAGAGTTACTCAGACAGTGCCAAAATCTCTAAATAGATAAATATGCAGATGAGGGAGACACACAGCACAGTAAATTCACATTTTGGCTATCACTGTCTATCACTGACTCTTTAAAGGAAGTAAATTAAACACATCACTATCATTGATTATTACTGATTCTAATTTTATACAATTGTAAGCTGCCCTGGAAAAAATTGAGAAAAAGAGTACAAAAGTGTACTATATGACAAATATATAAAGCATTGGTTAACCAGTCAATTTTGCATTTTGCAAATTTGCATACATTTGCAAATGAATAAAAGTAGGAAGTTACATTCTGTGGTATGCATCCACTAGAGGAATGGAATGGATTCTGCTTCCCCAACATACCATCACATGGACCATGCGAAAGGGCCCCTAAAGTTTGGAGGAGGAAGGTAAAATCCCACAGCAGAAGGGGAAGTCCATTTGTATGAGGTTGGATGTGGCCAGTTACCTATTTTCAGATGACCCGGATATGTGGTGTAGAAGAAACAATTTTAGAAGAGTCATAAATGCGGGAATGCCATTTCTGTGGTGGCACCTGCCATTCCTGAATTTTGTAAACATTTGTAACTTAACTTAACCCCCTCTCCCATTGACAATGTTTGGCTACCTATAGCTGCCATGCACCGTCTAGACCACCACAGCAAGTGCAGGGGCCCAGCTCCTACCTCAGAAAAGTGCTCTGAGATTGGAGCTGGGGATCCCAATTCAGAGTGCCTTCCTTCTGCCCTCACAGCTGGTGAGGTTCTGTCTCTGCCAGCTGTCAGTCAAAAGCCACAACTCTGACTTCACAGCAAATACTTCAGTGAGGGCTATTCTGGGAGGCAGATTGGAGGAATGAGGCTCCACCAGGATACAAGGAATCCCAGCAGAGCCTCAGCCCCTACTTCTCACAAGCAGGGCTAAAACACTTAGATGGCTGCAATTGACCAACTGTGGCGCCATGGTTGTGGGCATGGGAAGGGCCACACTGTCCTGCCAGGCCTCCTGGTGGTGCCTCCATCCCCTCTTTCACAAACCAGGTAAAACACTTGGGTGATCAAAATGTCTGTCCAGCTGCTTTGGAAGATGAGGGAAACATAGAGCTAATCCTTGCTTCTGCACTCTTCCCACCTTCCCCTGGGTGCTTGTCAGCCTCAACATTTGGTAACTATATTGTATGGTGCTATAAATATTGCAGCCTTATTTGGGAGTGGTGGGAAAAGGTGAATATTCACTGTTTATGGTCACTTTGCGGTGCCTTTCATTTAAGTTTTCTGAGTTTCAGAAAATTTAACTTACTGAGCTTTATTTCTCAAGACATACAGAGAGACCATTTAATCTCAGAAAACAGGTTGAGTTGTATATTTTCAGTATGCAATGATGTTGTATAGTAGGCATTTTGATGAGTGCTAGCTGAAACGTTGGGAGGAGTAATGCCAGTAACCCATCTGGGACCAATATTTTAGCATTATTGATGTTCAGTAGCAACTGTACCCTGTACTAAACCTCTGGAACAGGACAAGCTGTAAATAAAGATAGATACGTGGCTAATACTTTCAGGTGGGTGGATTGAGTGAACTTCTGTCAAAGCCTCTGGCTATGTCTACCATCCTCATATTGTGTGTGTGTGTGTGTGTGTGTGTACCTCACTGAAGCTGTCAGAGCAGTAGACAGCAGGAGCAGTAGTTCTTAGAAGCATCCCAACCCAATGCTGCCGGTGGTATTCCCATACATGGAATACTAGCATGGAATGTCTTTTGGCTCCTTTTAAGTCAAGTGCCTCCTTAGTTAATATATTTTCCAAATGGTTAATTTCCTCAAATACAGGAAGGCACCTTTCAAGAATCTACCCACCTTCCACCCTCCCAAAAATAACCCGTTTGAGAAATCTATGGAATGCATCCTGGCAATCAGTTATAAAAGATCAATGGCTGTGCCTCAGATCAAAGGCAAGGGTTTCCTTCTCGTGCTTCCTTCCTTCTTGAGCAAATCTGGTGTGTCCCAATATCCCGTTCCCATCTTTCAGCTGTCTCTTCCATGTGTAGCCCTGGGTGGAATTAATTATTCGCCAGTAGAATGGATGTTGTTAGTAGAACAGATTCCCACTTCTTGCAGCAGCCACCCCCCACCATCATGAAACTGCAAAATTGCTCTGGAAAATGTCAAAACAGAGTTGAGGGTGCAGGGAGCAAGAGGGAGGGTGAAGAGGGAGAGGCCCATCACACACACGGCTGGATGGTGGAATCTGCTGCCACGAGGTGCACTGATGGCCACCAATTTGGACACCTCCAGAAGGAGGAATAGATAAACTCATGGAAGAGAATGCACTTGATGGCTACTGGTCCAGATGATGCTGGGCTACATCCAGTCTCATAGACAGCATCCTGTGACAACTGTGGCTGTGGAACAGGACCCAAGAGTGGCACTGCACTCCTGTCCTGGTTGTGGGTTTTTCTCAAGCTGCTGGTGTATGATTTATGCAGTCCGAACAGCCACCAGAGTATAGGCTGCTGGTTGGTCACCATGTGAACAGAATGCCGGGCTAGGAAGAACTTTCGCCTGATCCTGCAGGGCTCTTGCGTGCTGGGGAAAGCCTGCGCATGGAATTAATGATGTCTCCTTGGTCTGTGTACCACATACCATTAAAAGCATCCTGCCTGAATATGTGCATATGCCCAAAATGTACTCCCTTTGTTCCTGAGCATGGACTGAAAATAGTCTCCAGGCTTGCCTCCTTTTGAACCATTCGTAACCTTCCTTGTGTTGGGTTTGCTTGTAAGTCTAAGCAATCTGATAATCATTTAGTAGCAACTTTTGTATCACATGGTGTCAGTAATCATGGAAATATGATCCAGTTAACCAGTCTCAGTGACTGATTGATTTGCTAGCTGTATACACTGTATTGTTAGCTGAAAAAGTTTCAGGGGCAGTAGACAATACACCAAAATAAAGTTGCACACTTCAAAATATATTTAAGTAGAGAACAATAAATCTATCAAATAGGGATGGGGCAGAGAATAATTTGGGTCACATTTTAATGCAGACTTGCCTAGCTTTGTACCTTTGAATCAATATAAAAATTGAAACTCGGGATTTTTACTGAAAGGATTCTCCAAGCAAAGATATGCTTGCATATAGAAAATGGCTTGCAAATGTGTATATAAGGCAAAAATATATTCAAAAACATTCAAGCTGAATTTAAGATTGCAAAGAAAAGAAACGGAGAGAACCCAAAATTTAATCATTTGTGCTCCTCTTCTGTTGAATAAACAGTAGCATTTCAGCCTCAATTGCTGAATGAAAATTTGGAAGATTTGAGGTTGCTCAAACCTCTTGCAAATGACATTTCTGGCAAGACCTTGGTCTGGAGATAGCTTTGCCCCCCAAAGGATTATCATTTTACTTGGTTGTTCCCTACATAAGAAGGAATAGTCTCAGACGCAGTGTTTGCACCCATTGGACATGCTCTGCTTTGCAACAGGTTCTGCTGGGCAGCTTTGATTTTATACAGTGTGAACTAAGCTGGTGTGACTTTTCTATAATCTTCCTAAAGAACAAAGCATGCATTTGAGATACTTGCAGAGTCTTACCCATTTACTAGCTCTGTTTCTCAGTGGGCAAGTCATTTAAAGGAACTTACCACAGCTGAAGAGACAGGCGTAAGATAGCCAAATAATAAACAATGAACATTTTGATTGAACCAAACAAACCAACAAAAAGCAGAGAAGTCTGCCCTTGGGGTGGGAGATCCTACTTTGATTGTGCAGTTGTTCTCTATCCTTCTCTTCGGATTCCACTGGAAGGAATTAACTGGGAGAAGGGTGGGACTAGTTTTGTTTATCTAATTAATCAGGACTCTGAAACAAGAGATGGAGAGCCCATCTCCTTCCTCTATTCCAGCAGTTCTTGCCTATCAGTCATAATTAAAGAGCAGAGCTGGGCTGGCCTTCAAAGCACCATTTACCCACTTATGTTGAGGGCAGGTTTTTCTAACCATTCCCATTTACTTTCAGTCAAACAGATTTCTTCCAGATCTCCAGGGTTAAAAAAAAAGAAATACAACACCCACAGCTGCTCAGGAACATCTCTTATGAACATAAATGCCCACTAAACTCAATGCTTTTGACTTGTTCCTTTTTCCAAAGTTTGCAATATGGTTTTCAGAGGAGGAGAAAGTGGCAGCAGGGATGGTAGCTGAAGCAAGAACATACAGAAAAGGAACGCACATGAAACAGAATGTACATAATTGAAGAAAGGGCCAAAAGGCACTGTGTACTGTAGGGACATTGCTTACAAAATGCATCCATTTGGGGGGGAAAAGCCACCCAAGAAAGTGTGTGAAAAATGTCTAACATTTGAAAACTGCAAACATTTGGAAAAATGTGTGCAAACATTTGTGCAGACAAACAAACCAAAAATACAATGAATGCTGAAAGAGGATGGAATGAATTTAGCATTGGAAAAATGTACCTTGGAAAATGTAGTACTGGAAAAAAGTGAACTCAAAGTTAACATATTTGTCCCTCACTACAATGCACACTATTTTTCAGCATGGAAATATTTGAAGAACTTCGGCTTGAGATAATTAGTGTTCTTGTTTGTACTGGGGGTTAGGGGAATGGCAAAACTGCACAAAGTACCAGCATTTCAAAAGTGTGAATACAATTAATTGAGGAATTGCTGAGGCAAAGGAAACATGAGTGGGAGGCAACTGGAGGAACTATAACATGACATAAAAGAAAATGTAAGAAAATGCTCCTAATTTGTTTCCACAGCCTATTAAAAGGAGCTTCGGCCCTGAGTAATTAGGAACTAGCCAGAACAAAGCAGTTGAGGGAACAGCCTTAGAAAAATCCAAGGGAAGATGGAACATGGTGATCGAAGATGAGCTAAGAAGCCTTTTAGCTGTTTCCATCTGGAAGTTCTTTGATTCTGCTAGACAGGCCTTTTAATAATAGCCTTTATAGGCCCTTGCATAAAACAGCTATGGCATAAGATAATAGGACAGTGGAGCATCCGTATCCCATGCAGTGCGTCAAACATCCAGCAACAGAATGTGCCAGACAGAACAAAGAGGCTGTCTCAGAGAAGATTACAAGTTGCGTGTAGCTGCTGGCAAACTAATTTAGGGTCTTAGTGGCTAGCGGGTCATTAAGGGTGAATTCCCATTCAGTCTGCTAGTATATCAGTTGCTCTTCACCCCTTCAGGGATAACTGCCTCTGTGTTTCTCATCATTCCCAGACTATCTACCAGGGCTGGACAGCAATTTGCAGTTGACTGAGTTGGCAGCGCATTTTAGATCACTTCCACCTGCAAATACAGAAGGCCACGTTTAATGCTCCTGCATGTCAAAACTCCCTGTAGATCCCCCTAACCCTAACCGTGTAAGAATGTTTCTTGCCTCGCTCTCGCATTATGCTAGTTTTCTGCATGCTGTGTCTTGGGGTAGTGTTCGTTTTATGTAAAGGAAGAGGCCTGATGAGCCCCCTGCCATGTGTAGCTGGCATATCACATACAAAGAGAGGTAGCCACATCAAGAAAAGCAGAAAAGAGTGCTTCTTAGGATTATTGGGCAATAGATGGTTCTCTTTAGTATCCCTTCTTTGTGTCTCAGTATTTATATTTTCCAGGAAAAAGGCCAAAACCCATCAGCAAGTATATAACATCCTGTATACCGAATGGATTCCAATAACAGATGACACTGCATATCATCTGCACATTAACTAAGGCATGATGGACCAAATTCTGTGGAATTACACCAGGGAGTTCAGAACTTGTTCAACTCCTGCCAAACTTTCCTTCAGAAGTACAATCCTTCTCTTGCAGTGCTGTGACTAAAGTCAAACAAACAACAATCCCAGTGGACTTTGATCATGTTTCCCAGTTCTTGGATAATTTACTTATTCCCTCTGTTTAATCTAAGTGAGATAGTCATGTTGCTTGGTCCTGACTTTTCCAAGTTAACGGGTGGGTCTTCTAGCCTCCTGACAATAAAATGCCTTCCAAATGTTTATCACATCAAATAACATATTTCCCAACCTCTTAATGCTGGAAGCTCTCCATCTTTCCATTCAGATGCTGAACTGTATCATGTATCCTCTCTCTCTCTCTCTCTCTCTCTCTCTCTCTCTCTCTCTCTCTCTCTCCCCTTTATCCTTTATCCTGTAGTCACATTTTTCAAGATCTCACATTTTCAGAGTGAATTCAAGAGATTATGCAAGGCAGGGGAATTTGTTGTTAGTTGCATTCTATTTCTTTCTCCACTCCCTTCCAGGAATGCAACATGCAATCAACTTTCAGAACAAGTTGCCTCCAATCAAGGAAACTAGTTGGGGAAATCCTAACTGATTTGTTGCCAATAGAACCATTTTGCAACTGTAGGTGAAATAGGAAAGGACATTGCTTCAGTTCATAAAGCATGTCTTGGCCCATTCTGCCCTAGCCTGTGGCTCAGCGACCCCCTATAAGGCCATCAGTTTCCTCCTATTTCACCTTCTGATGGCTTCCCCTTTCCCAGTGACCCCTGAGCAGGATGTGTGAGGAATCATTTTGGTGGAAGGAATTTGTCAGATTCTCTGGACTTGGCTCTCCAGAGTCCAGCCTGCTTCCTTGTGGCCATGAGTGTGACTTCCTGGCACGCACACCAAACATCCATATGAGCACTTATCGGGATTCAAGCTCACACATACTCTGCATAGCATTCCTCTTCCATGCAAATGGCTTTATTCCTCTGAGCATTTGCAAACTTCCTCTAGGCTTGGTTTGCTTTCTTAGACAGGCTGAGCATTAGAGGAAGTCTGCAAACTGAAGTGGGACAGAAGCCAGAGAGCTTTGTCACAACACCAGGTTATCTGAAGGAACACCTTATCCCATATATACCAACCCAGACCCCGAGGTTATCTTTGGGGGTCCTTCTCCAAGAGCCCCCTCCAGAGGAAGTGGGGTGGGTGGCTACCAGGAGAAGAGCCTTTTTGGTTGTGGCACCCAGGCTATGGAATGTGCCCCCCAAAGAGGAGTGCCTGGTGTCAATTACATATTCTTTTTGGTGCCAGGTAAAACTCTTTTTAATTTCTCAGCATTTTAACAGTTTAACTTTTAAACTTGGTTTTAATATTGCTCTTTATCCAGTACTAGTGCTATGCCTTTATGTTGATTCAGTTGCAATTGCTGTAGTTTTGTTGTTTTATGTTGTTGTTTGTTTTTAACTTTTGTTAACTGCCCAGAAAGCCTTGGCTATTGGCTGGTGAAAATAAATAAACAAATAAATACTACCCCCAAGCCACATTAAGTCCCTGATGTATTCTTCTGTATTGTCTGTATTCTTCTCTGTATGTCTGTATTCCTCTCCCATTTATTAAAGCATGTTTGAGCATTTTTCAAATATATGCATGCAGTTGAATGCACGGGCCAGGCAGTGTGAATCACACAGCAAGCCCAGGATTGGCAAATGACATCAGTATCCCTACACACACACACACGGAGAGGGAGAGATATGTGAGTGCCAGCAGTGTATTCTAAATCGCTACCCATTAATTAGCTTTTAGTTTCCTGGGCTGATGCAAGCTGCAGTCCAAAACAACTGAAGGGCAGCAGGTTGCAGAAGGCTGGGTTAGAAGGCCAGACCAAGCCTGGAGGGGAGGGGGGCTGGGCTCAAATCCCCGTTCTGCCGCAAAGCGCTCACTGAGGGACCTTGGGTCAGTCTTCCTCTGTTTCTCTCAATCTCTTCCAGTGACCTATTGTACATTGTGGGCCATGTATGTCCCCCTGGGTGTGTATGCATGTTATAAATAAATACCAAACATAACTGCATTCAACCCTTCCAGTAAATAGTATTGCTTTGAGCTAGAAGGACCCCTTGCCCCCTGCAAAATGTCATCACAATACTCCAGTCTCATGCAGTCATTGTGTCTTTCAGTGTCCGATTTCTTCCCATCATACTTGATTGGCAGGTGCCAGCTGGATGGTACATTGCCTGGTTGGGTTCTTCTGACCACCTTTCCCTGCCCCCAGAAGGACCCCAGGCCTTCTCCCTGTCCAAGGGCAAAGAGTGATGGAAAAGGGGCTGCCATTTATCTTGGACTGGAGTGCCGCTGAGCTCTACTCCAAACATTGAGGTAGAGTTTTGCAGTTAAAACATTCTTACAAAAATCAGTATATTAGGAAGAAGCATGCACAAACATATGTACATTCAGGAAAATAGCATTAGCATTCATTATAATGGTGGAAATTGGTTGCAAAACCATATAGAATAGGCAATATTATGGACATAGCTCAGGACAATACTTCTTGACAGTGTGCACCTCCCTGTAAGAACTGACCCATTCATTATTGTAATTGCCTGACACCGGTGTTCAAATGCTCCTTCAGGGGAGGTTTCGGGAACAGCAACAAGGGAAAGAACCTTTTTGGTAGTGGCCCCACAATTCTACAAAGGTCTCTTCAGTGAGGCCCGGCTGTTGCCAACATTGGCATCAATATTGTGTTGCCAGGCCAAGACTTCCTCTACACCAACAAAGAACAGGATTTTCAACGGGTCTTGGGATTTCTTATTGCTGCTGTGTGTAAACGGTTTTCCTTCCAAGGCAACTCAAGGCAGCTTACATAAGTCTCCTCTTCTTGATCTTATCCCCACAACAACAACCCTGTGAGGTAGGTTGGGCTGAGAGTCCAGGACTGACCCAAAGTCACCCAGGGAGCTCTATGGCTGATGGTGGACTAGAACCCAGATTGCCTCACTCCCAGCCTGGCACTCTTAACCACTACACCACACTGAAATCACAATATCATATATTAAAGACTTTATTCCGCATACATCGTGCAGAGTGCTTTGGCTGCTGGGTAGAACAGAAATAAAAATTAAATACTCACAAAAGTGTCTATGCGTTTTCCTGTGAATTGTGTGGGAAGAAAGAAAACTTCACACCGATGTGGAAATAAGACAAACTGCTCTTAAGACTGGAAATGGAGCGAACTGAATTTGACCGTTTTGTCCATCCCTCACAACAGACAGGGGCCGTTCACTTGCCTCACTCCGCATAGGATGGCTATGTGAAGGGACAGGGCAGTTGTGTGTGCACCGAACAAAGTAACATCCGTTATTGGGGTGTAATTCCTCTTGGGAAAGGAATCCAAGCCCACAGACAACTTAGTATTTCTCTCGCACGCACAGCCGCACTGTGCGAAGCAGCAGAGCCCCGACCGTGCTTCCCACGGAGGACCGGCGGAGCAGAAGGAACCAAGGATTCTCCCAAAGGTGGCTACAGCTCAGCAAGTCTTCCAATTACCTTCACTCAGGCCGGTTTCACATGCAGGCAACATTTGATGACAAGTCTGTTTATGCAGCCCCGGGGGGTAAATGGAGGAACCGGGCTCTCTCCTGGCTTCATTTGTCTTCATTTGCTCGCTGCTCTGTCGATAGCTTAAGACCACACAGTGGCCGCCGGCGTGGGCTGGCTGTAAACACGGTGGCTGGGACAGTTGCGGTGGCTGGGGAGGCTGCAGGGCCTCGGCTGGCTCCCCGAGGAGCACAGCTGTGCAGCAGCTCGGCTGCTCGGCCTGCGTTGCAGGCGGCGTTCGCGGACAGCTCGGAGAAGCTGCCTCCCTCCCGGCCAGCAATATTCCTAGGCGAGAGGATGGGGAAAGTGTGTGCGTCCGTGCCCATGTCTGTGGGACATGTCTGTGTGTGATGGCGTTGAACACTGGTTAAAAACAGGAAAAATAGAGCTGATACAGGCCTGTCAAGGATGACCTTTCCACCGTGCCAAAAGCAATAGTGGAGGAGGGCTGTTCAAGCAGCTTTGTTTTCAGAAAGGGCAGAGGTTATAACGGCTTCCCTAGTCGTCGTCGGACTGCAAAGGGAAGAGAGTCACAAAGTATGTTTTTAATGAAAACCTACTGGCCTGTCCTGGGAGAGTTGCGTAACAGTTGCCAAGGAAGCCAGCGGGCCAGAAGGTTGGGGCTAAACCACCGCAGCAGCAGCAGGGCAGGCCTGCCCAGGATACACGTTCAAACAATTGACTCTCCTGCTCTCTCAGGCAAGCTGCAATCCTCACACTATTTTTCTGGAACCAGCCAGCATTGTTTTAAAAGGATCTCCAGAATAAAAAGTTCGAGAGTTACAGCTTTAGGCCCTCCCATCAATCATCAGGGCCAGGGGAAGAGAGGAGGGCCCTGCCATCCCCTCCTCTCTTCCCAAACCAGCTGCAGTGACAATAGCAGTGCATGCTTACCCCCTGCCCCCTCCCCTCCAACAAGTGCTGCAGCAACCACTGCCCCCCTCCTCCTCCGCCCACAAAGCCACCCTCTCTCCTTCCTTCCCCAGCTGCAACATCAGAAATGATGGCCTCCCCTCCCTTCTCCCTGAGAACAGCAGAGCCCCCTCGCAGAAGATGATCACAATGGCAGGGATGGAGCAGTTCCCACCTACCCTCCTTTCTCCCACCACAGTGCCATAAGCCAGCATGGTGTCGTGGTTCAGAGTGCAGGACTTGGACTTGAGAAACCTGGGTTCTGGTCCCCATTCAGCCATGCGGCTCACCAGGTGACTCGGGACCAGTCACAGACTCTCAGCCTGATCTACCTCCCAGGGTTGTTGTTGTAAGGATAAGCTAGAGAGGAGGAAAAGAATTATGCAAGCCATCTTGAGTCCTTGAAAGGAGCCGGGGGGAGGCCTGGGAGGCCCCTTCTGACTCACTTTGTTTGTATGAAAAAAGGCAAGATGATGGCGATGGCGATGGCGGAAGTCATGCCTGTCCGTCCCCTCTTCCTTTCTCCCACCTGTGCTCTCTGTCCCTCTCCTTCCAGCTGCAATGTCATGACAGCACCCCAGTGCTCCCATTACTTGTCTTTCCAGTGATGATTATGGGACCTTGTCATCATTGCTCTCCTGCACTTTCCCCCTGTTCCCCCCATTATGGTGGCAACGATGATCACCACCACCGCTCCCATTGCACTGCTGCATTGTTCTAGAGCCTCTCCTCAGATCTTCCACCATGGACCTTTCTTGGAGCAAAGCATAGCCCACAAGACTCCTGGAGACAAAGGAGCACAGGAGATCTCCGGGGCCACCTCCCCTCTAATGCCTCCCTCCCCGTGCTGGCCACTCTTGCCACAGCCAGTACTGTGACTAGTACAGCTTTCCATGGAGCCAGGAGGGGTGTTCAAGGTTGGAATCCGCCACCCTTCAGGATTCACTGCCTGAGGCAGGGTCTTCACCCTGCCTCTTGGAAAAGCCAGCCCTGTCTACCATCAGGGGTTCATGTGTGTCCTTCCATACATCACATGCATCACAAACCTTTGAGCTTATTGCATTTTACAAAATGGAAACTGAGGCAAAGTTGACAAAATTACTGGAATAAGGGAAACCAGTGCATTTATAATGAAGGACCTCTCTTTTCCCTTAGGATGAAAGGTACATAATTTACAGTTTCCTTTAACTGCATTTTCTGTTCCATTTGAACAGCAAACATTGGAAATATTTAGCTCTCTCTGGATTTTTTAGACAAACTTTGCATTGATGCTTCATTATTACATCAGTCATGTTTAACAAATATCCTGGAAACAGGTTACTGGACTCATTTCAAAGCTTGCTTTCTTCCTTTTGATATTCCAGAAATCACAAATGAGAGGGAAAATAAGGCACTAAATATTTACTCTGCCCCTCCCTCTCTCCTTCCTCATCTCCCTCCCATCTGTTCACTCTTGCCTGTTCCCACTCTCTGTCTGTTTCAGTGCACACACACATACCTTTTATTTAGAGATATCAAAGAAATCTGGAGGTGCATTCATACTCCTGAAATGTACTGCCCTTAAAAAGAAGAGAAAGAAGAACTTTGCATCTGATGGAAAATTTGGAACCCTATCCTTGTTTATAAAGTACCCCAAAATGAAAATAAAATGTCACACCAATTATCATACAAATGCACATTTACATCTTCTTTACCCACATGCATGAGAATGCAGCATGGAAGTGTTCTGATCTTTCATCACTGTGTTCAAGGGGCACAATACTTTGCAGAGTAAAAGAAACAGGACCCCTGCCCTGCATGCCTTGGTATTGGAACCTCCACATCTGTGTTACCATGGGAAGCGTGAAAGTGGTGGTGTCTATCATCAGGAAGTCTCCTGAAGTCTCCCCTTTTCCTGGGTGGCTTCACAACATCCAGCACCACCGTTCATGGTAGTACAAAAGCAGCACCGAGCACTGAAGTTGCCAGGGGGGAGGAAGCTAAAAGCTTCCACTTCTTCCAGCATCCCAAAGCAGCTGGTATCACTTTTTCCACACTATTAATATTGGAGCAAAAACAGCAATCTCCATTCATGTGTGTCTGTGTGCTTTATAAACAAAGGTGGGATTCTTAATTGTCAACAAGCTGCAACAGTTCTTTTTCTCTTGTGAACGGTAATGCCTTTCAGAAGTATGGATGCTCCTACAGATTTTTATGATCTATCTGTACAAAAGGTGTGCTCATATGTACATGTGGGCAACTGCAGGAACAGCAGCCAGCCTCGTGGTCAGCACGTGAGACAGCCCTGAGAACCAAAAGACTTGCCCATCCCTGGCCTGGATCAAATCCCTGAGAAGGAAGGAAACAATTCCGAAATGGAAGGTGGCTTCTTTATCAATGTAGAAGATACCTGTGTATAGTTGATGCCACACAGATGCATCACAGACAAGTACGGTTAGTAATTCCACCCTAAAGTGTCCAACATCATCTTTGCCCTTGATGCAGACTTAGCCCGGACTGCTTTGCTATCTGTTGGCTATAGACTGCTGTTGGCTATCACACCAAACCCTACAGCTGGTAGTGATAGTTGCCGTTGTCCCCCACCCCCACCCAACCACTTCACATAACAATGCAGCCTTAGGAATTTCATTTTCATTGCATCGGTTAGTATTCCTAGCCAAGGCAACTCAAAGTAATACAAGGTTTTTAAACAGTTGCAACAAAGGGATTTTTGTCATGTGAGAGAGCTGAGAAAAGCCACACCTGCCAAAATAACCTCTTCTGTTCAGCTATTAAAAGTGCAGGAGCCCTGACCTCTGTTTGGTGTCATCCTGTTTTGAATGTACCTTATGAGACAATATCAGTGATTGCAAAATTAATATAGTAATAAGGATAGAAGAGTCCGTTTTCATAACATGCCACAACAGAAAAGAAATATATTGGGTCTTCAGAAAAGTAGCATGTTGTTGGTTTCTATAAGAAACAATACTTTGCATCTCACATATTAATAACCCTGCCTTCTGCAAAGGCAGGTTTCATTTTGCAGCAGGCAAAAGTTAACAAAAGAATGAGCTATTCAGAGCCAAACCACATACTATCCTTTGTTCTTCCAGGGGGCAATCCAAATTTTGTATTTGTTAGTTTTTTTAAAACTGTTGCAGCATCTTTCCCATTCTTAAGATTAGTGTCTCCACGTACAATTTGTCCCAGAAACGACCAAGCTTGGTAAATGGAAAATGATTGCATTATTAGAATGTTTGTTCTATCAAGAACACTCTGCATTGGCTTATCTGCTCAAGAGTTCCAAACATCTACTATGGGACATTTGCCTATGGCAAAGGAAACTGAGGCATGCTGTAGGGCGAGTGCTCTCTATTCAGACCTTACAGAATGCCAGGTTAGGCCTCCCCATCACCATGCACTAACTGAGAATGTACCCTACAAGACACCACTCATTGCAATGGAGGATTGGTAGTGGTGTGCGTCCAAGCAGTCTTTCTGGGATGCCTGTTTGCCACTGCTGGTATCCTGAAAGGAGGGATGGTGCTGGTTCTTCCCCTCCCCACACAGCAAGTAGCTGTACCCCACCCAGATTGTTGGTCCACTGTTTTTACTTGAAGGAAATATACTTTTCATATATAAATTGTAACTGGAAATTAAAATAACCCTGCAGTCTTTTGCTTGAACAACCCATGAGGTTGAATGGAGTCCACCTGTGGACAATTCCAGTGTCATATGATCTAAGATTAAAGACTCCTCTTTCTGGAAGGTCCCAGTGTTCGTCTAAAGCCTATATAAACAAACTGCATCATAAAAATCAGGGAGCTATCAAAATAACTCCAGGATACCATTGCACAGAAGCACCAATCAGAGTTGGGCTATAAAAAATACCAAACTGAATAACTCCCAAAAGCACAGTTAAATCCATTATTATAAGATGGGAAGAATATGACTGAATTGTGACTCTGCATAGAGAAGGTAGTTCACCGAAATTCAAGGACTGGGTGGCATTAGTCAGAGAAGAAACCAGAAGATTAACCACAACTCTGAAAGGTTGCATAGCTGAGATGGGGGAATTCATCCCTGAAGACCCTCCACAAAGCTGGCCTTTATGGAAGAATGGTGAGAAGAAAGCCATTCTGAAACAGCTCCATACCAACGTCCATTTGGAGTTGGTAAAAAGACCTGTGGGAGGCACAGCAAGCATGTGGAAAACGGTTCTCTGGTCTGCTGAGTCCAACATTGAACTTTCTGGCCTTGCAGCAAATCACTGTATGTTGCACAAAGCCAGCAGTGCTCATTGCCTTAGAACGTCACCCCTGTGGTGAAGCCTGGCGGTTTCTGCACTATGCTTGGGGGTGTTTTCTTTGGCAGAAGCTGGGAGACTGGTCAGAACTGAGGGTAGAATGACTGAGCCAAACACAGAACCAATTCTAGAGGAAAGCCTGTTTCAGTCTGCAAGGGGCCTGGCACTATGGCAGAGGGTCCCCTTGCTGCAGGCCAGTGACACAGCCTCAGTAACATTGGAGTGGTATAAAAAGAAGAACCTGAATGTCTTAGAAAGACCCAGCCAAACACCGGACCTCACTCTAATTGGGAATATGTGGCAGAACTTGGAAGATGTCATTCGACAACCTGACAGAAGTGAAGCAGCTTTACCAGCAAGAACGGGAATAAAGTGGAGGATCCAGATGCAAAACTGATAGAGATTTACCCAAGTAGACCAGCAGCTGTAAGTGCTGCCAGAGGTACTTCTATCAACTATTGCTTCAGTGGGGTGAATACCTGTGCAACAAGCAAGTGACAGTTTGCATTTGTCCCTTTAAATTTAGTGCCACATAACAGCAGCAGCAGCAGCAACCACCACCGTTCAAGGGGTAAGCATGCCAAATGAATCCACTTCAGTTCCAGGTTCAATTTCAACAAAATGTGGAAAAGTCAGAGGGAATGATGGTGAATACTTCTGCAACGCATTTATAATGAAACCAAAGATAATGATACCATTTATAAAAGCCAACAGCATGACTTAAGAATACACACACACACACACACACACACACACACACAGAAAGACATCAAGAAGATATTTGGCTGGGTCTTCTAACAACAGAAGATATCAGAGGAGTGACAGCAATTATTCTAGCTATGATCCCATATCAAACACAGGGAACTGGCAGGGCCCATTACACACATACAACATGCAACATGCATGAACACAGAGGCGACTGCCTGCTGAGGATGTTTTTTAGTTGCCAACCAATTGTGAAATGTGAGCACGGAAGCATGATTATGGCCATGATGGAATGTCATTCTGTTGCTTGCTTGAATGTGTATTAGTGGAGATGAGGTGGACATTCTTTTAACATTGCACAAAGGGATGTCTGCGGGATGGGGAGAGGGGGATTTATCTAAATCTTCCTTGCCCAGCTCACTTTTTCACCATTTTCAGTTCCAGTTTCCTTGCAGCAGTCCTTGTGCTTTTGTGCATCTCAGTGACTGATAGACCTCCATTCACACCTGCCCCCTCAGCAGGCAAAATGACAGGCATCATGAAGAAAAGATGGGACCAGGTGGTGACTTTCGATAAGTAGCTAACATCAACCTGCCTTGTGGCTTTTCCCATCCATATTAATAAGGGCCCTTTAAATGAAAATGCCCATTACCAGGGAGAGATGATGTTGAATCAACCACACACAAATAATCAGAACAAAAAATCTGAAAGAAAGAAAATATTCCTTTGGGATGTGTTAATTTGGATATTTTAATGAATGCTTGTTAAATATGAAATAAATATGACCGGGACATTTTTCTTTATATTGTTTTCAAATTTCCTGAATGCACATTAGATGGTTATTTAAAAAGAGGAAGCATGGAACGCAGATGTGCATAAAATTTTCACCTGTTAATTCATACATACAAAAGGAAATGTAAAAATACTATAATTTCAGTAGAAATACAGAAACTCGCAAAACGTAGGGAAGACTGCAGCCAGGTGACTTGTGTGCCTACTTAGTCTGCTGCCCAGGAACTTGTATGGTGGACACTTTCAAAAAGAAAGCTGTCCTCAGGTGACCCTGTCAAGTAGGACAGCTTGCCCACCCTATGACAAATCCCTGTCTTACAGGCAAAATATGTGTAGCAACATTGTGTATTGTTGCCATTGGGTTGAAAAGCAGGAAACTCGTAAGTACCTTTGAAGTCTCCTGATCCAGCGAGAGTTCAGGCAGCTGCAACTTTTCTTGCAATCCCCTTCCTGACCTTGTTGTCCATCCTCCTGCAACCCCTGCGGTCCACTCTGCTGTCACCATGGGAAAGGATGGGTGACTAGGCTTCCCGAGACACTTGTAGGGGACAGGATAGAAAAGCTTTTAATAATTAATTAATTAATAGGCTTCAGAGGAAAACAGGAGGAGATGCCTTTGCCCAGTTTCCTACTGCAGTGGATACATTTATTTAAAACTTTTGTAGTCTCATTACCGAAATCTTGGGACAGATTATCAATACAAAATGTACTCTTCCATTCATTCAGATCATCCTAGCTGTAGGCCTCTCCCTGAAGGATGATGCCGCCAGATTTTTTCCCCTCCCTCAGAGAGGGGCCAAACATTCTGTGTTTTTATTACATTGCTGCTGTGTTATTCTCATGTAACACTAAGGTAAGCTGCCCTCTCTATTACAAACTTTCACTGCCCCCTTCATTTCAGGTGCTTTTTCATCACCTGTCAAAGACTTTGCTGGGAAAGTGCTGGAGCGTTTTGGTCCTGCATTATTCAGAAATTTAACTGAATCAACCACCCTAACCCAGACAATAGTTCAGGGAAGTTATCCTAATGATATACAAGCAGGTTTTTTAAGCCTTACCACAGCTCTGGGTAAGAGGCATTTTTCTATTCCTGCTTCCAAGGAATATGACTGGGATACTGTGCAGAGCCTCCCACACCTAGCAGAGCTGTGTGCAGGCCCAATGGTGCAAGGCTTTGCTCCTTTGCTTCAGCTTGAGGGCCAAAAGAGGCCTGCCGCATGTGCTGTATAATCTGCCTCTGTGAACCTGAGGCAATCTCTCCCTCTTGCCGTTGATCCCATCCTTAGAGCACATGGTTTGCTTGTGGCTTGGTCTTTCTCCCCTTTTATTCCTCACCAGCTGTGTATTGCTTTAAAATGTATTCCCTCTGGGGGAGCCTCCCCAGCTGCAGCATGAAATGTCGAGGGCCGTTTTCGGAGTTGCCAGCTTTTATCATTGTGTTATGAGTCTTGACATGTTTGACATTTTCCTTCAAGCTCCTGGAAGAATGAATATTACCCTTCTCCACTGTCTCCGAAGGGAAGATATGGGGGTGGGGGAGTTGAGAGGCATTTCAACCACAGTCAGGTTGGGTCTAAATTGTGCTACAGTTATTAATCTGACCTCATGATGCTGGCATGGGTTGAAAAGATGGGGTTGGGTTTATCTGAGCTAAATGAAATATTGACTCTCATTGTGCAAAAAAAAAAAAAAGTTTCTTCTCGGCATAGTATTGCTGTAGGTGACTTACAACATGCATCGTGCCTTATCTGAGAAAGAACATTGCATTTGTTTTGTATGATTTTCTAAGTATTCTGAGGACTTGAGATGATCAAATGTACCGGTGGAGACAGAGGAATCTAAAGGCAGAGGACTTTTTTCTGCCAAGCTTGTACCTCGCGGCAAAACGGAGGGAGAACCAGCATGTATCTCTTGGGTACTCAGTCCTTCTTTTTCATCCACTCTGCCAGTAGGATCCCACAATTCACTTAACCCCCAAGCTTGTTTGTAATCATGCAGCTTCTTTTTGCAGACAAGACAATCTGCTCCTGTATCTGGGCTTGAAGGATGTCCTAGGCAAACTCACAGCTACATACTTCATGTTTACAGCACTGTTTGAATGTCTGACATTCCATGACATCACAGAAGCTCAACCAACAGATGGAGGTGGAACAGATAAGCAGAGCAGAAGTGGCAGCTGGGTGTATTTATATTGTTATATAATATTGATTTCTATCAGAAAGACTGTCCAACATACGTTGGCTTGTTTTCTTAACATGTTTATCTTTGTTATCTCTGTAAATAATCAAAACACTGGAAAATCTGCCCCAAACTGGATCTCAAGCACAAAGAGAATTTTAATAAAAATCCTGAAAAGAATAATTCACACATTGTTATTTTCAACTTGCCTCCCCCTTGCAGTCTCTTGGGGTTTATTTAATCTTGAATTGATGTCACAAAGCCATGATTGGCTGCGGTAGAAGCCTGTTCTTTTGCCAGCACTATGAAACCAAATGGAAATTACCTTATTTGGTTTTTATGGACTATTTTTCCTTCTCTTAAATCTTCCATTTCGGGCTATTCCTCTCCACTCCATGTTCCCCTGGATATGATCATTAAACACTAACCATAAGGTAGAGATATGCTTATTAAGCCTTCAGAGCTCCTCCCAACCACCCCGTTTACCTT
Source organism: Varanus komodoensis (assembly GCF_004798865.1). NCBI lineage: Eukaryota > Metazoa > Chordata > Lepidosauria > Squamata > Varanidae > Varanus > Varanus komodoensis. Next base: position 4,544,767 of record NW_025335798.1, on the reverse strand, counting down.
AGAAAGATTGGAAAAGAATGTTTTAAAAAAAGAGAAGCTGGGCTTCATTTATTAAACTCCTCCAAGCAGTGTTATGATGCTCTTTAACCTTTCAGTGCAGATGTATAACATTGGCGAGCCATCAACCTGGAAATGTTGAGCTTTGTGTGTACATTAACGCATGGACAGATAAATACCAGATCCTTAGGAGAAATGCCTGTGTCAGCATTTCTTCTAATGTTCGCTAATTCTAACTCACTTAACTCCTTCAGTCCTGTATAGTCTCTCATTCTGTTCTTCATGTCTGTTAGAACACGGATACTGCACTTCTTAAGGGGTATGTCATGGGATACAATCTTTGGCTTCATAACCTGTGCCAATGAATACTTCTAAGTCCTTGATCCCTGAAACCACTCAATTCCACAACTTCCAGTAGCACTTCCTCATTTTGGAAGAGGCACACAACCTCCTACTCAAGTACTTCCAATTTTCAGTGACTATTTAATATCATCTTTTCTATTACCAAAAAGCCCTACAGACGGGTAGGAGATAGAGGTGGGGTAGAATGGGAGACCACACTTCCTTCCATATCTCTCCTCCTGGGTATTTGCCCTTTCCCAGTTTGGAGTTGTGGGTGGGAATTGAAAGCATATTGCCCCTCTCCTAAATATTCTGCAGCTGCTTGCAGAAGGGGTGAAAGACATTGCTTACCTCTACTGCATTTTTCCTCAAACCAGCACCCTTTGGGTTGCTGGGCTACAATGCCCATCCTCCCCAGCCAGCATGGCCAATGATCAGGAATCCTGACTACTACAGGATAGCTTATTGTGGGATCTGGATTAGCAAGTTTCAGAGGTGCAGCTGCAAGGCATGTTTTACCTCCCCTGCAATCTTGTCCTCATCCTGTGTTTCTTCTTAGGAATGACTCTCGGGGGCCCCACATGGAAACTCAGCCTGCTTGTGTGAAAGCCAGGAGGGTGGTGAACTGAAGGCATGCAGGCAAGCCCCACCTCCTACATCACTCTTCCTGCCCTTTCAGTCTTTGAACTTACTGCATGAAGAGAAGCTCAGAAGAGATTCCTACTTGCATTGGCTTAAACAGAAGTAGATATCTCCATGTGATCAGGAATTCTGATAAAGCAAGCCAGCGTAGGAGCCCCCTTCAGGCTTTCTGCATTGATGTGAGGCATTTGGGGATGGAGCCATGGAGCTCTCCTCACTTTTAGTCCTCACCAGAAGCAGAAGGCCTGCCCAGGGGATTGATGCCAGATGATATGGGACAAAGTTAAGCAAGGGCGTTGGTTCAAGAACACTGCTGTGGGGGGAGGCAACCTTCATCCGTGGCCCAGGGGTCCCAGCCATTAAGAATCAAGCTTTCTCCGAGTCCCTTTCTTCCCTGTTCCTGTCAGAACTGGCAGTGTATGAGGAATTTAGTTGAGTGCCGGGGGGGGGGGGTGGAATCTGCCAGATTTCCTCTGCTTGGCTTCCTTGACACCAGCCTACTTTCTCTCTGTCCCAATTATGCCTGACACTGAGCATTCGTGTGGGCATCCAGCAGCGGGTGAGTCCACGCAAGTCCACAAGGCCAGCTTGTGCACACACTGCCCACTGCTTGTGTGCCTGCTGTGCAAGTGGGGTTCTATTATTTGCACACGTGATTTGCAGATTTGTATATTTGCATACTGTGCATACTTTGTGTGCAAAGAGAGGGTCTGATCATTCCTGACCATTTGTGGACTTGATCTCACTTCCTGGCCATGGGCAAGCATGGGACAGACATCCAGCGAGCACAAGAAAGCCAGATTCAGGCCAGATCTTTGCATCTGTAGTCACAACCTGACAGAATGCCAGGGAACAGGGACACAACATTGAAGAGTGGTATACGCATATATAGACTTTCTTTTCCTGAAAGTGCTTTTTCATTCTTATTCTTTTTTTGAAAACGAAGGGAGTACTGAGGTCTGCTTCCTCAGTGTATGCAATGGATACTAATTAATTATCCAGGACATCTGCTTAATTGAGACATTTCCTGTAGTGTAGAAAAGCATGGGGTGCAAATTAACTCTAATAATATTTAATGGCAGCTTAAATGGATCACATGGAAGTGATTATATATTACATGGCCACAGCTGTCTGGTCTTCATATTTTTATTTGTCTTGCAAATGTACATGCACAAAAAGAGTCTACAGATAATATTATGTAAGTACATGCATACAGATTTGCCCTGAAAAACACCTACCAAAGAAGTTCCTACAGAGCCAAGGTGATTTCCTAGCCCTCTTCAAATATTTGAAGGGCTCTCATACAGATGATGAAGTAAATGTCTGTTTTCTGTTGTTCCTTAGGAGTAAAACCAAGCTACAAATGGGACAAATTACAAGGATTTAGACTTAAAATTACGAGAAGCTTCCTGATGGTTCATGGTTAGAACAAACTGTCTCAGATGGTGGAGGACTCTCCTTCATTGCATTATATAACATGATATTATGTATGTATGTATGTATGTATGTACGTACATATGTGGCAGGGCTGCATTATGGGATTTTCTGTGCTAGGAGGCAGGTTGGACTAGAAAACCTCTGCGATCTCCCCCAAAGCTTTGATTCTGTGCTCATTTGGGACCCTTTCTGATGTGAGCACATGTCACTGTTTTCCACACATTAGCAGTCGTGACCCCTCATGACACCCACTACTTTTTAGCAATGAGCAGTTCACATGTGTGAAGATCACATGCTTAAAGTTCATGTAACTCAAAGGGAATGTCTAAAGGCAAATGAAACAATTCTCTGCATCAGGAATGGGAGAACAAAACAATTAAAATGAAGGAACAATCAGAAGACCTGATGCAAAGGAATGATTTGTAGAATACGGATATAGCGGTGCAAATCAGAATTCCTTCAAGAAAAAGTCATCCCTTTAAACAGGAGGCTTACTTCACTTTTCCCAAGGCTGCATCAGAACACTCTGTGTCCCAGTGAGTTGCGTCTGCTGCGTTCTGTCCCCGGAAAGTTCTCAGACAATCTCTTTTATGCATGAATCACGGGACAGTTTCTGGCATCTTCTAAGTCTGGAGGATTCCTGTCCCTTGGCAAAACTCTTATGAAGGCCAAGTCATGAATTAGGGTTGCTATCAAAAACAGCCTCCTCAAGATGAGTGACCTTCTTAGCAATAATGTGTATGCACAAATGAGGAGTAAAGCTGCAAAGGAAAAGGTTGAACAGAGTAAAGGAGTACATTGCTGGTCATTTTTTGTCTCCTGGAGAGGTTCTTCTTATGCACGACAGCTGATCTGGTTTATGGCAATCTCTGCAGCAGTGTCCCGTATATAGGGAATACCTGGTAGTGGTGGGAGGGGAGGGGGAACTATTACTCAGCACTGACCTGCTACATTGCACCATGAAACTCTCTTGGGGGGGGGGGGGGCTTAATGAGGGCCAGCAGCAGTCTCTGAGAGATTCAGCAAATATGTCGAGCATTGGACCTGGAGCTGTGGGAAGAAGCTGGGCTCAGTTTCAGGCAGCAAAAGCTCTTGGGCCAGGCCTGGATCCTCTTCTCCATTTTGTTTTCATTCATTTAAAAACATTTTTGTCACAAACTCTTCTCTGTGGCACAGTTATGTTCCCTATGCCTGTTCCTGAATCACAAACAATACCAGGTGTACAGACATGCTTGGTTTGCTGTACCTAGTTTCTTAATTGTGCATATCACCTCCTTTCCTCCATCTTCTAGTGTCCAAATGATGATGCTAGTTGCAGTTGTTAATTCAAGTTTTTCTCCTCTGCACAGGGACCTGAGCCCACCCCCTTCTTGCCTGCTGTACAAATCAGGCTGGAGGTGCTAATAGGAACAGTTTTCCCCCAAGCTTATTAGTAACCCCGTGGGGTTGGCACATAATCCCATAGCCACTGGGATTATGGCTATGAAGGGAAGGACTTAATCATCCCTTCCACATGCTACAGTCTTGATTTTTTTTTAAAATCTCCTCTTCCACCTGCTTTTAAATGTAATTTCTGTAAAATGTAATGATAGCTCAGCATCACATGTAGTTTGGCCTTCATAGAATGACTTTCCATGGCCTTATGTCATTGTGTCAGTTGATGCCACCATTTTTGTTGTCACAGAGTTGGAGATTGATGCAAATCAAAGGAGGAACATTCAAAGATATGTATTTAGATTAATAAAATAAATTAATAAATATTAAATAAGCATGTGTCTAACATTTCTTGTGGCAGGCAAAAGATTGGTTATGACTTGAGAAGCTGAATTGGTTCTGAATTGGTTCTGATTAGGGAGCTAGGAAGGTCTTCCATGTACAGTGCTATACAACTCTATTCCAGCCTTTTGCCTAACATGAAACATAGAATTTCTCTGAGTAATTCCTTCACCTACCCCAGTGGCTTGTGGCTGAACTAATTGCAACCTACAGCTAAAGTCAGTTTAGGAATGGCTTCTTGTGGATTTCATTTGCACTTAGTAGGTCTGTGGTTTGAATATTTTATTATTTCAGGAGGAAAGGTAGCAGAAATACTAGCTTTCCAGGCTGCCGAAGGTTTGTTTCTTTTTGTTGACCTTGTGTTAGGTTTGGAAGCTTATTAGAGCAAGACAGTCAAAACACAGACAGGAAACAATGTGCAATGTTGTCCAACTAGGGTATTGATTACCTCCCTGTGATTTTCGTGTTAAAGAGACATTGTCAGATCAAATTCTGTCCAAACTCTGGCTTTTTCTTTCCTTTTTAAGTAAAATAAAATAATGGCCCTTGGTTTAATGGATACATTTCTGTTCTTTTCTTCATCCCAAAATTTCCAAAGCAAGCATTCCAAGGTAGTTTTAGAGATTCAGCCGGACTTGTGCTCTCTTATAATATTTCACATGCCTTTGTGGGACTTGGAAACAGCCTTTGAGCCATGCATATTCTTCATGGGAGTGAAAGAAGAAAACAGTGAAAAACCTTCTGAAATGTCAAATGAAGAAAATGGTGTACTTGAAAGTTCTTTAGAGTAAGACTTGGGGAACCCTTGTGCCATTTGCTTGTTAGCTGAATGGATCAGAAACTTCCTACAAAAGTTTTGCATCCCTGGCAAATTTCACAAGTACCGGTCCATTTGTTTATGTAATTCTCAATTGCTTTCATTTGCCACTGGCTCTGAGTGAACTAGTTTAAAATTAGAGATGGATGAATCTGCCTATTTTGATTTCTCTCCATTTTTCACTTTTCCACTGTGAACTTCAGTTCATCACAAACACTGTGATTTTTAAACATATAAATTACCCTACTACATGCTTTTTATATACAATATTGTCTACTGTACATAGACAATACTGTACAAGCAATTTTCCTGACAGCAATAATTTTAGAATGTTATTGTCACTAATGGGCACAAAATTAGTGAGACTGGCTGGCACAATAATCCATGGCAGGATGCGAGCCAAGTTTGTTTCAGGGTGGTTTGTTGTATTGTCTGAATGGAGCAATATGGCTTGTTAACCATGCCCAAGCCATTCCAGCCAGGTTGAGAAAGCATTATGAACCATCCCTGGATTATGACCCACCAGGGCTTATCATGTTCAGTGAACCCAGTTATCATGTATGAAACTTTAAGCCCATTCCAAAATTCAGAAAAATAGAAATTTTGAAAGATTCACATTTCAGTTTGCATGTTTTTCGAAAAGTGCGAAATTATGTGAATCTGAATTAAAGGGGCAATAAACAAATTCCCTCCCGGATCCCTATTCAAAATCACTAACAAAAAAAGTCATTTTAATAAATGAGTAACAAAATGAATTGAACTTTTAATAATGAAAATTATTAGAATAGAATACAGTCATTGCATGTAACAATGGCTTACCGCTAGGACTGAACTGCTAATTTCCCTCTTATTCATCATGTGATTTACAAGAAGGAAAAAGACAAGTGCATTAAATGAACTTGGTCCACCCTGAACAATTTTTTTCCTTGTCATTTGTGTGTTCACTTGTAAGCAGCCCAAGGAGCCTTATGGCTAATGGGGTGGGATAAAAAAAAAACAAATAAATAAATAGTGCTTTGTTTCTCAGAGCAGTGAACAGTTGTATGATATATATAACAATATGCATGAGCTGATCATTACAATAAAATCAGAAAATGAGAGATGATGCAGATACGGTCAAGTTTAGCAAGAGACTTGATAGATGTTGAAAATGTGAGGGTTTTCTGCTTACCTCTGTGATGCTGTTCAGAAGTGAATGTTATTATACTTTATATTTCTTCAACAGAGTTTTTGTTTGCTTTGTTTGGTTTTGATGGTAAATTGGGAGCATAATCCTGTTATTGCATGCTCTTGTGATCAGAGGAGTCAAAGTGAAAAACATTTGCTTCTCTTCTCTTAAACCTTCCACAAATTAACATTTCAAAACTCAGTTGATTCTTTTAGTAATACAGCATTTGTCGGCGCTTGAGTCAGACCTCTAGAAATCAATGAAGGCATGTTGAGTATGTTATGGAAAATGCATTTATGCAGTATTTACATTCTATGTGACAGACACTGAAACAAGCCATCAGCCACTACACATACACGTCACCACTACATGTGTCACTGCAGAGCTTACATGGGCCACAAATTCTTGGTCCCATAGCTTCACTTAGAAACAGAGAAACATAGAAACAGAGTCAGAAGGGTCCTCCTGGGCCATCTAGTCTGACCCCTGGCTCCAGCCGTCTCTGCTCATGACATGCCTACCACGTGCATGTCCAGGCTATCCTTAAACACCCTCATTGCTGGGGCTCCAACCACCTACCAAGAAAGCCCTTTCCATACCCTCGGGGTCCTAACCATCAGGAAGTACTTCCTGGCATCCACCCTAAATCTTGGTTCCCTGAGCTTTGCTCCACTGGAATGCTTCCTGCCCTCCACTGCAGGGAAAAAAACTTACACCAGCCTTCCAACACCTGGTGCCCTCCAGAGGTTTTGGACTGACCATGGGCCTCTTCCATCAGCCTTCGCCATTGGGCTCGTCATTCAGTTATTCTGAGAGTTGCCATCCAAAGCACCGGAAGGGCATTGGAAAGAAGAAAAGAAAGGTGCCCACCCCCACACAAAGTGGCTTTTTATTTCTAGGGAGCTAAGACAAAAGAAATCTCAGAAGTTTTCTGAGTGAAATGTCTTCTAAGAAATTTTGGAAGAGTGCTAGTTGTCATTCTTCAGGGATTACCACTGTACTTAAGGTCTTCCAGATGTTACGTTTCTTAGGAGTGACTGCAAATATATTTTGTTGTCTCAGTGTTGTGTCCAGTTCCAAAGAAGTGGAGCTAATGTGGTGCCAAAATCTCTTTTACACACACACACCATTTCCTAAAGGTTTACGCCTTCCATGAAAGAGGTTTCCATTTTTCTGCCTCCTGCTCACGGTATTTTATCATTTCTTTTGAATTTATGTTGCTGGTATTTTAAGCTTACCTAATTACTGTCAGGTGGCCAAGGGGGCTATGTGTGTGTTTGCTTTCAGTTACAGATCTCTCCATTGCTCTGTAGCCTCCAAGGCTGCCTGTGATTCCTTCTCTGAAAAGGCCCAATGGGAAGAATTACCTCATGATGACTTCCTCTGGGCTTTAACTGAAGTGCGGAAAGCCAAGGAGACTTAGAGGCTGGCAAGAGATGATTGCACAATAGAAGACAGAACATCTTTGCACACTCGTCTGCCACCTCATAAGAAAGTTAAGCACAAGAATCCTAAACCCAAACCCTGAGAATTTCTCTGCATTTATTCACTTTTAAATTTTGTTTTGAATGCAATTTCTATTCTACCAAGCAAAAGATAAGAAAAAATATCTAAACTCCTTTGATACCAGGCACTACAAAGACTGAGAAGGGAAATCCAGTGTGGTTGTCATTGCCCTTCTCCGACGGCGAATTGTATCCTCACTTTTGGTACATTCAGTCTGTCAGCAGCACCAAACTTCTTTGAAATTCCAAACCCAGATTGCCCTGTGCGAATTCTCTGCTCCCAAATTTCACCTCATAGCAAGTCATGTTCGGGTCTGAACCGATCAGAGTAGTTTTCCCCTGCAAACGCTGCAAGGACACCATTGCTGTCTATGAGACAATCCCTATCAGAGGAAGACTCGATGGATGTGTGTGTGTCTGCCTCTCATTCCCAAAAGGAAATAGGTAGAGGCCTGGCCAAAGACAGAATGGAGCTGTTTTTCTGAACTCTGCTAACTGCTGGATAAGTTTGGAAGTTCTGACCTAGAGGTGAAAACTCCATATCCCATTACCAGTCTCTGGAGCTTCAAAGTCCCTACAGAGGAAGTTTTTCATTTAAATTCTCCCCATTCACCCCACCAGTACTTCCTCCTCCTCCTCTCTCTAGTTCATGTTCCGTGTGACTAGAAATTGGAACCATTAAAAAGGGAAGCTCTGAATGAAAAAAGAAGAGCAGAGTTTATTTTGTTTTCTCTGAGAGAAGATCCGGTCACTGACCATCCTTAGAAAACTGACTCCAGCATTTCCTTTAGAGAGTTCCAAGTTGGAAGGAGCTCCGTGTGCTGAGCTTTACTCAGATTAGAGGCAGGCTTGTTAATGGTTTATGCTACACTATAGGCACAGGGCATGTTCACATGGGCCGAATCTAGGCATTCCCACTTTTTAGAGCAGCTACCTACAAGGGGCATCGCTTGCTCAGCTGAAGTGAACGTTGTAATGATCGGATTTTGGAAGGCCATCAGGAGCTAATCATTGATTCTTCAGTTAATTCTAGAAACAAAATTAAACCAGCTGGTAGGCCCATAAAATGAGTTTCCCAAGGCAAAGGAAACCTCTGAGGATTTCATTTAAAACACAGCTAGTTTCCCAGTAAGATTGTCTGATGCTGGCTGGGCTCTGCTGCGTAGCACCCATGGTCACCAGTGCATTCCCAGACACTTCTTTTGGATCTGCCAGGCTCCCTGACCGCCCCCAATTTCATTTTTAAAAACTTGAAGCAAAGTTACCTTTGTTAGATTAAAATAGTGGTTTAGAAAAGAACGTTCATACTTCACTTCTGCCTTATACTTTGGTTCTTATTTATTATTATTTATTCGACTTATATGCTGCATTAAATTGGTCCAAAGACTCTCTTGGACTGGATACTTTTCAATTGGTCTCATCAGTTGGCCTTCTGGGAAATGAGTATTTTGTGATCAGCCATGCCCACCATGGTGCTCATTTTATGAATGGGTAAACCCACCCTGCCCGACATTTTGTGAAAGAGCCTGCAACAGTCCCAAAGTTCCAGACGTTTCCATTAATCCAAAAATCTGGGTGGGCGTAGTCTGATGTGCACTTCTGTTTCAGGTTCATGATATACATAATCTTTACCATAGCCATATGACCTCACCTCACAGCCTCAAAAGCACCAGGAACAAGGCTGCAATCCTCAACACACATACAAGAGTGTAAGCCCTGGACTCAGTGGGTTTTCATCTCACTAAAGCATTTGCTTATGTTACTTCTGACATAATTAGGAATGAACTGTGAAGGTACCAGCTGATCTCTGGCATCCTACAATCTCTACTGTCGCAGTCCTCAGAAGCATTTTAGAGACTCACCATAGCTGTATTGCTCCATCAGTTTCTGGCCTGCATCATAGATCGCGGGCACAAGAGCAGCATCAGCACCAAACCGAAGCTGAAAGTCAGATGGATGTAGAGCCAGAACTGTGTGCCTGGGCCTGTTGCTGGAAAGCCATTCTTTTGACAACTCTTCCCAAGAAAGGCTGGAAACACACATTGCTGTCTGGGGAGTCTGCATGGTAAAGAGTCAAATGAGAGGCTGCTTTTAGCATCACAGTGCCATGAGTTGTGGTAGACCATGGGTGGAGGCCTAAATGTCCTTTGGCCTTTCTTGGATGCAGCAAGAGAATTCTGAAGGCGCCGTCCCAGGGCTGCATGCCCCAGGTTCTTGAAGACACCCTGGAAGACTGCAGAGATTGTAACCCTGAGGTGAGTTGCAACCAAGCCAGGTGACTTGATGGCTTTAACTGGCAATACTTACACCCTATGTGATATCCTCTCTGCTCATAGTGCTGTTCACAAATCTGTCTCACAAAAAGCAAAACAAAACAAAGCAAAACTCCTTTTGTTTGTCATTCCGTGAGTATAGGTTTCATGCTAGAAATTAGAGGTGTGAACTAGCCAGAAGATTTGACTCATATCCCAATTCAGCACTTTAGAAAACGGACAGATTCTGCTAAGGCTGCTTTGCAGGTCATCTGCTTCAAGTCAGGTCCTGAACTTAAATGAACATTCCAAACCCCAGGGCTTCATTCCTCCCTTTCTATATTTCTGTGTATCAGAAGAGGATGGCAGTTGCATGCAAAGCAGCTCCTCAGGAGAGGATTATGCTTGTCATACTTTGCTTAGGAATAAATGAGTTAAATGAACTGAACTGGCTTTGTTTTCAGGAGATAATAGCAACAGGTTAGCAATGTACAAGGGATATGTAATCTAACAATCTCTGGAAAGGCATGTACCTTCAAGCAAATGCTGTTTTCATTACTTGTTGTTGTTGTTGGGGCTTTGCTCATAATTTCAGCTGCGAGAACACATAGATAATGTGCCACCAGCCATAAAACCATCACCTCTAATGCTCTCACTTTTGATGGAGAATGATAAATGCAAAAACAAGATTTTCATGATCGACTAAATACAATCTGGGATGAGCCTGCATTACTCGTGCAGCTGGAGAAATTTTTTAGAAGCTGTGGATAGTAATAACAAGGAGGGTAGAGTGTTACTGGTAGGGAGAAGGGAAAAATGTATTAGGTGGCACAAACCACACTAAATACCAAGCTCTTAGCAGGCATATGGGGAGAGTTTATGAGGTCTAGAAGACTCCTTTTGTTTGCTTGTCTGTGGTCTACTGTCTAATCCTCTTTTGTAAGTGGAGTTCCAAGTCAAGATTGGTGTCCTTAAGGAGGTACAAGTTGTTGCTAAGAGAGGCAGAGATTTTCTTCCTGATCTTTGGGCTTTTAGGATTATTTCATGGTCATTTATGTGGCATTTCATCAGTATTATGCAATAGGTTACATGCCTTTCTGCTCTGTATTAACTGATGGTGGTTCAGTTCAATAAGCAACTTGCATTGGGCACACTTTCTTTGGCTTATTTTTGCAGCCTAAGCTATTGTAAGGTGAAAAACCCTCTGTTCACCTTCAGGTTTTTGTTGAACTTTCCTAGATAATGGTTTTGGAAGAATCCTTAAGTTCCCACTCCTAGTTTTCAAGAGTATGCATATATCCAAATCAGTGTACAGTTGTGGATATGTGGATTTACTAAGCAAGAACTTGTTGGGCTCTTCCAATTTCTAACCCAAAGCTGGTTCTAATCCAGGTATGAAGCTGTGAGCCTTTTAATTTTCTCTGCATGGAAATATGTGCATACTACAGTGTGCAGTTTTGATACACGTTTGCACACATTTTTTCTCATTGACTAAAAGATGCACACATTTTATCATGTATTTCCGTATTATTCACACTTTTCAAACACATTTCTTGATGGTGCCCAAATCACTTAACATGTGCCAAGATGTATGGGCATTTGGTCTCAAATTGTGTTTTAGTCTGAGTTAGGTTCTAGGAGGTCCAAAATGGATAAATTCTGGACAGAAATAAACTAAAAGAAATGTCTTCCTCAATGTTATGAAGGATGTCCTATTCCCAAGTGGGTGAAAACCCCTACCTCTAAGAAGTGTTGGGCCAGGTAACCGGTGGGAGAGAGTAATAAGTGAGGGCTTACCAGCCTTCCCTTGATTAGAAATTAATCCAGAGAAGTGTGGCCTACCAGAAAGCATAGGGTGAGTAGTTTTCTATGCCTCCCAAAAAATACTTGAGAGGCAAAGAAAATTAGAGTGTATTCACAACTGAAGGACTAATGAACTGATTCTGGCATAAGCTTACAGTTCACATTATCAGATGCATGAAGTGTTATCCTGTGTTCCAAGTATATACAACAGTCCTGGTGGCTGTGAGGGGTAATTCTAAATACACAAAGTCACCAGGAACTGAGATGTAGAAACTAGACAGTAACAATTAGCAGTGCCCATTCACAGAACAGATATTGGGTGACAGCACAAGCATCCCTGCACCTGTAACTGATCAGTACATGAAATGTGATGAAATAAAACCGTTGTCCCTATTCAAGCCTTAGGAGACAGAGTCAAACATCTTAATGCACTATAGCTCGACAGTTTTGTATTGGAATCTGATTTTGAAGACCCTTTGTTCAAGAATGGCCATCTTAAGGTCCCTGGCAAGTTGAAATATACCCTGCTGCTAGTTGTTTAATATTGATTTTTCTGATAATAGGTTTGTGGGAATTCATTGCTGGGTCATGCTGTACTCACGTACCACACGAAGACCAAGAGTATTGTAATTTACCTAAGTAACCATATAAGGCTTGTAACCATATAAGGCTTGTAACCTAAGCATTAAGGTGTTGGCTGCTTGTATACGATGGCTAATTGGCTGTATTCAAATGCCTAGGTAAAAAGTGTGAAGTAATAAAAGCAGATGCCGGTGGTGAGGGGGGAGAAGAGAGAAGAAGAAAAAACCTTGGGGGAAGAAGTTTTTGCTGTTCTCCCCCTGCAACTAAACCGAGCATGCTTTGTAACTGATTTCTGGACTGCAGTCTTTTTTTTCTTTCTTTAAACTTTCTCGCGCCGCTTGCCGAGGTTGACTGGCTGGCCCAGCCAACCCGCCACAAGGTTTGAGTCTATTCATCCTTTTGTGTAGAGGCAGGCCTGTTTGCCCTGTGCAGAAGGTAGTGGGGCATTGCTGGCAAATAACAGTGTACGTCACACTGGAAGATGAGCAGATGCATGTCTTGTGAGCAAAACCAAAATGTTCATACAGGCCTATCTAGTTTTGAGGTTGCTGCTGAGAAGCTGCTTTAGGTTAAGGCAAGGACAGGCCTAATACCCATGGTCTGTGAGGCAGAACTGCAGTAACTGAAAATACATTTGAGTGGTTTGAGCAGGGAGCTGTAGATACCAACTGTAATGTAACTGTAACTGTAATCCAGTTTTCCAGGGTTCAGAAGGCTGGGGAAGGGTTAATCTAGGAATTGGCAAAAGGCAAGAAACACCAGGGATCAGCCTAGTGGGTATCTGGTGCCCAAGGCCTTTGTGAGACAGCATCTCCTCTTCTGCATCAAGGGGGTGAGAACTAGCAGAATTGACCTCAAGGATGCTGGAGGTAACAGTGATGACTGGCTAATGACCAGCACTTGGAATTAATGGCTGGCACCAGGCACAGGGAGATGGGCCATCGCCCCACTATCAGCTTATGTAGGCTGATGGGGAATAAGCCTGAAGAACTGAACAGCCTTTTGTTCCTCTCCTGGGAGGTTCCATCCTACATATCCTGAAACTGTTTGTTATTTTGCTGTCCAGGTGGGCCAGCAAAGCCCCGGGAGTGGGGTTCTTGGTTGGCTGTAACTTGTCTTGTTGCTGCTGTCTCATTCCTCTTTCCCCTGTTTTTATCTTTTTCAGATTCACTGCTTTAGTCCCTCCACCCCTAATAAAGTTGTTTGTTTCTCCAAGCTGGGGTTTATTGTGTGCTGAATCCGACTGTTAGTCCAGGGTTCTGGACCAGGTATTGTCAGGGTAGGGGAGTGGAGAATTTTTGACAGCTTTCCATTATGCCAACAAGTGGTGCTTTTTCTACAGGGTCAATAACAGGTTGATCCTGGGTACAGCCTGGCCTTGTTGATCTGGCTTTCTACCCTTCATTGGTGGGTATTACAGTCTGATGAATGCCTGATTCAGCTTCTTAAGTTGTGAGTTTCTACCCAACATGTGTGAACAGATACTATTGTTTTGCAGGGCTTAGCTGTAGTCAGTGTGTTTTGTGGTATATTCTGGGTAGAAGCTGGAAGCCCGTATGTATGCTTAGCAATCAGTAGGTTTTTGATATAAGGTGGTGCTTCTGTGTCTGTCACACAGTTCCAAAGATGAATCCTAGACAGTGAAGCTGTTGTGTGCACTGCTATAGGCTCAGGTTAAAGGTGTGGGGGAGTGACAGTTATTGAAATCCCGGTGGAACTTGTCAGAGCTTCCTTTGGCCTGTGAGCCCAGATGATGAAGATGCTATCAATTAATCTCAGGTAGAGAAGAGGTCCTGCAGCACAGGAACTAAGAAACAGTGTCCTAAATCAGCCATGAAGGTGAGCATATGCTGCAACCAAGTGAGTATCCACGGCAATGCCCAATTTATGGGTTCAAAGGCTCATGCTCCAAATAGAGAATGATATCCTTGGACATGTCAGGAGCATTTCCAGGGGGCAGGGAAGAGACTAGGATGGCCTTTTCTGCTTCTAGTAACCACTCCCCCTTACCAGCCATCCTCTCTCTCCTTTCCCCAAAGGCAGTTTTGTTAGGGATGGGGCTATAAGAACCAGCAGGGCTGCTTCATTAATGACAAGTTTGTCCCCTAGTTTGAACCACATTGACTCTCAAAGGGCTCTGAGTCCTGCCTTAATATGAGGTGCAACTTTCAAACTAGGGTTGTATATATTTTGAGCTTCCGCCACTGCCCAAATCTGAATTCACCCCCAACACTAGCTAGATCGTATCATAACCATATAACCATGACCATAACTTCTCACTCTCTTACTGCTCTGCTTATTCCTATGCCCAAGGCAAAGAAAGGGACCATTTTCTGATGCATTACCTTGGCTGCACCAGCTGCTGCTGGTTGCTCCAGAAAGGCAAACACCTTCCGTGTAACTTTTTGAAGATGGACTAGAAGGAAGCCAGAGGCACACATGACACAGTGCACATGGTCCTCTTCTGACTCCTTCTGGAAACTTTCATCAAAGACCTTCCTATCAGCAGAGGAGATGCAACTGGGTGCAACCCACTCAGAATGCTTCTCCTAGTCGGGAGCATAGCTAGGCCTGTGACAAATGCCACTGGTTCCCAATATACATTTCTGAAAGGCCTTTTACTGGGTATGATTTTTCTCTCTCTAAAATGGAAGTAATTCAGACCCAAATCGCATAGGACAAAATGACTCAATCAGACGTGTTTCAGAATGGAGCAGCTGTGGCAAGCTCCAAAGAGGCTCCAACCTAGGAAGTCACACTAGCAAAAGCTGTATGATATTGTTTAAGTTTTAGGTTTCTCTTTATTCCCCAAAGAAGGTGAAATATTGAGGCCAAAGTCTGAGAGGAGCAACAGGTCAGCTGTTCATGCGAGATACAGCGAAGAGTGATTGTGCTCCATGCCATGAGACATCTGCTTGGCCTACAGAGAAACAGTCTTGGGCATGCTTCTGATTCTGTCCAGCAGAGGGGAGTATCCTGCATATGCTGCGTGCAAGTCAGCTAATTAAATTATCTCAGCAGCTTTTCATCTGCTTGGTTGCAAGATGGAAACCACATTCGGCCTCCTTCCCTTTAACACCATTACCTTTTCATCTTCATCAAATGCATTCAGAACAGGATACTCCAGCTGTGCAGCATTTGAAATGAAGGAAGAGCCAGCAAGGAAGTTAACTGGCGTAGGAGATTCCAAGCAGGTTATCCATCTGGACCTTGGAGATTTCCCCATCATCTGCAAGCAATGAGTACATCAGATTCTAAATCCCTGCCAATCAAAAGTCTTTTTAAGATTGTTCTCTAATTTTCCAGGCAAGCATAGCGGTCCATTTGCTGGCAGGACATGGTTCAACACAGCCTACCGTCAAGAAAAGGAGTGGGCGGGCCGTGCT
Source organism: Varanus komodoensis (assembly GCF_004798865.1). Classification (NCBI taxonomy): domain Eukaryota; kingdom Metazoa; phylum Chordata; class Lepidosauria; order Squamata; family Varanidae; genus Varanus; species Varanus komodoensis. Next base: position 4,529,060 of record NW_025335798.1, on the reverse strand, counting down.
GTGTGGGATGTGAAACAAGCCCTGCATCCTTTGCGCAACCTTTGATGCAATGAGGACACCAGCATCCAAACAGGATTCATCTTCTTATCATTACCTGGCATTTAGATGCTGCCGTTCTTCCTCTTCCAAGGAAGCCAGTGCAGCCGAAATGTTCCTTCTCTCCATTTTAGCCTCACAGCAGCAGCCCTGTGAGGTAGGGTAAACTGAGAGGCAGTGACTGTCCCAAAGTCACCGAGCAGGTCTCATGCCTGAGTGGGGACTAGAACCCATATCTTCCAAGACCCAGTCCAGTCCTTTGAACCAGTACATCACACTGGCTCCGCCAATTTGGCCAGCTTCTATACATGAAAAGGCAAGGGTGGGCATGACTTGTTCTTTGTGTTAAGTAGCAAAATGTGGTGCTCTGCCCCAAGTCTTCTGCTTTATTGGGAACTTCAGGTCTCATCTAGTGCGACCTCATGCTAATTTAGGAATTCCACTGCCACTGCATCTCTGGTAGAATCTATCCCAAAAACAGAACAGACAAAAACCTCCAACAAAGACTCCATGTTTCTTAAAGTGGTCTTTTCCACCAAGGAAGACATCCTTGTGGAACGTCTCATATAAATGGAAGACTCTCTTATAAGCAGAGGTTCACCAAAATGAAGGGGAGAGATGTCACCCCTTTACTATGCTGGCAACCATCTCCATTACTGCCTGGAGATAAGCTCTCCAGTTCCTAACCTAGACAATGTTTTGTCCCAATTTTTCTAATAATCCCATTCAGGTTGAAATCTGCTGCTCTGTCAAATCAGCCTATTGTAAAAATCTGCTGACAAGGTTGCCAAAAAATGTCACTGCTTTCGTTTTGTCACATCTGCTGTGCATTCGTCCAGGAAGTTTTCATTGTTTTGCTTTCTTTGTTTATTTGTTTCACCAAAGCAACAAGCATTCTGTATTTTTGTGGCATAATTCTTATCCTGATATTTAAGCTTTTCATGCCAAACCACTTCCTTCAATTGCATCCAATCTGCTGATGTTCCATTTGCAGACTGTGTTTAGAATTGTGAAGGCCTGCTGCCTGATTCACTTCAGTTCATTGGATTCCATGGGCCAAAAAGAAGTGTCTGTTCAAGAACAACTAAGCCTTTACACAGACTTAGGACTATCAAGCCTATGATGCATGTGAAAGCAAAACTGATGCAAAGCAGCATCTGGTGCATGAAAGATATCTAACAATTTCAGAATGTTATGTTATTCGTGAAGTCATGTCCGATCCATCGCGACCCCATGGACAACATTCCTCCAGGCCTTCCTGTCCTCCACCATCCCCCAGAGTCCACTGAAGCTCACACCGACTGCCCCAATGACTCCATCCAGCCACCTCATCCTCTGCCATCCGACCCTTCTTTTGCCATCTATTGTTCCCAGCACAGGGAATAAAAGGAGCATACACGAAACCAGGTACATTTTGAATTGGCCATTGAATTTTCTGCAGTGTTGGGACAATAGAACAGACATTCTCCTGGTCATTTGTTTTCAGTCCAAGCTTCAGTTCAGCCCCTGATCACTAGTTCCTTTCCTGTTCCATTTTGTTCTGTATCCATTTTCTCATGCAGTTGCAAGAATTAGACAAGCCTACTGAGCAAAACTGTTTGGACCTGTCCTGCTTTTCCCCAACCCTGGGGACACATCTTGGTAAGCCTGAGAACCGCAGCAAGCTGCACTTCCTGTCCCATGTGCAGAAGGGGTGGGTTTTGTCTTGCTATTCTCATAAGCAATATGAACTATGCTTCTATTCCTGTTGGATACAGAACTGCAATGGTTTCCTTTTAGTGCAAGACCTGCCATTGACTCCTGCAGAACAAATAGAGAACCCTTGCATATATTTCAGATCCATGTAGGAATATATTTATACTTTATTTAATTTTACAGGAAGGCTGACATGCAAATGGAAACAGAATGCATGTGGAGAGTGCAGTTTGGTGGCCAAACATAAGGTTGTGTAGAAGTGTTGTGAGTCACCATTGCCATCTATGGGGTGTAACAGAATGCTGGCATAGAAACAAGAAGATCTGAGCTCAAATCCCTGCTCAGCAAGGAAATGCTCTAGGCACACTTTGTACAGCCCTAGTCTGTCAGCTGAAGTTACCTCAACAGGGTTGTTGTGAGGTTAAGAGGGGAGGGAAACTCTAACCTGATTTCTTTGGTGGAAGGGTGACAAAAAAGAGTAAATAAATAGTACTTCAGTACTAAATTCAGTACTTAATAGTACTGAATCAGAAACTGTGCTTAAAGAACAGCATATATTTTGGGCTGTTAAAAGCAAATACTTGAAAAGCTAGGGCTTGTTATTTAAAATGCATCATGGCATGGATTTTCACACTTGTGTTGAGTACAGCAACAGTGAGAACCACTTGAATTTGCACCTTCCTCTGTGGGACATGTCTCCCAGCACATCGTCCTCCATTCTTCTGGTAGAGCCATGGGCCTCTTAGAATTGCTATTAAAAATCAGAGTGCTGAACGTGTTCTCCCTTCTCGCTAACTGTAGCATAGGCAGTTGCAAATAAGCACTGCCTGGAAGGGAAGGGCTGACCCTCCCCAACCCTACATTTCCCTCTCCCAAAAAATTGCTGCTCTCCTACTGCATACAGATTAAAAAAAACCCTCTGTTGCTATCAATGGAGGCTTTAGAAAGCTAAATGAAAAGAGGAGGAGCTGGAGGCAACATTATTTTTAGCTCATAATGCAGAATCAATTAATTTCCGGGCCATCTGAAATTCCTATTGATCTCAGCTTTTATAATTATTCTTTTCCTTTCATTTTCTTTTTTGCTCCAAATAAAAACATCAGAGAGCTGAAGTTGTGGCATGTTCAAGGTATATTTCTGGAAAGGTGATTATGCTATAAAATTTCCTTCTTTTGGTGAATAACAATTACAAGTCTTCTAGCAACTGGCCTTTGAAGTTTTTCCAAACCTGCACCTCAGCCACAGTACAGAAACATCATGCAAAAAGACAAGCAAAGAAAGTGAAGGCTGGAATACAGTCTATTGCAATCCCTGTCTACCTGGTCTGAAACAGGTTTATCCTTTCCATAAAGTATTTGGGAAGAAAGCTTGATGGGATGCATCTGCATTGCAATGTGAGTTTTAAAATACTCATTATTCTTTTAATATATTTGTATTCCACCTATTTTCCTGCAAGGAACTCTCAATCGCTCCATTGTATCCTCACAGCAACAGTATAACGTAGGTAAGGCAGTGAGTTATGGACTGCCCCAAGGTCACTCAGCGAGCTTCAGGACCAAGTGGGAACCAGAATCCAGAGCTTCAGGTCCCCAGTCCCACAATCTCACCGCTACGCCACAGCGGAGAACGGAGCAAAAGAGCCCCCATCCTCCTCCCACATTGCCTGGCTCTTTCTGGCAGGACCTAAGGCAGGAGGAAGGGTCCGAACTCTGAGCACTCTGCCTTTCTTGCATGAGCATAGCCCATAGGAAAGCATTCTTGGCAACTGGATGCGTACAGGACATTTATCCACACCTGTTCTCTGTGTGGGCCATAGAATAAAAGAGACAATGCAGCCATGGACACTCTCCTGACGAGCGGACTGGCTAAACTGGTAGAATTAGAGTGCATGCCTATTATCTGCAAGGTGTATTAGAAGAAGGCGGCAGGATCCCAACCCCACCAGAACTGCAGATTTGCCATCTGTGCCAGGAGCTGTGTGAAAGCCCCAGAGGATAACCTGCTCTGCTGGTGGAGAACCACACAAGAAGGCATGGACAGCACTCCCATGGACTCCAGCTGAAGGGAACAGGGTGGCGAAAGTTCACTTGCCTTTCCTGCCATGCTTTTCCTCTGTTTCTTCCCTCCCAAGTGAGGGGAGCTTTGCATACAGAGGATATTTCATGACCTTAACAATGGCACATTCCAGCCCTTACTCCAGCTGTGCTCCTGAAAACAAAAACCTTCACACTGATTAAAAAATGACTCCACCCCAGCATAGCTGAGAACAGAAGAGGGTGGTCACTTCTGTATCAATGGGGCCCCTTATCCATTGCAGCTTTTATTCCAAGCTTTCTAGAAGCTACCCATGGTGCTGAACTCGATCTCCAAAATAGGTTTACCACCATGGAACACCATGACAGTGCCTATAAAACTAAGGATAAAAACTGCAAAGATGTGCCACTGACACAGTCAACAGCCTTCCCTAGCCAAGAGGTCTATCCTGGGGCCCCATTCTGATACCTATTGCTGGCATAAAACAGCCAACTGTAGGTCTACACCAAGGGGGCTTCCTAGGCCCTGCTTGGAGGACTCTTCAGCAAGGCACTCTCTGTGGCCCCTTCTTCACAGGGTCTACAGCTTCCCCACCAAGGCTGTCAGCTGCTCCTCCACTTTCTTTCCATTGCTGCCACCTGCTTGCTTGACAGGCAGAGCCAGAGAGCCAGTAGGCAGGGGCAGCTCGCACTTCTGCTCCTTGCCGCCAGCTTTTTCTGGACCAAGGTGAGAAGCAAGTAAACAAACAGGTTGCGATGGTGGAAAGGAGGAGCACCCCTGGGGGGCAGTGTATCGGGGAGGGGGGCTGTGCCCGCAACAGGTGCCCAAACATCCCTCCCTTTGATGCCAGCCCTGTTGAAATCGGTTTCTCTTTAAATACAGACCTTCATGTGGAAGTGCACATTTGAAGAACGTATTAATCATTGCACAGATTTATATCCACCAATAGCATTTACTTTGGCTCCAATAATTATTATGCTGGAGCTAAATCAAATATATATTTGGGACCTGGCCAGAATTGCCACTGCAGGAAATCATGATGATGCAGGGAAAAAGGGTTCTGGGATGTTAAACAACGTGTGGTTAGACCTGACCCTGGCATGTGAAACAGTTTGCAGTCTGAAACAATTGTTTGTATTTATTATGCCTGGATGCAGAATCAGTTGGTTTAAGTCAAGGCAAATGATTTAAATTAGAAGGAAAAACGCTGGGCTAAACCATGATTTAAATCATTACTACTGATTTTGAAATGAAGATATGTCTAGAATGAGCATGTATGCTAACCAGTCACTATAATGATGAAAACATTAATTTGTCAACTAGCTACAGCCTTGATAGCATCTATGCCCATAAGCTAAAACCTCTATCGGGCAGCCTATAAACCTGTTCATACTGCAGAGCCATATCTGCCTGGAGCTAAACTTAACCTGCACAATACATGAAAGGCTGCTGAGCAAAATCAAAGGGCCAATGCTGTAATCCCTTTGAAAGAAGGAAAAGAAGGCTGAAATCCAACACATACTTATCTGGTAGTAAGTCCTATTGAAGTCAGTAGAACTTACTCCTGAGTTAAAGTCGATAGGTTTCCCTTGTCCATTGAAGAAAATGGAACTTTCTTACCTTACAAATCTTCACAATTGGGTTTTATCATAAGTAAGTAATGGCATGAGGCAAAATAGGTACTGTTCTATGAGACAAAAAGAGCACGTTTCAATTCCATATTGCCAGGCCAACCCGGTTAGCAATAGGATATTATCAGAAATATGTGAACTACCTTAAGAAGGAGATGTCCTATTGAGGATGATGTCAAAGGAGATGGAACTTGTATTAGAACAGTAGTAGGGTTGGACAATACTGTCAGTTTTGCTTTCTTCCACATGCACTTTTTGCTTTTATTCTGCATTTCTTTCCATCTCCAGTATGAAGACAGTTGTACACTTTGGTAAATTCTTACCAAAGCACAATTCTCACCCATCCACAATGACCAAATTCAATAGATACTGCTACTTCTATCATTGAAGGGACCCTGGTATACCTGCTTGCAAGATAGCTGTTAATGATATCCAGAAAAAATAGAGAGAGAGGGTAACAACACACTTCACTAAGGTTGAAAGCACAAGGGTGCAGACCTAGACTTTTAGCCAAGCCCTGGGCCTGGATGGATAAAGCTGGCAGCTTTGGTGTCTCCCACATTTGATGCTCACATTTTTGTAACTGCTTATAAAAATGAACTGAAACATAATTCTCCCATCCCTTGATAATGGTGCATGGAAAAGATTAGATTTACTTTGCTGATTTACCTTGGTTCCATTTAGCAGCCAAGTATGACGTGGGGCCTGGATCTGTTTGGAAGAATTTGAAGCTGAAAGCATTTTAACAAGGATTTGCACACATGAATGTAAAGAGACCCTGTTCTGTGCATCTGAACTTTGGCCCATAAACTCCTCTCACATTTTCTCCTCATTTTTTATATAAACACAGAAAGACTAGCCTGCGAGCCTGCTGCATGCATTTTCCCATCATCCAGGTTCACCTGTTCTGGAGGCCCTTGCAGTTCCACTGCACTCTGAGGAATGCTTGAAGGGTGCTGAAAGCCAGCAAGCTCTTTCTGTGTCAGGATCTGGGAAGCATCAGGCTTCAGGGCTGCCTTTGCTTTTTATATGCATTGACTCCATTCCAAGGGCAACTTCAGGTATTCAGCGATTGCATCTCACGCCATTTGAATATGTATAACATGCACACACACGATCGCACATGCACGCACATACATACATAAACACATGCGCACACACTTGCAATGTCTATTAAGCCCAAATCCTTTGAGTCTGTGGTGGCAGCAGCAGCCGCTACAAGCAGCACCTTCTGTTACAGGGGATCTCATTTCATGGGCCAAAGCAAGAAGTCACAAGCAGTTCAATAATTCAGAAATAATCTCCTCCGTAAAGAAGAGACCCTGCATTCGCTCCTCTGGGGGTTTCCCCTTTCCTGGCCCAAACAGCTGTGTTGGTATTTAGACACAGGATACCAGCTCCGCTTCAAGTTCCAGCACAGCCTCAGCTCACATCCTGCAGGCTTTCAAGTTCCCAGATGGTCTGTGTGAGGCTCAGCCAGCCAGCAAGTGCTTCGATCAGGGGTATAACTCCTTGGAATGTGTATGTGTGTGTGTGGGGAGGGGGGGTTGAAAGGAAAAGTGGGAAGAAGGGGGAAAGGCTAGCTCATCTTCCCAGGACATCTCCTTTCTCATCTCTCCAATACTCCCAGCCAGAAACATGCCTCCCCAGAAGTAACACTCAGCTTGCCTCCGATAAAGGACCTCCCCACCACCAATAGGCACCTGAGTTGCTCGGTGTGCTCCCTTGGATGCAGCGGGTTGCTAGGGCTACAGGGAGCCCACCAGGCTTTTTTTTTCTTAACCCCCCCGAGTCATGCCCAGCGAGCCCCTTTAAACACTCTGGTGCTGTTCCTGTATTTCCATTCAACATCACTGCCAAATGATAAAGAAAGCCAGGCCACAAGCAAATAATGGTGGCTAAGATTCCCTGAGGCGACAGGATACGCAACCTGCCCGGCACTGCTCTGGGAGTTGGGGGAACAGAGCTGCTGTGCTCAGAAAGAGTTGCTATGAGTATTAGATGGAAGGGCGTTGCCATTGCTGCCATGCCCTGCACATGAGTTCCCCAGAGTTGTCTCACTGTCGCTGGAGAGCATGAACTGGACTAGGGGTAGATTCTGCTCCACCCCAGTGAGCAAGGCTGTTCGTTTCTCCTTTTGTCGCTATGTGCTGTCAAGTATTTCAGGCAGCACTTGGACTACATCTAGCAACAATATCCAGCCAAGGTAGGAAGTGTGTTTGTCATTTCCCAGAAGAAACAGGCTTCCGACAGCCTGCCAAACAGTGCACTTCCCACATGCCATGTTTCCCAGCCAAATCACCGGGATTTTGGCTGTGGTGGCAGCTTCCAAAACTACTGGGGAAGGAGTGTGATCCTCAGATGGAGGGACGACTACATTGTCTCCTGAAGAACCAAGTCCTAGAATTCGCTCACTCCTGCCTTAAAGGCACTGCTTTATATTCCTGGTTGTGTTCTCTACTGAGATTGTGCAAAGCTCATATCTGAATGAGCCTTTGCCAGCTCTTTATTCCATGAAGGCCATGGATCTGTAGGCTGCATAGAGGTGGAAGAAGAATTCTTCGTGCATCTTTGAGAATACCAGAGAATCATAGAAGGAAGTAGAGCAGGTGACTGAGATAAGGATGAGGTTTTGGTGGCAAGCACCGCTGTTTTCACTGGGTCTATGCTGAGCTATTCCACCCAAGGGTGCCCAGGGCAGTTCACAACACAAATATGCTTCAGTTGTACATCACTGAAAACAACAGCCATAAAATACTGTAATTATTGTGATTCTTTTTATCCTTAAAGCTGGGTGTTCAACCCATTAGGCCAAGGAAGCCTGCTAGCTCTGATGCATGCCGGAGAAGGGGTTCAGTAAAACTCTTTTGATTGATGGGATTGCCTTGTATTGCACAAAGATGTGGAGTTAGCAGGTACCTAGCAGGCTTGGTAGGATACCATGCAAAGTCTTTCTAAAGTCCCTGTCCCTCTCCCTCTGCCTCTCCCTCTCTAAAAACAGTACCCAGCCCATGTTGCCTGTTCATGTCCAACAAAGTGCTGGCAATTCTGCTGACCAAAAGCCTCTCTCTCCAATAAAAACAAGAGCTATCAGAATAAAAGGAAACAAATGTGACATCACAAATGACTGTATTCACAAACCAGTTGCAGTACACTTCTGTCTCTTGGCCTTCTATCACTTATCTTTAAAGTAGTAATTAGCAATCCCAAAATAATCTTAAATGTAGATTACAGGAAGAGTCTGCTGACTTAATCTTTATCAATAGGTTTAATTTTATCACCAGATGAGTGAATTGGGATAAAACTAGTACTAGTTGACCTTTGACTTTTGTTTTGCCAAAAAGTTTGTGTTATCAGCAACATCTGTACCAAGAATGGCAGTTGACACTTTTTTCATGTGATTGGCACTTTTTTCATTGACTGTCCTTCTTTTCCCAGGGTTTATGATTCATACACACACAAATAACCACATGCGCTGTATAAAGAAATCCTTGAAGTTCTCCCTCATGCTCCATTCATCTGATGAAGTAGACTGCAATTAGGAATTACACTGTGGGATTTGTGCAAATAAGGAAATTCATACAAATGGAACTGTGACCCACACATGAGACAAACACAAGCATCTGTTGAACAAGGTGTGAAAATTTAAAGCAGATACTTGCTTCTACTCAGGGCAGCATGCTCTCATATTTTGTGAATCAAAGTGAAATGCTAATACATCCCTAACTGTAGTCCATGAAAGCTTATGTCTGAATAAATTTATTCATCTTTAAGACACTACAAGGCCCTTAATTGTTTTTTTGCTGCAAGGGACTGACACTTCTATCCTCTGAAATCTATTGTGCACATTTCTGCTTCTGCCTGGCATTCTGTATCTGCTTTATCAATTCATGCATCTGGGGAGTCTGTAAAACTCAGGAAAATATAAGAGTTGCAATCATCTCAGACAATCTTGTTCAATCAAACTGTTGTTCCTGAATAGGCAGCATCTGGGGATATAAGATCCATTGGAGACATTCCTTGTCATTTCCTTGGAAAACACTGCACTGACTCAAAACCTTCCTAGAAAAAAAGAAAGAAAGAGACCAAGGCAAATTCATAACACTGAAGGTTCAGAGATGCCAATTTCAGTAGCGTGAATAAAAGCCATCTTAACCTCCCAGGTCATGAGATCAGCAGCTGGAAATGGAAAATCAGCACCAATAAATTGTAATGGAGTAGAGTGATGAATGCTACTTAGAAAGAGTAGATTTCAGAAGAGTATCAGCAGCTGCTTAAGAGGCAGAGCATTCTGAAGCAGCCCTGACCCAGAGATGACCATGTTCATACTCTGAATGTTCTGAGTGTACCACTGCTTGTCTCCTCTTTCCATAAATCTTCTCACTAGCTCCACTTGTGTCCCAGTGTGGGTGACAAAGTAAAACATCAATGGTTAGTTAACAGATAACAGAGCTAGAGAGATGGGGCATCTTGCAAGGTTCAATGGAGCAACTTGCTTCCTGGTCCAACTTGAGATTTCCTCTGCTTTTGCGACCAGGCCGCTCCAGGGCTGACCGTCTGCACGTAGCCTGCAGCAGGAGATTCTGGGGCAATCTCAGCAGAGGGCGTGTGTGAGGGCAGGTGGGAACACAGCAGAGGCGGTGCGAAGGGGGAGGTTTCAAGGGGGTGGGGGTAGGATAGTGGGGAGAGGCTGTGATAGGGGGAAGGGAAGGGAAGGTTCAGCTCATCTTTTTGATATGAAGTAGATGGTGGGAGTGGGTAGGGAGAGGGGTTGCAATACAGGAGGAAGGGTTTTGCTCTTCCCATCCTCACCACCAAACCCCACCACCACTTCCTTCTTTTCTGTTAAAGTTGCTCCTGATACTTGAGACTTGACTCAAGACTTGGAGTAAAGCACTTGAACACATCACTGCTATTCTGTGAGTCTATGGATCTGTGTCTTTAGTTTAAAAATGAATTTAAAGACCTGAACATCCATGTTTCCCCATAGAATGTGAATAAACATGCATATAAATTTTCATGCATGCATGCACATACACACACAGATTAATGTGGAAGTAGGATGGAACTGACTCAAGAACAGACATTTAAGAAATCTAAAGGGATCTAAAATAGTCTGATCCCTAATGAATGTCACTCTGCTCTGCACATAATTTGTTACAATTACGAAATTATTTCAAATCAAGAACAACTTCAAGTTTTCACCATTTCACCACATCTGACATTGAGTACAATATTGCCCTTCCACAGCAGGATTGGAACTCCCTGTCTCTGCAAGCGAAAATTAATCTTGTGGAAATAACCAAAGCCTTGTATGGCTGAGCTGATGAAATGTCTTAAGGGGAGGAGATATGAACGGGTGCAACATTTCTGAGTGCTGGAGATTCAGCAAATTGAAAAATGAGTTATGGCTGATAGGTTTAGTGGAGTTCCTGTTGAGCAATTATATTCCATGAGGGTCCTTCACTGTACAATGTGCTATCAATTTTCACTTTATACAGTAGAGGGGATAATGGTTTCAGGTGCAGTCTATGGGTTAGCTAAGCACTCTCTCTCTCCCTCTCTCTCTCCCTCTCTCTCGTGGAGGGAATAGAGCGGTGATTGTTTAACATCTGACTTTTCTCACATAGCGATCACATTTATATTTGAGCCACATTTTGCATGCATCATAGACATGATCTGGGTTTTCCTTTTCTGTGGGAGGAACTTAGCTTAAATCTAAAAACCAACAATCTGTGGGTACTAAAAAGCTGTCATCAACTGGGAACACCATTTCTAAAACCTTCTGCACACCATCTTTAGGTAGTAAAACTGCAAAACTGTAAAGGGTTCTACATAAGTATGCTAATAAGAAGACTGCTTCCCTCCAAAGTATGGAAACTGCATCCTCTGTCTCCAAACCAGCATGTAGGATCGCTAAAATGGATGCAAGATAAGGGGGTTCATATATCATGAATTTGCATAGGTTGATCGAATTCTGCTAATGCCTGTTATAGGAAGAAGCAAAAAGCAAGTCCGTCTGTTTCCGCTGCCTGGCCCTCCTTAACACAAATGCACAGAGTTTCGTGTAATGCTGGTCATTACACCAGCACAAAGCTTCTACCACTGATGGAAGCACCATTTTCAGTGTTGTGCAAGTGTCAAATCCAGTATTCTGACTTCCTCTGCAAAAGCAGTTTTGCAAACCTTTTTGCAAGCAGTTGCACAACTCCTGACAACACCCCTAGGCTAGGTGCCACCTGTGCTTGTTCTGCTAGTCCTCATGGAACCATGAGTGCATTGTACTTTTCTCACTAGCCTAACACTGGATACCCCAGTCAGACACGCAAGCTGTTGACATAGTCTAACACTATGCCCAGCTGAGGCCAAATTTCTTCCTGACCACTCAAAATATTTATTACACTTTAAAATCAGCTGCCAGTGTCAGGCAAGTCCATATTATCCTCTCTGCTGTATAAACTGAAAACTGCTAGCACATGACCAAATGAAGGATTCTTGTGGAATAAAATGGCTCAACAGGAATTCTGCTAAATATATCCACCATAGCTCTCTGGAGTTGTCTGTTTTTTGAGCATTGGCTGCCTGTATGTTTGGTGCTTAGCAAAAGGGATCAGGCAGCATAGCACTATGGCTAAAATTTGCTCTGTCCTTTAAGGTGTAATAATTTTTTTCCTTTGAAAACAACTCTGTGCATGTTCAGGGACACTAAGTTTCTTCTCTTTGTTGGCTGGGTCCATTTACTTGGCCATCTCAGGCAGCAAAAAGACTCAGGCCAGCCCTGATGATTAGTCTTCAGTGGACAGCCAATTGGTTCTTACTGCCACTCACAGGAACTATTGAGCCTTTTCGGTCCATTCACAGCATGTCCCCAATATAGTCTCTGCTGTTAATTAGGAAACGCTGCACAGTTGCACCAGTCTATTCAGTCTTCCATCACGCCTTCACCTTTCACCCCATGTCATGGCAGCATTCATAGCTAGAACCTGAGGACCCTCTGAAGAATTTCACCCTGGTGGTGGAAAGATAACCAGCATCTTCCACAATGGAATAGCTACTTTGATGCCAGTGATACACTAATTATGACCATCTTTATGGGAACCTACCCCAACCTGGCACTCCCTGGATGTGTTGGACTACGCTCCCATCAGCCTTGGTCAGCATGGTCATGCTGACTGGAGGGTGTCTGGATATGTAATTCAACACATCTGGGAGGAACCTGGTTTGGGAAAGTCTGCTTATGACAATCTCACTGAGTGACACTCACAGCGACAACATGTTGATCCTTTGTTTTACATTTGTCTTAGTTTTTCAGCCCCCAGGAAGAAATAGCTTCCAAGTTCTTAATCAGAACCCTATCAAAAAGTTTCATTGAGATGAAGGATTACAGGGCTATTTTGATTTGCAAATGAAACTTTTGTTCCCCCCTTTCAAAAACAAATTAGAGCATTGGAACATTTGGACTTAGTCTAAGCGGTTCATCTGTCAACCTTCAGACTGTTGTTGAGACCAATATATATTTGGAACAAGCTCTTCAGAATGAAATGACGGAATGTGTCACTTTCCCTATTAGCAGGGAATGAAGTCCTCAAAGAAGACCTGCAATGGAGAAGCGATATGTACAGCAGATGTTTAAACAGAGGGAGTGGGTAGAAACAAGCTGGCTTGCACCAAACAAAACAAAAACACAGCAAAAATGTAAAACCTGTTTCTCTTTGACATTTTGCTCAGCTGCCTCCCAAATCTTCAAGGAAAACATTTCTTTCTAATTTAGTTATTTTGGACTAATCTTAACTTGCTTTTATCTAAAATTATGCGCATTTTAACATCTGTACTTTATTTGGAAGACACACATAAATGTTGTTGCTTGGGAAAACTAAGACCGCTTTGGAGAAGTCATTTTATGAAAGTGCAGAGCCTTCTAAGAATCAGGTACAGTGACAATCGAGTCTGCATTTCTATCCATGCTTACCTTGGAGAAAGCTCCACCAAATGGAATGGGGCTTCCCATGGTGCAGAAACACCTAGATGTGCCCTGTGACAATTCTTCGAGGTGGACACAAGCTCCCACGGTAGGCAAAAGGCACAGGTTTGCCCACAGGCCCCGGGATAAAATATTCTTTTAGACACAGGGCATATCTGCAGTGATATGGATGCAGAGCTGGTTGCTCTTGAAAGGGGAACTTCACAAAACATTAGGACACAAGAAGGTGCCTTCCACTGAGTCAGGCCCTTGGGCTATCTAGCCAGCACTGTCATCCCTGACTGACAGCAGTTCCCCGGGGCTTTAGGCAGGAATTTTTCCAGTCCCACTGGGAGTCGCTGGGTGTTGAATCCAACTGTATGCAAAGTAGGGACTCCACAACAGTGCCCCAGCCTCCCCAACCTCATTCATACAATTTACTCAGGCACGCAATGTGTCATTTTAACTGGATGGACAGTGCAAAGGAGGAAGCCAGACTGGAGGTTGTATCCCTTTGCCCCCTCACTTTCCCATCTGGAATCCAGCCTGCCCCACTGCATGCCTCCTATTCGTAACGGGGAAAAATCTCACAGTGGTGCTGGCAGGAGCTGTCTACTCATTGGGAAGAGCAAGCGCATATGGTCTGCATTATGTTGGTGGGGCTGTAGAGGACTGGCTGATTCCAAGCAAGGGAAAGACGCACCACCACCAACCCTGCATGGCACTGTCCCCCCACATTCCAGCTATTTAGTTTTTTAAAGACCTTGCATTCCTGGCCAAGCCATGCGGATGAAGCCATGTGTTGTTGCATTCCATCAGTGGCTGACATCTTTTGGTTGTGAACCTTCAGCAAGCCTTCCAGAATTTGTTTCCCCCCTTTCTTTTTTCCAGTGATATTCACCCCATGGCCAATGGCTTTAGGTTCACATAATTCAATTACAGAGCTACTTTGACAATCAAATTTGCTAGTCCCAGTTGTTTTGACAGGGTATTACAAAATATGTTATAAAATGTCTGCCAATGACTCCCATGTTGAAGAAATGATGTTTCTTTTTCCTGTAAAGCTTTCTTGTTTTGTATTCTCTGATCAGATAATTCTGGTCACTACACCTAAGAGAGAGAAAGAGAGAGAGAGAAGAACATTGCCGATATGGGAAAGGTGCAGAAAAAGAAAAGTAAGATTATAAATAGCCAGAGCAACTTCCTATAAGAAAAGGTTGCAATACGTAGTACTGTTTAGCTTGAGAGGAGGGAACAGAAAGGGGTGTACAAAAGAGAGGTGCACAAAGTCATGCATGAGTTTCAGAAAGTGCATAGAAAACATTTTTCTCCCTCTTTTCAAAAGGCTGGAACTCACGTTATCCCGAATCCCCCATCCTTCAGCTTCATGGGATTGACCCATGAAGCTGATGGGTGGGGGATTCGGGAGAACATGTCCTCCTCCTTCACAAGGCACGTAGTCAAACTGTGGGATTCACAGGCACAAGGCAGGGGCAGACAAATGCACGGGGAAGGCGGCTTTCAATGGCTACTCTGTGCTTCCTCTGGTACCAGGGTGCCGATGGCCGCCGGTTGCTGGGAAGCTCGAGTGGGAGGAGGCTGTTGCGCTGCTGTCCTGCTGGTAGGTTCCCTGGTTGGCTACCATATGAAGAGGACGCTGGCCTAGATGGACCTTACGCTTGACCCAGCAGGACTCGTTACATGCTTTTAGCATTAGACCAACCATCACTGACTTTGTATTTATACATCTCCTACATTATCAGCATACTTCAGGTTGTCAAAATCAGCTGTCAAAGCCTACCAAGTAATGACATATTCAAAGCATATGTTAAATTGATGAGAGCAGAATGGGTAACATTGAACATGCATTCTTGATTTACATTGTTGAGACTGAGTTATTTGAACTAGGAAATGAGGGCTTACGCAGTCCTGGGACAAACCTGAAGCCACTCATGTCAAAGAATGCCTCAAATGTTACCAATTTATTTGCACTGTGAACCTTCTTCCCAGCCTTACCGTCAGAAGTGATAGCAGTGATGGTGGCCAGAGGCGATGGCCAACTGCCCAGCAAAAGCTCCTTCCAGTCCAGACGTGATGTCAACAACCGGCCTAGCAGCTTGACTGAAGACCTGGAAAGCAGCGCACCCTGCATGGATTGAGAGATGCCCTAAAGACACCTGTATCGTCTGTTTCTGGAGCTGGCACCTGCCAGGTACCCTGTGTTTGCCTTGGCCATAGGGATGCACGTACAAGCAAAACGTGAGTTGTCTATGCTCATTAAATTCCATCCCAAGGGTCATCCCAAGCCATGCCTGTATCAGACCAGGGACTTTGGAGATGGGGGTTACATGGAACTTTGCGAATATTTTCATGAATATTGTCCCAAATGTATATATCAATTGTGTATATCTCTGAAACATGCTCATTTCCCCACACGTGGGCTGATCGAAGCACGCTTATGCACTCTTTTTCAGAAGTACGCACCTTTTCATACACATTGATCAAATATACACGTTCTGGCAAGTACAACTTTTGGTGCCTGCAAGTTACATCGTGAGCTTGGATCAGAGACTGGGTCCTGATCAAAAAGGAAACTGAAACAAATTTTTCATACCTGTCTACCTGGCCAACACAACTTCTAGTTCAAGGCAGATTTCTGACAAAATATCAAAAGCAAGGCTCCAAGAGAAGCATGGGGGCAAAGCGATGGCCATACTCTCTCCAGCTGGAGCAGAGGATTGACTGAGTCTTAAATGCTTTAGCAGTCACAATGAATCAGTGCTAAAAAGCACAACACAGGAAAGTAATGATAGATACAATATTATTTCTTCAGTATGAGATGTTAGGGTTAATATATCACAAAATTAATTCCAGATGTAATGAGGACTGGTCACTTGGGACATTGCCATTGCATTCTTGTTCAGCTTAAATTCCTGGCCAGCTACACGCCCCATGGGTTTGCATCCAGGGGTCTTCTTTCTCAGCTAGCCAAGTCTCCAAGGCAAAAGGTCCACATTCTCCATTCCACACACGTCAGGCAGGGAAAAAACAGGCACCTGTGTAAGCATATGACAGCTGGCAGGTGACCTGTAGGTATTAAGCCCTGGATGATGTCATACCATTGCTCTGCCTCCAAACTGGCATGTGCCAAGGTAGCCTCTGACACTGCTTTATTCCAAAAAGGCCGAAGGGAAGTTTGCCACCCTCCATTCCTTCAATCTTTCACTCTGTTCTTCCTGAAGGTCCGGGAAAGTGTTCTAAATGCAGCCAATTGCACACCTTGCACACTCACATAGATCCAAACTGTTACAGAAGCCTTTGGCCCCCAGGCTCCAGTGTTTGGTGGTGGGAGGGGCAGCGATGTGGCTCATGTGGGTCCTTCCAGAGCGGCCCTGTGAGGACAACGCACAGAGCTCTGGTCTCCGAGAGCGGGCTGCGAGGCTTACGAAAAACAGCTGGGCGGCTCCCTCTGCTTGTCGAGGTCTTGTTCCCCTTTGCCTACTGATAGGGCCAGCCTGGCCTGCATGCCTACCAGTTCTCACTTCGGTCTAGTGGCTTTGCTGCACCCAGATGCTTATGAGACTTCAGGGTCTCACTGGATTTCAGGCGGAAAAAGGGAGGCAGGCTGCTCCAGAACCACGACTTAAGGGCAGCAAGGGGTGGGGGTGGGGGTCTGCCTGGTGAGAAAGAGAAACTGGACAGTCTGTGGTCCATCACAGGCCCACTGCCAATGCGTGGACCCCGGCAGACGCTCGACTGTGTCCGACATGGATGCCACATCCTGGAATAGGACTGGCTAAAAGATGAAGAGACAGAATAGGACTGTTGCTCCAGCCACACTTAACGTTAGCCAAGGAACGAAGAGAAGACATCACTTGCTTCCTGCTGCAGGGGCCATTTGCTCGAGCGGCCTGCCAAAAATGCATGGGAAGGTGGGGGGAAACAGATGTTAGTGTGCAAGTGCAGATGTTAATATCCCAGATCAAGGCCAGATGCGGACATTGAAAAACTTGGCCAAACCCCGGACAATAGATCAGCTCCTGAAATATTTGATCAAAGATTTCAGTCCACAGAACACATGCCCTTTAGTGGTCTCCTTGAAGTGCCTTTGCAGACTGTGGGATTTTTCTCAGGCTGTTCCAGAATAAATTGGCTGCGGACTGTAGCCAAAGGCATTCAGATCATGTGGCCTTGAAAGCAAACACACAGTTAATTATGTAATAGCAAGAGTTGATTCTCAGATAAGAAGCAATCAGTCTAGCTGCCTTTTGTTAACTTGTTTCCATAAGGAATTGGGGGATTTCAGCGCTAGGTGTTTGCGTGCGTTTTAAAAAGCATTACTGTGTCTATAGTTTTTACAGCATCTAAAGAAAAGCAGTGATGGATTATTACTTGGAGTCATGATGCGGACTGTGGACTGTCCTGGGCCCCTAAGAATTAAGCATTTTCCATCCTGCATTGTGGTATAAATATCAGACTGGATCCAAGATGTCTACACTCTTAATCCATCCAACCCTTGGGCAATGTGAATTCTTTCATATGTCTTAATACATATAGCTTGGCGACCACATAATTGCTCAGATCTGCCGAGCCTCGGAACGGTGCAGCAAGTTTAATAAAATGGCACCGGGCTATCGATCCCTGTGGTTTAATCTGGACCCTCACTATCTATCTAGCTCTGAGGAAATGAAGCGTTAAGGAGGAAATCCAGGCACAATGGAGAATGTGTGAAACACATCAGTCAGGAAAGTGCCTTGCCTAGCAGAGGGGGGGGGTGGATATGTGTTGGAATGGCACTCCATGCGATGATAACTGCTGAAGAGTAAAGAATGGTTCCACATGTATAACAGAGTTTGAATTGAACCAAACGTTCGAGGAAATAGTAAATCAAGGGTGAACCACAGCAGTCCCTCCAGGAGTCATTTGGTCATCACTCCTGGATTCCCCCATGGGCTGCATCTTTGCCGGAGGAAGCAGCAAAACTTCATCCTGATTTGTCACCACTTTTCTAAAGCGAACCATGACAGAACACCACCCGGGCCAAAGTTAGCTTGGAAGTGAGCTATATTTGGCCAGTGCAGCATTCCGTTGTGGTTTGCCACCAATTCCCCGCTGCAAATTAGTGGGGGGTTTGCCGCCATCACACGTTTTGGCAGCATGGCTGTACAGGCAGGGTTGTGTGGGCTGCACCCTGGGTGGCAGGGGCCACACGCTGCATGTTCCCCCCACTGCCTTAAATGAAGTTTAATCTATCAAACCATGGAGATCCAGCCTGGGCAGCTGTGAAGATTTTGTTCCTTTGCATAACCATGCAGTGAAAATCCATTGTGCTTGGGACAAGGTTCTGGAATGGGATTTCAGTAATTGCATTCTGAATTAAATGCAATCTTTTTCATTCCAATTTTGCTATTCACCAGGATATAGAGGTATATGCATATATTGTGTAAATCCAAACTAACATGTTTACTTTGCAGTCTGGTGGATCGGTTTTCCATGCAAATCTAGGTGAGAAAATCAAGCACAGCTCTAGGCAACATTTTTTCCCGTGTAATTATTTATGCCAGTGCTGTCAATCAGAGCAGAAGATACTACTCCAAGCAAGGTAGAAATGAAAAGGTTTAAGCACAGCATTAATCAGACCATTCTAGTTCTGATCACATATGTGTGAAACTGTAGTGTCACAAAGGGACATGAAATATTTCCACTGGTCAATAGGTAACATACACTAACTGGTAAGCATGCAACAAACAATTCACAATTTATGACACTGCAGTTTGGTGTAGAACCATTCAACCTACTGAGGGATCAGTCAAACATTTGGCTAGTGTAATCTGGGGGTATCAGACCTCAGTCCTGTGGAACAAATCTAGCTACACATGGGGTGCCAATCCAGTCCCCCTGTGCTCCCCACAATGGCCACCAGTCCTTTCTCTGGCTCCACCCCATTTCCATTCTAAAGTGCCTCTCCCATGGTCTCGTTACTGCATTTCAAGCCAAAACAAGCTGGCAAGCTTGGTTATTTCACCCCTCTGCCTCTTGCTCTGTCTCCTTTTGTGCTCAGCCTGGACCACCACTGGGACACAGACCCCAAGAGCTTCCTTAAATTTGAATTGGGTCCTTAAGATGGAAATAAATTAACTTCCCACCCACTCCAGGGCTGAGATCCTGGAATTATTATGAATGAAGTCTTGTTCCTCCTCCAATAAGATAGCCAAGATTTGAGCCCTTGGTATCTCTTCAGGTTTATGGGGGAATAGGCACATAGACAGTTGAGGCTGCCAGGCAATGCGAAGCCTTTGAAGGGGCTGTCCAGATAGAAATATTATGAGCCCAGCCTTCTGTTCTTGCTAGTCCATACAACTGCTATATTCAAGTCCCACCTGCTTAGCCCAGAAATCAGATGCAGGTAATCTGAACTGAAGAACACACATTAAAGACCTTGTTCCAGATAAATGAACCTGGCCTGATCCTGGCTGTGACCATCCGCATGAGAAGAACACTAGCCCTCTCTGATGTTGGTCCTTTGATCAAGCAGCTGTCCATCATGTGTTGTCCATCCCTTGCGAAACTAAGTAAATTGGCAACACCGTGGCCCAAGGAAGGGCAATATCCAGTGCTGCAGGTGCACCAGGAAGATTTACCTCTGGTGCAATGTGAAGCTTCTTAAAGCAACTGGAAATGAGACAAATGGTCCTTTCAAGAATGGAAGAGATCAGCAAAGGTAGCATAAGGAAGCTGTGCTGAACTGCCTCATCCAGAAACAAGCCAAGTATTTTCGCCTGTTTCTGGGATTGTTCAAAGAAGCACCAGATTCCTGGTGGAGCGATGGCTCCTGCTGGCGCCATAGGCTCCATGGAAGCAGAGCAACCGCACTGGATGCTGCCCTGTGCCGTATCCCCCAAGTTGGTATCCTCCAAGTTGCAATATATTATGTCATAACCTCTTCATCTAGCAAGCACTAATAACATGTACTACATTTTCTATTTCTATTTCAAGTTGTATGTTATAAATGAAGTTCTATTCAGTCCCCCACCCCCAGCAAAAAAAGCTTGACTAGAAAATAAATTTTGTTTATGGACTTAAGCAGTCTCTCAGTTTTTGTTCAATTGCACATTCCTTATCCAGCTTCTAAAGCAAAGCAATACATTCTTTATTGAAGAATTTCATCTTTGGTTATATGGCTCTATCCCATCACTGTAAAGGCCACGTGATCTGGGATTTCAATGGGGAAATAAGGCAGGAAGCAAATACTGAGCCTAATCCTGCTGATGCTGTGTGTAACTTCGAGCAACCTGAATGACCTCTTAAGGACTTGTGACCTGTAATTGGGGAAATGCAAAATAGCCTTAATTTCACAAAAGATTTATTCACAGAGTTCACAAGTGAGCTCATACCTCTCAGTAAGTGAGTCTGAAGATGGTAACTCCATCATGGAACTGTTTCAATTTGTTTTCCTGCCAAATGTCTGGGATGGAATAGAAGAGAACTAGCAATGGAGCTAGAGCACACACCCAGCCTTTAAAAACTTGGTCCACAGCTTGGACTTTTATGGTGGCTCCTGCACAAGGCCACAGTTTCCTTAGTTCATTGTGCATTGCAACCACAAATCATTCTACTCAGTGAGCCTTTGGGTTGTTCGTGAAGCTATTTAGTGCTATGAGCCACAATCAAAAAAAGTGGAGCATCCCTTTCCCAAAGAAATGCAGCTTTCCTTCCTTGGGGCAAAAGCCCAGGCCAGTGCTGTGCCAGAGTGCTAACACTCATGGCCTTGTGCTAGTGCAAACCAGTGCTGGCGAAGCATTAACAACCCTTGCTAGGCAGAGGGGGAAAGCAGTGATTTGACGCCAGATTTTGGCAGTACAGTTTCCACCACACATCAGCTCAGATGTGGCAGCAGATCACCACCTCCTCCTTTTGACCAGCAAGCACCACTGTGGTGCTGTTCTTGTTGTATTTATATCCTGCCTTTCTTCCTCTTGCAAGGAACTGGAGGCAGCTTGCAAAGGTTTGCCTGTTCACCCTGTCCTCACAACAATAACACTGTAACGGATAGGCTGGGAGTACATGACTTACCCAAAGTGGGCTCCATGGCTGAATGGGGACTAGAACGCAGATCTCCTGAGTCTCAGACCAAGCGCTTTACCATCACACCGCACTAGCATTGCGTTAGTATTGGTTTTCACAATCACGGGGCCATTAGGGTGAGTACCGTGACAGCATTGGCTGCTGCCCAACATGAGGACTCTTTTCACATCGTTCTGCTTCTTAAATGCATCTGGCTCCTCTTTTTGGCCTCATCCAGCAAAACCACTCTAATGGATTTCTTCTGCTGCACAGACACATGAGCACAACCAGGGTCAAGCCATAGTGTTGCATGCTACAATTCAGCACACCATATTTTTCAAAAAAATCTCTTTGAAACTTGTCTCCAAGCATAACACAGTTCACCCTTTCTATATAGACTGTTGGCCTTCAGCTAACTTAGGATTTTGCTGCCAGGGCTGAATTGGAATCGAATGTCTTGCCTTTCCCATCTTTGATCTGTGACCCCGGACACCAAAGTGGCCCTGATGGCATGGTAGAAATGTCCTTTCTCCATCACGATTAAGATGGCATAAGGGCAGATTGAATAAATTCCTATACACATTACCTGCACTAGATTATTTGGGGGGGGGCAGTCTTCATAATTGTGCTTTGCAACCAAGAAGTGCAGGCATATAGATGCTGGTTCCTGCATTTACACAACCAAGGTATCCTGCAAGATGTAGGGTCTGTCAGGAATACACTTTGGGGGCAGGAATCGGTTGGATTCCCTCCACTCAGCTCAGCTCCTTGGACTCTGGCCCAATTTCTCACAGCCCTGATTCTGACTTGGTGCTGGGGAAGGTGCTCACATTCTCTTTCCTCCAAAGAGCTCTTGCAGCCATTCGTGTAACTGCTTTTTTCCCCGACTGCAAAAATGAAAGAGACAATGTGGCTCAAGATCTCCACTGCCTGCCCACTCATTCACCATCATTCATCATTCACAAAACTGAGTAAAGTTCCCTCAGAAAAATACTGTGAGGTTATACAAAAGGTGAAACTGAACCAGGAGTGGAGGGGCACCCATTTTGTGAAGGAAAGAAACCTTGTAGCAAATCTGATATTTGGTTACCTGAATAGGATTTTTAAAAAAATGCACTGTGGCAAAACTCTACCTGCCTTTTTGTGCTGTGCTTTGCATTCTTTGTTGCCCGGCAAAAGAGACTGTTTTCTGCCTCTTCTGTGGGACGAAATTCCTTCAGTGCAAGGCTTTACTGCTTACCTTACTGTAAAGAGGTGTCGGAGGGGTCATTTTTCATCCTCCCCCCACCCACTTCTCTTCTGTGACTGCTGGAGCTTCTCAGAAAGCCCCCTAGTGGTCGTAGCCAGCACTTCCCCTTGGGCCTTTCCAGGGCTGCTGCCTGCTGAGTACCTGAAAGCTGGGAGAGGAATTTTTGCTGTTGCTTTGTTGTTGTTAAAAGTCTGGAGGAGGAGAATCTGTCGGCTGCACCTTTCTAAAATATGTCCCTTTCTTTAACATTATCCCTAAGTCTCCCCTTTTCCCTTCTTGACAGCGATCCAGTTTCCAGCATGTTGAGCAGCTGACTATGTGAGAATTTGAGCATAAATTGTTCTTTTTGGAGACAGAGCAAGGAAAAGCTTGCACCTTCTCAGGGAGGGGTGATTTTTCCTCAGGGCATCCTTTCCCATGATGCAAAATTAAATTTGTTCAAAATTTCCAACCATGGAAGCAAGACGATTTCCCAACTGAAAACATGAGACGCTTTCCATGAAATGCCAGATTGTGTGATACGAACCATCAACGGCCCTCCCTCCAGCCACAGCTGCTTCCATTTAGTCATAGTGCAAGTGAAGAGACAGTCAAAGAGCTCACATTCACTGGAATGCCGTATCTCGCAATAACATGCAGGCACCGGCTTTGGGGCGGCATCAAACTCCAGGATACTGCCTGGAAAGCATGTGCCCACTGGAAAATGTTGGTGGCATGCAAGCACCTGCAAGCAGCACTTGCCCTCAGAAGAACTGATGTGGCTTGTGGCAGGAGACTCAAGCCACCCACTTGCTTTTGCTCTGGTTCCTTCTGTTAGGGAGAAAATCAGAATTAATATTCAAAAGCAGCACCAGAAGAGAATCTTCAGCTGGGAAGACAGACCCTTTCATGAAGCATCAACACACATATTGACAAGGGCTGAGCCGAAACAGATTCCTCAGCTGTGCAGACTCAGGCACAAGTAATGGAAAGCATCCCCTTCAGTTACTGGAAATGTCCATCTTACTGGGGAGGTAGCAGCAGCAGTTGCAGGAGAAGCACACTTGCCTTCCCGCCCCAATTGGACCCCGTGTCAGCGAGCTGGCCAGGCGGCAGCCGTGGCTGTAAAGGCAGCAGCACTCCTCTTATTCTGCCCATTCAGAGTGAAGGCAATGTGATACAGGAAGGATTGCCTTCACTCTGAACGGGCTTCTTTTACCTTCAGTCACGATATCCCTTCCAATCAGCTATTTGACCATATGCATCATCATGTTCAGAATACAATGGGATTATATTGTAAGGACTGGTACAGAACAAAGGGTGGTGATAATGCAGCTGCCCAGTGAAGCAGTGAAACAGGCATGGAAATATAATCTTTTGGATGATATGCCGAGGAAACCAAATGTTCCTTTTTTCATGCCAAAG
This sequence comes from Varanus komodoensis, assembly GCF_004798865.1. NCBI lineage: Eukaryota > Metazoa > Chordata > Lepidosauria > Squamata > Varanidae > Varanus > Varanus komodoensis. The sequence goes on along the minus strand of NW_025335798.1, from coordinate 4,504,987 downwards.
AAAAGTTCAGAGAGAGAAGTGGGGAGACAGTCTAGTCAACACTTCTACAAGAGCCACTTAAATACAGATCAAATTAAGTCTGTATTTTGAATATGCATAGATGGATCACTTTATTTCTGCTACATGTTGTTTGCCATGTGCCCATTCATTAGGCCAGCTTCCTATGCCTATATTCACCTATTAGTGAAATGTCAGTTTTCACACTTCCCTGCATTTTGTGATTCAGTTTTTTGGTAAAGGAACCAAGCATAATGCATGAAAATGTCTGTGTTTAGATTAAAGGACATTTGGAGATGCATATTTGAAGAGAAGATGCATGCTAGAAAGACATATGTTGTGACAAAATAGGTTCAAATCATGTATTTAAATATAAATTTGCATGCAGATCCTAAAAGACAGAACAGACTTATGAATGAACATGACATGAAACAGACTGAGCTGTCCATCCCTCATTTTACACCAGCAGAAATTTCTGAATGCTCTTTATATGCAGCCACATCTAGAATGTATTGTGGTAATCTAATTTGAACATCATGTGCATAATTCACATCCAACCATTGCTTCTGAAGGCAATATACGTTCGGTGGCTTCTGTCCATGCATGTAGCATTATCACATGTGATGATCTGCAAACAGTTTTTACTTTTTATGAGTTCTGTGTTTTTACACAGAAACACTTTCCATGTAGGAATATGAAACATGGGAAACATCCCTCAGAAAACAATATACTCTTTCTTGACCTTCCAGAACCACTACAGATCGTTTCTCTCTTTCTTCTCCAAGCTTGATGGTGTAAGGTCAAACAGAAAGAATCCAGATGGAACAGTTCACCCAGATGTCCAATAAGTGTGAGATGGCCCAGGAAAGGAAGCCCTGTGAAACAATTACATATGCTTGTATGCTGAGCTAGGAGCAGCTGTATAGTGACTTTATGGATGGCACATAAATAACTTTGTGTCAGTCACAGAAATGGACACCAGAGGGGTTCTGCATTATCTCCCGAGTGAATCTCACACAGCCACAGGGGCATACTAATTTGGTGAACATACATTTGGAACAACTGTGAGATGAGAAACAGAGTTTGTTGGGGCCCAGCTGGTACCCAGACAAAACATAATTGCAGCACTCAGAGGTTCTTGAGGTTTCAGTGTGGGATTCAGGAGACATGAAATGAAGAAGCATTAAAAACAAAGGGTAAGTAATAACGTATGTTTTTAAGAACACCACTACAGCAAAACATACCCATGCTAACGAAATACTTGAGTAGGAGTGCAGGAGAGTTTTGTTTGGTTCTCATTTTGATGCAAATATATCTAATTTGCATTCTCCAGCCATATGCAGGAACTGGCATGTACTCCAAAAATCTATACTTTTCTGAATGTGGTAATAAGTTCCTCAATAAATCTGCACACAAAGATGCGCGAATAAGGGAAAGGCACACTTAAAGCGTACATATTTGAGGAAATTATATATAATGCTGTTATATATGATGAGAGGGAATTCATACATTTGAAAAGGTGCATTGAAAAGCCCATGTGTTAGAAGAAATGTGCAAGAAAGCATGTGTGAAATTTTGTTTGGACCTTTAAAAACAAAACTCACAAACTGATGCAGGAATATGACAGAATGAACCTAACAGCTGAAATCCAACTGAGTGAGTGAAAGCAAATTTGACAGGTTTACCTATCCCCTGTGCTTCAGGCACATTTGTGCGCTGACAAACCGAAAGACACACATGCACCAGCACCCACCCGGAGAATACTCATCTCTAAGGGACGCAAGGCTCTTGCCAGAGTATAAGCTACAGAAAGGAAATCTGTTTTCACATCTGCTTATGCTAAAAGAAGAAGGGAAGGGAAGGGAAGGGATATTGACAAGGATTCAACTGAGCCATGTCCAGTCTCTCTAGCTGTGTTACCTTAAATGCTTTGTAGCTCCTGGCTTTTGAAGTTCATCCTGCAGGGAAGTCCTTGGAAGAAGCTGTCCAAGCCTGAATTAGGAGCTAAGCATTGAGCTACATGTTACACACAAATGTAATTACCTGTCCTCAAACAGCCTTTATTTTAGCTTGAGCATTCACTTTGGGACCAGTGGCTCCTGTGGAGAAATTGTGTGTTGGGAGAGGAGTGCTTAACCCTTTCTCTTCCACTGTTTCTCTGATCCCAAATGGCTTTTGAAATCCAACTGGCAAGAACAGAGAGCCCCTGTGAAGGGTAGGATCAGCAGTGGGAAAATAGTGGAAGGGGTAAGGACTCCCTCCCCTCATGCCTTCTTCATTCTCACTCACCTTCTCCTAGTGCAGCTTTTCAAGATACATGTAAGAAAGGGACTGTCCATATCTGAAAGCCCGGTGCAGCCCCAGTTCCCAGCAAGATTTAACTGGGAGCCCTGCTCTGTCTTAAATGTGCTCAGGCTGGCTGGCTACAAAGCTCCAGCCGTGCACGTTTGTCCATCCCAGGGTCAAGTCAAAAGCTGCCACAAGGCCTCCAGCCCTCGTCCAACACGTTTGAGTATCTAAAAGCAAACTTCATGCCCGCCCACTACCCTTCAGCCACTCCCCAACACCAGCACTTCCTCCCTTCCCCGTGGTTGATGTCATTAAACAAACTGACTGCCCAAAATCTGCCTAGCTCAGCATTTCTAGTGCCAGGCAATGGACAAAGGGAAGGGGTAGGGAGAGGCAGTGAAATCCTCTTCTACGCCTCTGCAGACAAGGCCGGAAGGAAAGGTGTGTTTGCAACGGGGGTATGTAGCAATTATGGATGAATGGTGCTGAACCTGAGGACTCCGTTTGGCTCTGGTAACTTTGCCAAGAACAAGCCCCACTCATTTTTCCTGGAAGCCTGAACACCCAACTCAGCTAGAGGGGAGTCTCAGTGGGACTGTTGAAAAGGGCATGGGGATTGAGGGTGTTTTGTTTTGTTCTGTTTTGTTTGGCTCAATGCCAGCTCAATTCAAGCCATTTCATGTTTTACAAGAAAAGAGCAGTGATGAACCACCTCTCGTTTGCAAATTGGACTATTTTCCGAGCTGCTTGGAGAAGACGTTCTGAAGAAGATGCTTCACTCTGCCACTGAACTTTCACTGAGGACAAGTGCTGTGAAGCATTACAGCCTCATCATATGCATGCTTATAGGTCAGTGAGTCTCCCTGAGTTCTCCAGGTTTACCTCCCAAATTCCTCCTCAAAGCTTGTGCTAGTTCATTGGCGTTATCAGATATGAGCTTTATTTTTATTTGTTTATTCATTTGATTTGGGAACATCCAGATTTTGAAAGCTGAGCAATTTTCCTCATTGCAAAATAAAAATAAAAATAATACAGAAATGCAGCTTTGGGGGAAGAGTTACACAAATGCACACATTCACAAGCACACCTTTTTGAACAGGGATGCAAGATTAGGATATTGCAAACTTTTCTCAAAACTTGCATTCCTGCTCTTGTTCATATATGGGATTTCAAATGGAGATATTTGCATTAGTTGTGAACAGGAATGCAATTCTCGGACATCCTTACTTGAGCTCTTCAGACTCCTGGGATTCCATTCCAAGCCAGGCCTGAGCAAACTCCCACACCAGCTGCAACTCCCAGGCCAGCTGTTCACAGGCTGCAGAGCTGGTTGGTGGCATGTTCGCAGTTGGTAGCCGGAGCAGAAACAGGGTAGCTCACAGTCATATTCCCCGCTACTGGGGGAGGGGGTACCAAAAGAATTTGCTACGAGATATCAGGCAGTATACAGGAAGCTTATGCAGAACCACATGGGCAAACTAATAGTTGCCCCCCCCCGCCAAAAAAGTAAATGCATAAAACCTGCAGAAAGACATCTCCAAGCTTCTCCCATTTTAAGCAAACATTTTTAAAAAGGATTTTTAAAATGACTTTTGGCTCATATCTAAATAAAATATGTTGTAAGTATTGGTTAAAAGATCAGAAAAATGATAGCCTGTCTTATATCCTAGTGCAGAGCTTTTTACCTCTACAACACTGTTGCTGAACTAGACCAAGAAATTTTTTGCGCTATACAGAAGAACACCTATCCAAATTGTGTTCCTGTGTTCCTGCCTGCCTTTCTCTCTCTGTCTCTCTCTGTGAGTGTGTGTGTGAGAGGGAGCGAGAGAGAGCGAGAGAAAGAGAAAGAGAAAGAGAAAGAGAAAGAGAAAGAGAAAGAGAAAGAGAAGAGAGAGAGATTATGTGTAGCACCAGAAACTTGGGGGGGGGGTCTGATTATGATTAATTAAGTCTGGTATTTGGTGAAATCTCTTTAAATCAGAGAGTGCAGCTGAGAACAAAGCTGGTTTTAAAACTGTAGCATCATGGAAAGACCGTTTTCTATTGCAACCAATTGTCAATGTCAGAAATTCATGCTAGGCAATCATCTGCCTTCTGTTTAAAACTTCTAAGGCAGTGTGTTCCATTGCTGAATAGTTCATATCATCATGAAGTGTTTCCCAATATTTAGCTGAAGTTCCTTTTCTTGTAATTTAAACCCACTGGGTTGAGTTCTACCCTCTAGAGCAATGGAAAACAAATTTTCTCCACCATCAATGAGACAACCTCGAATTATTCGAAGACGGCTATAATATTCCTGCTTTGTTGCATCTTTTGCAGGCTGAACACACCACATCATCACCAGGTGATGTCTGGCCAAGGCTATTACCTGTCACAGTTCAGATGCTATAATTCTGCTGACGCAGCCTAGAACTGCGTTTGCTTTCTTACCCAGTGCTTTGCACCACAGACTCATGTTCAGCTGGTGGTCTAGTAATCACCCTAAAGCTCCTTTTCATGTGTGTTGGAATAAGAAGGCAAAGCCAAGTGGCTTCTGGTGGTCTGGAGCAGAGCCTTGCAGAATCTGGTAGGTCTAAGGGTAGAGCCAACCAATTTTTGGCAGGTCTAGGAATGGCATTCGGCACAAAAGCTGCCCATTCAGCTAAGGAAAACAGTTTCTTAATCTTAGAAAAGCAGTACGCATTCTGATCTCTCCTCCTCTCTTCATCATTGTGCTTGACAGAGATGACAACATTGCTTTGATCCGGGAACAAAGAGACGAAGAAGAGGCAAGCGTCGCTTGTTACTGGGACATCAGTGGGCAGAGAGCCAATGAACAAATGTGTTCTGGGATTCAGTATGCTACCACCAGGATTTTTCCTGTCCTCGGGGTCCCAGTTGGTACAGCATCAGACCTGGAAAGGGGAAGTCTTGACACTCATTGGATTGCCTTGGATAGGCCGATTACCTGAGCTGCACAAAAGTGCAGGACAGCTTCGTAGACAAAAAGATAATTGCAGGATATGCTTCTCTTCCTGCAAATGATAACAGCAGTCACATTTCTTAGGGGACGCGCTGTACACCCATTTCTATCGTATTTAGAGGAGTGTTTCCCCAGCTTTTGATAGCTGAGGCAGAGGTGGTTCCCCCACCACATTAACATTAGAGGCACATTTCAGTCTGGCACTCAAAAGGATAGACACATGCTTTCTGAGTCAGTCCTCAGCACAGCCACAGCACATCGACGCTTTCCTTGTAGCGGCAGAGGAGCCTAAGGCCAAATGAGGTGCAAGTGACATTAATGGCGTGTGGCAGTGCGCATGGAGGTTCTTCTTAAACACAGCTAGCAGAATGCTGGGGCCTCAGGCAGCAACAGGAAGACAGAAGGTGGGAAAGGGGTGACCCATGGACACTTAGCACCCATACATGAATGGCAGTTTCAAGGGGGGGGGGGTGGACTGGCCAGGGGACGGCCTGTTAATCCTGGCCAGGCCAGAGCATCTGTGGCCAGGGCCCATTGTTGGTGGCCGGTTGAAGAAAATAGGAATGACCGAGTTCACCTCTGAAAGGTGGCCTAGAAATATTTTAAGCAAATATATATGTAGGAGAAATGGACTGAACTCTCCCTCTCTTCCTTTTGCATTCCTGGCTGCTCACGGCTGCCCAACAGCTGCTACGTCCATTTGTAAAGCTGCAGATTAATTGCATTCATGCAATTAACATCATATCTTGTTTGGCCTTGAGTTAATATTCTTTCCTGGCATCATCTTTGCATCAACAGCCATTAAGGAAGCAACAGGTTCAGCTGGTTTGGGGTTATGTGGCCTCCCTGTTTCTAGGAAATATGTGGGGAAGTCCTTCCTCTGTTAATTCTGAATCCCTTCCAATTTTATTTCATGCACATCTGGCTGCTATCTCTTCAGGGCCTCAATATTCTCTGTCCATTGTTTGTTTTAGCTGATTTTCAATCAGGTTGTTTTAAGTCCACAACTTGAGGACTGAACTTGAACTCAGACTTAAACTGCAGGCAAAGTCCATATTGTTGCAATGGGCCTGTGGACACCCAAAAATGCATTCAACCTCAGGAATGCATTTGAAAAAGGGGCATGCAAAATGTGTGCTTTGGGAAAAAACATGCATAAAAACGTGTTTTAATCCATGGGAGGAGGAGTGTTACTTTCCAAGCACTGTACTGACAAACATTGTACCCTGTGATACCAGCCAAAGTTTATGAAAATGTGTACAGAATCAGGAGGGGAGATGCCCCACAATCTACTTTTGACTTCTCCAAATTATATACCCACATCTCCAAGACAGTGTTTTTTATGAAAGGGCAGTGAATTGCATCCAGCCCAACGTAGCTTTGGGGTGCAAGACACTTCCAAACTGAAGGAAATGTCAGAGCATGAGGTGGCTAGATGGAGTCCCTGGGGCAGTGTGTGTGGGGTTGGGTGGACTCCAAGGGATGGTGGAGGACAGGAAGGCCTGGAGGAATGTTGTCCATGGGGTTGTGATGGGTCAGGCACGACTTTGCAACTAACAACAACAAAGGAAATGTTCAAGGCTTGCCTCGGCAGAGTGGGAGGTGTTGGTGGTCCTCCCACAACCAGAAGCACTGTGATACTTTTGTTGTTATTAAAGAGACACAAATGACTGTAAGTAATGTTTAAATGTTTAAGTAGGCAACTTTTAAAAACAAATAAATGAAATGGACCTATTTGACCTCATATAATAACTTTTCCCAACAGGCACACTTTAGGTGTTATGAACTTGAATTCCTAGTAGCTTCAGCTGGCCTGGCAAAGTTTGGGCTTGCCAGGAGTCGCAGTCCTGTATTCTTGGCCTGTATTATCATTTTATTATTGGCCTGTATTACTGGGTCGTGCAACTATTGATTTTCATCCATTTTCAGTGATAACTGGGATGGGGCAGACAACATTCTGCTCCACACCAGAGATTGCAATTCTTAGAGTATTTTTAATGCTGACCTGATTTTTCTCTTCCCAGTTTTCCCCCCAGTTATTTTAAAGTTCAACCTTATTTAACTGGAACAAAGAAGGGGGAGATGGAAAAGCAGGGAATCACAACAATCCATAAAGAACAAAACAAAAACATTTTAAGTGCACTATCACCAAACTAGATCAGACAGTTACAGCCCTTAGATCAGGGTGAGCGAAAGGTAGATCTTCAGATGGTCACGCTTCAGCTCCCCCAAGCCCCGCCGGCATGGCCAGTGGTCAGGAATGCTCGCTGTCAACATCCAAAACATCTGGAGATCTACTTTCTGCCCACCCCTGCACTGGATATTTGTGGCTGGGGTCGAGCAAGTCCCGTCCCTGCTCCTAGCTGTTACCGATACATGCTGGGATTAATTCAGCAGAGTGAAGCACAAGGAGCAACATGGGAGCAAAAGAGCTCCTCTCTGGAAATTCTGACTCTGAGGAGCCTCCTAGGAAATGCTCTGCAAGAAATGTAATCCCACCTTGGGGACAAAGGAAGGAACTGAGAGAACAAGCTGCAAAGGCCCCGAGCGCTTACACTGGAAGCTCACCGCAACCATGAGCACAGAGGAGGGCTAAGAGGCAAATGCCCAGGAGGAAGTGAAGCAAGGAACAAGGGTGTTAATGAAGAACGCAGCAAGGCAAATATGAAAAGAAACGCTGGAGTCGGGAGCGGAGCGGAGCGGGTGGGTGGGTTCGCTTAGCTCTCTGCTTGGCAGGACAGAAAGTATTTCACCAGAGTCTCGAGTTGCAGCTGTAAGGAGCAGGTGCAGAGCAGACAAGAGCCTGTGCTGAAGCCGAAGGCAGGAAGGAAATTGAATTTTCCCAAGTTCCAAACAGCACACAAGAGAGAGAGAGAGAGGGAGAGAGGGAGAGAAGGGGGGGCGTTGGCTGAAGAGAAAGGGGAGAGCTAGGCAGTGTCATTCTCTGCTTCGAGCACTTGATGGGCAGATGAAAGATGGATTGCCTCCTGGGCCTGTGGGATTTGTCAGCTGTCAAAGGAGAAAGGAATAAGCTAAACAAAATCCCCCCTTTCCAATGTCCATGGGTCACAGAATGTTGGGGTGGGGGCCAGAAAACTAAAATGATTTCTTAAGCTCCTACTAATGCATTTTATTCTCTGTGTCTCTTTCTCTTGCTTAGACATCTGGAGGGAATCCAAGCTGCTGGAGGTTGAATGGCAGAAGAGACAGAAGTGACTATCTGAAATGGTAATAGCATACAATGGCAAGGGATTCCCCATCCACTTGCTCAATCCATTCCGGTTAGAAGATATCCTGAAATGTCATGGGTTATCTTTTTCAAAGAATGTCAGAGCATCCCATCCATCGGGCAGCAGCAACCATCTTGTGGCTCTGCTCTCCTGATGTATCACCCTGAAATTCCCATCATCCCCATGCTGGCTAGAACTGATGGAGTGCTAGATTCAAACATCTGGAGAGCCCAAAGTTGCCCATGCCTACTGTTAGGTCTGGTGCAATAAGTCACAAAACTGACTCTGGTGACTTTGCCGCAAAAGTTGATTTCTCATCTTTTATTCTGAAATCATTCATTTAATCCTTTACTGATATACTGGTTGCTCACTATATGTTTTAGACCCTCCAATAGTTCTTTGAGTGCTATGAAGGTACTTTGAATAAACATAATATGCAAAATCATAAACAAGGATAAAAGTAGCAGATAATGCAAAGAAGATAGAAACAGCAGTAAGATGTAAAACCCATGCGGAGCATAAAATGACAAAAGTACATAAAACTGTGCAAAGACTGAAAGCGCTAAAGCAGTTCTTAAAGTGCCTGGAGAATAGCAGACGTCTTCTGTTGGTGACGAGCTGGTCCAAACGCAGGTGCCAGGCAAACCTCTCTGGAACAATTTAGCATTGGATGCAGGGGCTGCTCCAGCCTTATAGCCATGATGTAATGATGTTTATAAGGACACAGCAAAGCAAATATTTAGGATTCTCTGTTGGTGCTATATAGGTAATTCAGAATTTTCATTCTGTGTGTAGCTCATTTTGCTCTAGATGGGCATTACCTAAAACCAAGACTGAAGCCGAAGGCATAAGCTTGGTTCAAAGTGAGAAATCATAGCACAGACTTCCACAGCCTGCTGCCCTTCAAATGGTTTTGATTTCAAGCCCCATCAGCCTCAGCCAGTATGGCTGATAGTCAGGAATACTGGATGTTATACTCCAAAATATCTGAAGGGCACCAGGTGAGGGAGTCAAAAACAGAAGAGCAGAAATCACTACAGATAGGTGACCTTCAAGAAACTCACTATGGATTAACACAAAAATCACAGGAGTTTTCTTTCAAAAACCTGAAAAATACGGGTAATTTTTCAAACCTAGTCCAAGGATTCAAAACCAATGATCTCCTGCAGTTTGTCTTCTAACCCTCTAAGGAAGCCACTCCATTAGATTCTATGGGGGAAAGTCAGGGTGCATTAGAAGCTTTTGGTCAGGATTTATCGAATTCACACCTTCCAGGCTAAATGCAAGCTGTGGCTGAAGGCAGTGGCGTTCCAAATTTGCAACATGATTCATGGACCAAAGGAATGCATTTGACAGCATGTGCACATTGGAAAAATTGCATGAAACAAATCCGTGATTTTGAAAAAAGGCATACAAAACTGATTTAATCAATGAGAGAACAATGAATACATTGCACAGATGTGAACAATCGACAAGTACATTAGGAAAAATATGCACAAAATACGCATGCAAAAAGCAAAAACAAAGCTCACAATCTGATATGGACTCAAGGCATATGGGATGGACTTCAGAGAACTTTGACAAGCTCGAATCTGTATGATTCACACATCCCTAGGGAGAAGGCATGTTTCTAGGACAAAAGCCAGTTATGGGGGAGGAAACCCTCCCCCTCCTGCAAGCCTTGGCTTTCATTGTTGATGCCTTTATGCCAGAACCATTAGAAGCAATGAAAACAATTATATCAAGTGGGGCAAAACTAATGGATGGACAAAAAGAAAAGATGGGGAGAAGGAAACCCACTTGCATGGGTCCTCCATGGAGAGTGGACACCATCCCCCACCTTACATGTGTCCCTCCTGCAAGCTAATTGGGCTAAGCTGATCAACCCTTTCCGGGTTGGAATTCTGCAAGAGCTTGAGGAGTATTCAGGGGCTTGTAAAACTCACCTTTCTTTTGAGATGGGTTTTAATGAGCCCCCAGAGTTCTTTTCTGAGCCTGGATCAGGGAAACTTCCACAACATTTTTAATGGCTACAGCTCAGGGCTACAGCTTGGAGAGAGAGACAACCACCTGTAGATTTGGGATTGTTGCCAAGTGAATGTTTTATTATCTACTTTCAGTGCCTAACTAGGATTTTATTTAAAATTCTTACCAATCAACAAGTGTTAAACTTGACCTAATAAGAGCTGAGTGCAGTTCCTTTTGTGAAGTATCTTTTAGAAGTCCTGCTTGTAACTCCAGTGTTTTGGAAAGCATCCATTCTTTCCTTTCTCCCGTGGCAGATAATTTCCTTCCTCAAACCCCTGGGTGGATCCAGACTTAACATTACATAAAGTAGACCCATTGAGATCGTGGTGTTACTGGTCCTATGCTAAGAAAGGCTAAGTCTGGATCCAGCCCCTATGCTCATAAATCCAGGGGGTCTCCCCCATAGCAGCAGTGCCTAGTTAAGAGGACTGCAGAGCAAGAAAAGGGGCACTTGCAGGAGAGGGTCAAGGGACAGGGACATGCTCAAAAAGAAGAGCAGCAGGCAGCAACATAGCATAGCGGCTCCCAGTCCGTTTTGTGGAAGCCGTTTAGTGAGGAAAATGTTTACACCTTGGAAGTCTTGCTCTTGTCCCAGCCTCCGATCTGAGCTGTCCAGCTGTTGGAAGAGGCCTCTTTGCTTCTTTTTATTTCTTAATTATCAGATTGCCAATTGCTTGGTGGGTACAATAGAAGGCGTTGGTTTTATCCTTTAAAGTCCTAAAACAGATGTGAGAGAAATAAGCTTTTGTTCTTTTTTTATTACACTTTACCTAATTCAGGCCTCCTGGACCCAAACACAGGCTCAGACCCAATCCATGGTCAAAGCCATTGCTTTTAGGTGAAATCCTATGCAATTTTTTTAAAGGCCTACAACTCCCAATGGGGCTCAGTCATGCTGGGAATTGTAGTTCTACTTGGAGCATATTAGGGCTGTAAGACTTTTTTCTACCTAATGATGTCATGTTTTACTGTTTTTATTTTTTATTGTTTCAAAGTTGTTTTACATTGCTGTACAGTATTTTGATGGGCAAATAAGTGAGCATATAAATGTTAATAAAATACATCAATACATTTATTTTAGTTTTGTTTATTTTACCCTAAAAGTCACCTTTAACTAGGTTGTAGAGCAGGCTATCTATCAGTAAATGCAATGCAGTTGTAAATGTTATTAAGATATATTGTTGCCTTGCAACATATATTGATTTATTGTCATCTCAGGCTCCATATATAAAATAATTCAAAAAGAGAGTCTGTATTATATCAGGAAAGAAAAGTCCCAGAACTGAAGCTTTCTTGTATTCTGGTTAGCTTTATTTGAATTTAAAATACGTTTTTATTTCACCCACATTGTTTCTTTATCTGTGTATTATTAAACAGATCTACTGCTTGAAGTGGGGGGTATAAAGTTGCCTGTTTGCAGATCTGGGAATTCCCATGAGAAACGATAGATGAAATAATCATGACATGGTCTCTGAACAATTGATACCCGAACCTTTTCATTTGTTTGAAATACATCAGAACCAAGTACAACCAAACACATGAACAGATCTCTGCTTCTTCTAGGAATGGCACATTCATTTCTGTAATAGAATGTCCCTGTACTGCAATATTGGCAAACAAAACAAGGGAAGGTTGAAAGATTTAACTGATGAGTGCAGGTCTGAGATCAAGGTAAGAGCACAGCTGCAAACCTATTGGAGATGGGAATCCAGGAGCACATTATCTCATAATCTTTGTTGCTTGCTTGCTTTATGCATACAAGTCATGGTGCTGGTATTTACTTATGAAATCTTTACTGCTTTGATGATTAACAAGTCAAAGAGACTATCTCCACTTTTTCTTTGCCTTGATGGTAATACATTTAACATTTATCTCTTTTGAATATGTCTTTCATGTACCAAGTATGGGAAAGGATGGTATGTGAACATATGTTTGTAATAGCTGCATGATAACCTTGAGGTTCCCTTTCATGAGGAACTTGCTAAAACCTGAGCATCTTCAGAATAATTTAACTAGACACAAGTCAGCCAGAACTAAACTGCTTACTATCAAGCATGTGCTATTAAGCATGTACTGAACTCTTCTACTGCCATTCTCACTCTCTCTCTCTCTCTCTCTCTCTCTCTCTCTCTCTCTCTCTCTCTCTGTGTATATAATGAATATTACTCTGTGTGTGTAATATTCATTATATAATGAAAGGTTCTTGAAAGATGGGGATGTGGAACTTGTGTCCCTCCAGATGTTGTGTCCCTCCAGAGACGCTAACTCTCATCACTTTCTGCCAGAATGGCTGATGGACAGTGATTATGGAAACTGTAATTCAACAATATCCTGAGGGCCACAGGTTCCTTGCTCCTGTTGTAACACAAAGACTGAGTTTGATAAAGTACACCATTGATTCAAGCACCTGAAGAGACCTTGTATAAGAGAAGCTCACCCTGTCCCCCTAAAAGATCACTAGTCACTCTCCCTGGTAGAAAATTCATTCCCAACACACACGAAATGAGATAATTATTTGTACTCTTAGCATGAAAACAAAGACTATCTGTTGATTCTCTCCTAACGTTCTCCAAAAAGAAAAAGAAAATGTCCTTCAGAAAAGGAAATACTTCTAACAATTCTGCTTTAAACAATTCTAATTCTAACCCCGGTGTAACTGGATACTAAATACACAGCTCCATCGCATAGTTCTAGCAATGGCTGCCTTCTTCAGTTGCATAAGGGGCTATCTACTTAAGAGAAACCTGTGGTGTGCTTCGGGTTTAGAGGTCACATATTAACCAAGATCAGCATTATTTCCATCTATGTCGTCTGTGAGCAGCTTCTGGTGCAGTGTGTAATTTATTCTTAAATCAGATTTTCAGCTTGGCCACCCCAGACATTTGGCTTTCAGCCCACACCCATCTCAGATTCTCTTCTACATTTTTAGAGAATTACCTCCAATGGGCAAGTGATATTCCCCACAAATTGCACACTCGATTCTGCCCTTGTGCTGCCATTTGCTGCAGAAGGAGGGACAGCGAATCTACATTCCCATCCTGGGGCATCTAAGCAGCTGGACTCTATCAGTCTTCCTCTGCAAGCTAGGAAGTCTCCATACTGCATTTGACACACTAAGTAGGTCCTGTGCATTCAAAATACTTGCTGGGATTCGCAAAATATTGCAGCTGGCTCTTGTCCTCAGTTGTCTGTCTCAGCTGGCAATGTTTTCCCAACAGAAAGCAGGGGACGCATCTGGATCCCTCCACTCCAGTACAAGAATCCAGCAAGCCTCTTTGTGTGGCAAGAAAGAATCACTTGCCCAATCCCAGGCTTGTATTTATCGAGTGTTTAACGCACTGATCCTTGCAACAGTCGCAAGAGATTTTATTTTATTTATTTTTCAATTTATATCCTGCCTTTTTCCTACAAAGGGTTCAAGGCAGCTTACATCATCTCTCCTCCTCCATCTTATCCCCACAACAACAACCCTGTGAGGTAGGTTGGGCTGAGCATCTGTGACTGGCCCAAAGTCACCCAGTTGGCTCCATGGCTGAGCAGGGACTAGAACCCAGATCGCCTGAGTCCCAGTCCCACGCTCTTAACCACTACGCCACACTGGCTCTGGTGGTATTGGTTGGTTGGTATTGTTGTTGATTTAGAAATGGAAAGGCTTGATAGCTAAATTTTTGCCGAGGACACTGTCAGAACAAAACGGGCAAAGGGTTTGCCATAATATGGGTGCTAAAAGCCTGACACTGTAAGAGCAGTTGTAGACTTAAGATGGGATTCCTGAACTGATCAGGAATCCATGTTACATGTCTTGCCTGTCCTTTGGGGCAACCATACTAATGCCTGTCTTTTCTGAAGGTTCTTTCCATATTGTTTTGCCCTAATGCTATTTGGGCCTTTTGCCTGATTCTCACGTTGCATCCGTGATCTCCCACCTGATCCCCCACCCCTCCTCCAAATTGTATGTAATTGATAGGTTATAAAAGCATCTTGTACAGAGTCCATCTTTGTAGTCCCTTCAGGGACTGCCTACATGCCACATATATTTCCCATGTGCCTGAACAAAATGTAAATGTTCTTTTGATCACACACCACCAGTGGACTCTCCAAGGGTGTCGTTTTTTTCCTTCCACTCTTGACAACCCCAAAGTCCAAATCCAATTCTGCCACTACCAGATAACACTGGCTCCAGATTTAGCAGCTATGGAACTCATGGGAATATTGTCTAGTGACATTTTCTAACATAGGGTAGGGCATACAGGCCCCATGAATGGTTTTTCAGTAACTCCAAAATGTATTTTTATTTTGTTCCTAGAACCTTCACAGCAATGAATCAGGCAGAACATTTCCAGTGCTTTCTTTGAATGAGTAGATTCAAACATTCCAGCTTACATGAGCCATGAACAAATAATGCCAAGGTAAACCTTATACATATAGCTTAAGCCCCATCCAAATCGCTTCCCTTACGCCAGGATTTGACAGCCTGTTTCAGTCCAAAGGTCAAATTCAGTTCCAAGGGCAGTAGCAATTCAACCTGGTAGAGTGGTGGGGACAACTACACAGAAGCAGAGAAGCCACCAAGCCATCTGTGGTTGAGAGGAAAGCAGTGAAGCCAGAATAAAGGGGTACAGCATTTCTGGGAACTCCCAAAGGGTCAGATTTGTACCCTAGAAGGACTGGATTTGCTCCCAGGCCTGCAGATCCTCAGCCCCTCCTTGAACATGCATAGACACGCACTTAACACATGTGTAGGAAAACCGAGGCTGCATTCACCAACCTTGCTCCTACTGTGATGCCCTCTCACTTGCTCCGCTTTGTATATATTGGCTGGGATGCCGGTAAATGGAAGAGTCCAACATGTACTCAGAGGCTTTCCTTTCCTCCCGCAGGGCAGAGCCAGTGGGATGCACAGCACCAGGAGCTGGGCCAGGGAGGACCCATCAACGGTACATACATGTTTCTTTAGAGGGAAACATTTGACCGGGGGATCTCAGAGATAATCAGTAAGAAAAGAAATGTGACTAGGTAAAAGCACGACATGTCCACTCAAACCAGTGATGGTTGAGGAATTTCATCTTTGCACCTTCTGAGGCTGACTGTTCTAGGCTGCACAACTGGACCAATCACCAGCTCAGAGCGTAGTTCTCCAGCAGCGTTTGCATTTCCTGCATGCTCCAAAACACCTCTCAGCTCAAAAATCGCTACACACGCATTCTTTGCGGGTAAAAATGCTTGTACAAGTCCCTCATGTGCATCAGGGTGGGCAACTATGGGAGGCCAGGGGGCCATTTTTGCCTGCACTGGTCCCACAGACTACACTCCATGGGGTGCCAGGAGGAAAAAACTAGCAGTTTGCAGTGTCATACTGCTCTAGCCACTATTTGCAAACAAAACACTAATTTTGCAAACAATGGTTTTAGTCTTATTTTTGTTGCTGCCAAAAATTGACTAGGGACACACCCCAGGGGTATACATGTAACTGGGGCTATATAGAAGATGCCATCAGAGAAAGTTGCTATCAAAGAATGGCTGGCTATCAAGGAGGTCATGAGGCCTCAATATATCTGCATTTCCTCCCCAGGTAGGATATACCTTCTTGGAGCTATTCTAGGGGTTGTGATTGTCACTGCCTCCCCTTTCCGCAAGGTAAAATATAGTATTTTTATGGAGGCAGAGTGGAGGCAAATGTAAGTGGAGCAAGGATGGTAAAGAAGACTGCTTAGGAAGTCTGTTTCAAACTGGACCAAGTTCAGTGGAGGCTGCTGTGGCCTAACTTGGAATGCCAACAGATGTTTCGAACAGGAAAACTTTGCCTCATCAGCTCCCTCCTTTCAAAAACTTCCACCACCACAAAAGCACTTAGGATGTGTATTTTCCACCTTTACAATAGCTTCTCATAGGCATAAACATATTGATTTCTTGTTTGTGCACAGCTTTGCAAGCTGACATAGGTGCAAACTAGAGGTTCTGAATCTTTTATTTGAGACGTCGTATCTGTGTACACATAAGATTGCAGGAGAAATTAATGTGGACTCACTTATTTTTGCACTTTCAACTCAGAACATGAAGAGAAACTCAGTTATCCTTTGAAATTTGTACTTAGCTGAATTTTGTAATGGACCTTTCCAATCTAAAATAAAAATGCATCCAATAATGCATACTTTATTATTATTATTATTATTATTATTATTATTATTATTATTATAACATTTCTATGCCGCCCCTTGCCGAAACCTCGGGGCGGCTTACAACATGATAAAATACATTGAAATACAATAGTACATAATAAATTACCATTAAATATAAAAATACAAAAAATACATTGATTTACAAATACAAAATTAAAATTATCAGTATAAAATAAAAATATAGGAGGAGAAAGAGAAGGAAGAAGAAGTTGCCCAGGCCAGATCATATGTTTTAACAATTGAAATGATGTTTAAATAAAAAGGTCTTTACCTGGCGCCGAAAAACCAGTAACGACGGTGCCAGGCGGACCTCTTTGGGGAGTGAATTCCATAGGTTGGGCGCCACCGCAGAGAAAGCCCTCCTCCTTTAAGGAGCAATGCAGACAACAAATGTGTCTCTTCGTGAAGATAACTTTCAAAAGTACATTATGTTAGAAAGAATGCTTGCAAAATGTGTACTAGACAAAACTATGTACAAAAATTCATGTCTTGGGAGAAATGTACACAAAAACATGTATGAATTCCCCCATAAAATTTTAAAAAAATGAGATACATTTGTTTGAGAAACTTGAGACTGAATTATTTGAACTCAAAGCTGGAAAAATGAGACACCAAGAGAAACTGAAATGTACAGATTCACTCATCCTTGTATACACATTTATGCAAATGTGTCCTTTGGCTTGTTGAGAATCCTGAGGAAGCAGAACAAGTGCACCAGTGTGTTCACTTAACTCTGAAAATACAACTTCTGAGGTTAACATTTCAACCATCCTTTGATTAACTATGCCAACAAGTTTCTCCTTTATTAGCTTCTAACAAGAGAACCTACCTACTTTGCCTTGTTAAATACTGGAGATTTTGTAGATATGCTTTAAGCCAGTAGATGGAGATGCAACTTTACAAAATCCATTCACGTCACATTGTGGTCTTCACCTTTTAAGAGGAAAGGTGTTTAATGTTTCCCTAGCAAGCACAAGACCTCCTCTGTAAATCTCTCTCTTATTAAGAGTGCAAAGCACCCAAAAGGCTGAAAGCCAATCACTTCTCTGCTAAGGATTTCATTTCATTCTACGGATTGCTCTCCACGGTATTCAACCTTTGGCTTCCCCAAGCCAGGGCATGCTGATTAATGAGCTGTCATCCCAGGTAAATGAGGTTCTCAGTGGGATGGAGGTTGTCCTAACTGCTGCTCCTCAGTGAGGATAGCTTCAGATTGCTCTGCACCATTAAGCACAAAACTCATGAGGGTCTTAATTTATCACAGGGGAGAGCTGTGGATAATGACTTTTCAGGCATCAATGAGGCTGATATTTGCTGAAAGCACCCACCACAGCGGATGTAAAGGCCAAGGGAAAGTGGAGCTCGCGTTGTGGTTTCATTCTGATGAAATTGGGAAGGGGGATCAAGGAAAGGATGGGGGCTGTTCGCTGCAGAATGACTGACATGTTAATCTCATTGTCCAGAGTCTGTTCTCCCCAGGTGTGTGACTCCCCCCTCGCAACAGCTGAATCGATTGAATTTGCTGTCAGTAAATGCAGCAGCGGCTGGAATGAATGTAGTTGCTCAGGGCAGCATGCAGTGTTTCATCTTGCATGAGAACATATGGATCAAGTATCGCTGGCTGCAAAGAGACTTATTGAAGAAAAGAGCACTCTCCAGTCCTTCCTATGGGCAGGGCAGCCGGGCTTTCTGCCTTGCACAGAACAGTGAGGCTGAGCGCACCAGGGGACTGCACTGGGGCAATCAAACGCCTTCATTTCACAAGGAGACCCGAATCTTTCCCCCAAAGTCTCCCCAGTGCCGACTTTGCTGGGGGGGGGGGGGGTTTCCAGGCTATCTTCATATTGGTTGCCACTCCATTTTTTAAAAACTCCCCTCCCCCTCAGAGGAATTGAATTGTCGCGTGGCCCATCGGTTTTGTTACTGAAAGGAAATCGCATCAATTCAGAATGAGCCCCCCTGGAGGATGCATGTGGCTTTGGTGAGTTCATTGCAACATTGATGAGTGAAGGAGTGTGACTCCTGCAAGCACTTTGGCCCCTTCTGGAAACATGCCCTGCAAAGTAGCTGCCGGGGGTGGGGGTTTGCAGGCTGCCACCCAGGCCAAGCTGGGAAGGGGCTGGAGTTTGATCCAGGGCTGTATTTTTCCATGCCTGTTTTTCAAAGCCAGGTTGCTCCTTTTGGCCATCAAAAGCTATTATTCATGACAGCTAAAGGGAACATTAGGCGCCATACTTCCGAGTATCAGATGGTGGGGACAAGCAAGGAGGGAAGTTTCTGGATGTCTCTGGCTGGCTGGCTGGCTGCTGTTGGAAACTGAATATTGGACTTGGTGGGTCTTTGGTTGATACAACACAGCAGTTGTTCTGTTTTTAATCTTACGGTTAGCAGAAGAGTAGAAAGAGGTGGCATTACAGTGCAGAATGTTAATGGTGTCCCCCAAACTCATCTTTCCTGGCTCAGAAATGTGACTCGGGGGGCTCATAATGTCCACCTCCAGTACAAGGGAAGCTTTGGGACTTGTGCGTTCTTTGCCAACTAGGACTGCAATCTGGACCAGAGATCAGTCCCTCTGTAGAGTTCCATCCACCCGCCTAATTTTTTAAAACTGAATTTAACAGAGCAGTTGTATGAATAAATCAATTCTATGCCGTGGCAGCATTTCACGCACAATCAGAAACATATAAGCCACCCAGTTTTCTGTCTGTTTCTGCTGTAACATTTCTCTGCACTTCTCCAAAATTCTTCCATGCTTAAGAAACAGCTCAAGTGTTGGAAAGGGACACTGTCTGAGGAGGAAACAGAGAGACCCAAGGGTGCTGCTCACGTGAAGCAGAGGTGTGTGTGCCCATAGACTGTAGCTTGCGTTTTCAATTAGCAACTGGTCCACTGTAGCTGGTTAAAAAAATCAACAAAAGAAGGAATGGATTGGCAGTCCGTTCTACTCCATAAACGGCAGACACTGGAAGCTCCAACTCTTCAACTGTTATGATATTAGCTGCCCCCAGCAACCAACTTTCCAGAAAACAGAAAGTGCACAATACGCCCTTTGTACAAATAAAAGTGTTCTGACATAAATGGGAAGGTTGGCCGAAATATGTTCCAGCTCCACCATGGAAGAGAATCCCAAGAACACCCATAACATGCCGGTCAAGATTTCACAGGCAAAGCAGTAGAAAAGTGTTTCCTTTTTCCATAGTAACAGTTCACAAGTCTGTTCTTCATAAATGGTACAATCCTAGAGGAAGCCTATTACATTTCTGGAGAGCTCAGGCAAATATATTTTTCTGTCAATATTTAATACACAAGGCTTTAAATTAAAGGGATTAACTCTCAGAATGGTTGGGTCTGCCTTTGAGATGCAGAAGTGGAGCAATGAAGTATTTCTACTGCCATTGTTGTTTCAAGGCATTCTTGGAGCAAGAAAGGATCTATGTAGCACCAGTTAAGAATTCTGTTTGTATTTAAAATAAAATAGCAGAACGATCAGCAAAGATATCCTCTGCTCCTGAGGAAAGGTAACCTCAGCTTTGGCATTTACCTACTTGAGTTGACCATGTTACATTTTTTAATAGGAAAAGATTTCTTGGACCTTTTAGTACACCTGATGAAGGCAAATAATATAGAAACATGGAAAGCTAAAACTAGGCACTTCTTATTTTGCAAACAATATCCATTGTTTCAGCATTGTTAGTTACCACCATGCACACAAGAAGGAAACTGCACGATCAGATCAAGAACCCAGCTAGTTCCACACAGGGGTGCTTGAGCCTTTGATTGGTGATTTTCATTGTGTTTTGCTAAGAATTTTCAAAATTTGCAGAGCCCTTCATATATGGGGCATTAAAGTGTGAAGTTTTAAAAGACGGAACGTGGATGGAATAAAACTAATTCCTCCATCCAGGCGGAGGACTTCCCAGGGCTTAGCTTTTCAAAATACATCCCTGCTTTTTGCCCAGGTTTGTGGGACTGAATTAGGGTTGCCACCTCTAATTTCTGATCAGGTCCTCCTCTTTTCTGATGGACTAGTCCTTTTTTAAGGTTTCTTACATAAGGTAACTACAACAAAGATCTCCCTGGTCCAGGATTGACTGTACCATTTGAATTTGGCAAGTGCAGGTGGGAGGGATTCTGGTGGGTTTGATTTTGATCAAAGCTTCCCAACATCTGCAACTTTCTTCAGAGTCAGGATGGAACGAAAAATCAAATGTGACCAAAACTGGAGGGGGCAGATCTAGCTATCCTTAGTTTGGCATCCTCCCATTGCCAGCCATGGCCTCAAGAAGCTTCAAGCAGCTTTGGATTTAGAGATGAATATGAATAATACCTGCTGATGTACCTACCCTACCTGAATTGGTCTGCTCCATTTAAACAGCTGTCCGGCTACTGGCCATTATCACATGCCCAGGCTTGGGGAGGGTTGGTGCTTGTGCATGCATTTTACTACAGAGAAACAAAAATGGTGAACTTGTAAGCTGTTGCATTCTGAAGGGTCAGGGTAGGCCACTGTGGAAAGGAAAGGAAAGGAAAGGAAAGGAAAGGAGAGGAGAGGAGAGG